>NW_027315768.1:29802419-29917419 GCF_026437365.1 Eucyclogobius newberryi
ACCAGAAAAGTTACACAATGCACCTTTAAATGAGAGGTTATTTTATGGCACAGTAAAAATCATTTAACAATATATGACTTCATCTTTCAGGACTTATAGTTGGACATAGCGACTTTGCCAGTATCTTGAAATATGCGTCTTTCAAATATCCATGGATCTTGGCCATTTGTCTCATTATTATTTAAAAAATGTTGACAATTATACGCAGACATCACCTTAAAAGAGTTTCGTCAACATACCGTATTTTCCGGACTATAAGTTGCACCTTTTTTCATAGTTATACTTATATGTATACTTTTATATATACTATTTATATACTTATACTCCAGAGCGACTTATATGTGAAATTTTTTGTTATTTTCACACTTGCAACTGCATTTCATACTCCAGTGCGACTTATATATGTTTTTTCTTCTCTATTATGCATTTTTTGGCTGGTGCGACATATACTCCAGTGCGACTTATACATCAGAAAATACGGCAAACAAACGACGGTTGAAGTAACAAACTGCATTTTGAGGTTTACACATTTAAACTCTCTGTGCTAAACTTTTTCAAAACCCACTGCTACTTTATGATCTCACCACTTCCTCCAAAAATGGTCCTAATCTTCTCATTAAGGAAACCGGGCCCGTGTGACCGCGCCCGGCCGTCTCCTCACAGTTAAAACAAAAAGCCTATTAAAGTCCACTCGCGCACGGCTCATTTGGGCCGGCGCTCCGGCTGCGAGGGTGGCGTCTCCTCCCCATTTGAGGCCAACGACGTCGTGATGGAAAGCCGTGTTTTTTCAGATCATTAGTCGCCAACCTACAGGGCACCGTCCGACCCTCTGTCCCGCGGAGAAGCCCCGGCGGTTTTATGGTCCGGGAGAGTCTGTCAGAGGTTGTAAACAGCAGACAAAATAGTCGCGCCATCGCCGAGGAAGTAAACAAAGGAAAACAAAATAATAATACGATTGAGGCTGGACAGTGAAAAGAGAACAATGGGGATGAAAACACTGATTTTATGTGTGATTGGAGGAAAGCTAAAGAAATGTTATTCATAATACTACACACACTTTGAAATAATTGCCGTAATGTTTGTACCGTAAAGTACTTGCCTGACCTGCCAGCCCCGCCCACATTCTGTTCGAATGCGTCTCGGTCTGGACATGGAGTCAGAGCCAATGAGATCGTCGGTCATCCAGTTACCGACAACGCGTCACACTGAGATACGGAAGTAGCGCTTTCCACCCCCGTTCCAAAACATTCAAGATGGCGGACCCGGCTCGTGACCCGGCTCGTGACTCGGCTCGTGACCCGGCTCGTGACTCGGCTCGTGACCCGGCTCGTGACTCGGCTCGTGACCCGGCTCGTGACTCGGCTCGTGACCCGGCTCGTGACCCGGCTCGTGACCCGGCTCGTGACGCGGCTCGTGACCCGGCTCGTGACTCGGCTCGTGACCCGGCTCGTGACCCGGCTCGTGACCCGGCTCGTGACTCGGCTCGTGACCCGGCAAGTAAAGTGCAGTGTGGATCCACGTTGATCTGAACTTTGATCTCTAGTTGTGCGTTCGACTTTACCCCGACTTGCTCCACCGTCACTTGTTGAAGGCGATTATAATTATAATTGGTTTGATCCTTTTTTTTTACATTTTTCAAATACCTGACCTTTGAGGCTCGTGATTATCTTCCGGTTGACTATTTCGTTGAGCTCAGTGTCATCGACGTGTGCGTGGAAAAAATTTCAACGATTTCAACCACTTTGAAGTCGTTGTTCGTCTTGACTTTAAGCTCCGCCTCCGTTGCAGCCGCCAACTCTCGTCTTTTCTGTCGTTTTCTGACAGTTAAAATACATTTAAGAAAATAAAAAAGGGGCCGTTTTAATTTGTCCAAACATGACTATTGTATACATTAATGGCCTTAAAGTTAAAAGTAAAAAAGAAAAGTAAACTTCCCACAAATGGTCAAAATAGAGAAAACTGGGCAACTATTGACATTAATTCTAAGTATTCTAACCGGCACTTTAACATTTACACATCTTGATTCTCTTGCTGATTCACCAAAGCATCTCAGAGGGCAAAGTGGTCTTTCTTGCTTATACCTAATAACTCTGAACTAATCGTGGAATGTACATGACTCCTGAGCCAAAAATATATTCGGATCAAACGTACCGCATTTTAATTTGCGCTGGCAGTATCCTGGCCTTTTGGATGCTCCTCCTCCCACGCCCGCCCACGCCGCTGCTCTCACACACTCACATATTCTCTCAAAGGTTAGGAGTGTTCAAAAGAGGTTTAGCTCAAATTTCATTATTAATAAACTTCACGGGTCCCAATTTCCATGGACCAAACTCACACGTTTAAGCCAAAAATCACCATGTTCCACAGTGTCGTTCAAGTCAATAAATTAAAGTCATTTTTGAATTATCATGTTGAGAAAGCTTTAGTGTAAGTGTAAGTTGTGCTTTATGCGTCGGAACAGTGCGTGGACTAATTTCCAACCCACATTCACTCTCATTCATGCATGAACACTGGAGGAAATGTGGGTGAAGTGTCTTGCCCAACTGCAGAGGTCTCCCATCCAAGTACTGACCACGCCCGTCCCTGCATTAGCTTCTGAGGTCTGGCGAGATCGGAGCACATACTCTGAAGATGTACAACTCTAGTATTATGGTTTCCGTTGATCCGGACAGGACCGCACTCAGTCCAGCAGGTGGCGGTATATACACCTTTTCAGTTGGCAATTAAATGTAACAGAAGAAGAAGAAGAAGAAGAAGAAGAAGAATAAGAAGAAGAAGAAGAAGAGGAAGAGGAAGAGGAAGAGGAAGAGGAAGAAGAAGAAGAAGAAGAAGAAGAAGAAGAAGAAGAAGAAGAAGAAGAAGAAGAAGAAGAAGAAGAAGAAGAAGAAGAAGAAGAAGAAGAAGAAGAGGAAGAGGAAGAAGAAGAAGAAGAAGAAGAGATTGGACTTTGACAAGTTGGTATGGCCACAATCAAGTGAAAGTACTACAAATACTGCTACAAAGACAAGAACTCTTGAGGTTCTGGAAGTACATTTCGCATCACTTTTCCCATAGTGTTTAAAAAAAACATGAATAAATAAGTTCTTCCTGAAATGTGATGAACCGTTATAAGCTAAATTTGAAGTTTTAAATGTGTTTTTGGATCCAGAACTATGGCATTATGGACATGAGACACTGCATAGCTTCTTCATGCTTTTAAACTCTTTATTATGTGAATTATTTGAAAAGTTTATGTGAAAAATGAATGGAAAATGTGTTTCTGGATTGGAAGCTCAGGTTTGACTGTTAAACTCCATTACTGCTTCTTAAACTACTATGATCAGCTCGAACAAACGATATTTAAAACATTTATACTTGTTTAGACTTTAGGTAAATCAATCGATCTACAATGAAAAATAAAAGTTAAAGAATAAAAGGAAAAATGTAGGCCGGCCTGTATGTCAGCAAATGAACCTTGTTACTTCCCACCGCTGCAAATTCTTCTGAATTCTTTTATACGTGAGACTTGCCCTCTCGAGGCCAAGTGAAAAACACAGCGCTGTCCTCGTGGCATTAGCAGAAAATGTGAACCAATTATAATGTGTCGGATCAAACGGCTTAAAGAGAACATTTTGTAACAGTCTGTTCTTTTACTGGAGTTTCAAACAAAGACTGAAACTTTCATAAAAATGGCAAACTCACAACCCGGAGAGAATTTAACCATCTTGATCACACAACTATATATATATATATATATAGAGAGAGAATATAAGTACAAGTTGTATTATAATTATATTTTTTTTAATAGGTTTTGAGGGTCTGCCAAGAACATGTCATTCCAAGCTTCTGTTTGAATAAATGTTTTGCCTCCAAGTTCCAAAATATGCTGTACATTTACTACACATCATGTCACATAATGCTACAACAATAAGCCTCAGATGAAACATTGAAGTATTGTAGTAGTGTGTGTACATAGTGGTGTGTGTATACTGAATGAATGCTTGCGATGTTCTACAATACGGCAATTAAACTACCGTATTTTCCGCTCTATAAGGCGCACTGTCAATGAATGGTCTATTTTCGATCGTTTTTCATATAAGGCGCACCGGACTATAAGGCGCATGAAGCCAAACAAAACGTGTACCACACAAAATCACTTCCAGGTCAGTAAAAACAACCAGAATTAATCCATATAAAAGACGCACTGGATTATAAGACGCGCTGTCGTTTTTGGAGAAAATTACAGGCTTTTAAGTGCGCCTTATAGTGCGGAAAATACGGTACTTGTATTCCTCTCGCTGCAAGTGGACTCGCACCTGCTTTTCTACGCAAAGCTAGATTAATGCCGTACTGTGCAACATTCCAGACGAAACAGTAACATTTCCATAGTGAAGAGTGAACCGTTACCACTTCAGTTTCTTGTCCTTTGGTTGTTGTCTCCACCATTTCTGGGCATCCAAATGTAAATAACGAGTATAATAAGTATTGAACTGCAACATTTCATCCCAGCCAGACATTTCTACATATTATTCACTTTTTTTTTAGTATCTGCAAAACCTTTTCTTGTGTTCACCAAAAAGAAAAAAGAATAAAATCCCTTATGGTCATTCTAAGTTTCACATTTAGTTCAAAGCATCCAACAAAACAAAAAAAAACACAATATGAAAGACGTTTTTAAAAATACAGCCTTACCCTGGGACAAGATGGCCTGGAGGTAAAGCATTCTCCCATGAAATAAGACTATTTTCAAAACATCTCCACGTGAATTTACAAATGCAAAAAGCCGCACTGATTCAAAGTACAATTTCAAGTTTGCAATCCTCCGCTAAGCACAACCACGTCGGGGATAGCTGTCTCCGTGCGTTGGTTCACACTGAGCTCCCCGGTGTATTACAATGATATTGACTATTTCCTGTTGTGAAGTCTTCATTTGGCCGGCGCAGATGCCCTCCTCACCTTTTGCCAATGGGCTGTGACTGGACTGATTGCTGTGTGCTCTGTAGCTCGTCTCTGCGCTTTGGACTCTCGAGGCTGCGGCTGCTCGTCGTGTAGTGCTTCTCAAGATGTGGCGAGGGTACGACCGCCGGCAAGGCTCCGTTGTTCGGAGAAGTGAGAGAAGGATTTGATTTTGGCATTGTTTTTCGTCTACTTTTTGTCGTTTCTCGTGGCTTTCTTTCTTGGTAGTGTTGTTAATGTATAGTCTGAGTTGTACTTAGCTCTGGTTTAGCCCTGGTTTAGCCCTGGTTTAGCCCTGGTTTAGCCCTGGTTTAGACCTGGTTTAGCCATGGTTTAGTCCTGGTTTTGACCTGGTTTAGCCCTGGTTTAGCCCTGGTTTAGCCCTGGTTTAGCCCTGGTTTAGACCTGGTTTAGCCCTGGTTTAGTCCTGGTTTTGACCTGGTTTAGCCCTGGTTTAGCCCTGGTTTAGCCCTGGTTTAGACCTGGTTTAGCCCTGGTTTAGTCCTGGTTTAGCCCTGGTTTTGACCTGGTTTAGCCCTGTTTAGACCTGGTTTAGACCTGGTTTAGCCCTGTTTAGACCTGGTTTAGAGCTGGTACAGCCCTGTTTAGACCTGGTTTAGCCCTGGTTTAGGCCTGGTTTTGACCTGGTTTAGCCCTGTTTAGACCTGGTTTAGTCCTGGTTTAGACCTGGTTTAGACCTGGTTTAGCCCTGGTTTTGACCTGGTTTTGACCTGGTTTAGCCCTGTTTAGACCTGGTTTAGCCCTGGTTTTGACCTGGTTTAGCCCTGTTTAGACCTGGTTTAGCGCTGGTTCAGGCCTGGTTTAGACCTGGTTTAGCCCTGGTTTTGACCTGGTTTTGACCTGGTTTAGACCTGGTTTAGCCCTGGTTTAGTCCTGGTTTAGACCTGGTTTAGACCTGGTTTAGCCCTGGTTTTGACCTGGTTTTGACCTGGTTTAGCCCTGTTTAGACCTGGTTTAGCCCTGGTTTTGACCAGGTTTTGACCTGGTTTAGCCCTGGTTTAGTCCTGGTTTAGTCCTGGTTTAGCCCTGGTTTAGCCCTGGTTTTGACCTGGTTTAGCCCTGTTTAGACCTGGTTTAGCCCTGGTTTTGACCTGGTTTTGACCTGGTTTAGCCCTGGTTTAGTCCTGGTTTAGTCCTGGTTTAGCCCTGGTTTTGACCTGGTTTAGCCCTGGTTTAGTCCTGGTTTAGTCCTGGTTTAGCCCTGGTTTTGACCTGGTTTAGCCCTGGTTTTGACCTGGTTTAGCCCTGGTTTTGACCTGGTTTAGCCCTGGTTTTGACCTGGTTTAGCCCTGGTTTTGACCTGGTTTAGCCCTGGTTTTGACCTGGTTTCGAACTTAGTAAAATTCACCTAGTTCCTAGTAATTATTTCAAAAAGTAATTATTAGACATGGCTGCCTCTGGTTTAATATTTGTCCTAGTTATTATTACTGTTGGAATTGGGATAGTAGTAGTAGTAGTAGTAGTAGTAGTAGTAGTAGTAGTAGTAGTAGTAGTAGTAGTAGTAGTAGTAGTAGTTGTAGTAGTAGTAGTAGTAGTAGTAGTAGTAGTAGTAGTAGTAGTAGTAGTATTAGTAGTTGTAGACCTTCAGACATTACCAAACCAAGTGATATGCTGAACTATATAGATGTAGTTGTAGTATTAATAGTATTATAAGGCTATTATAATAGAGTCCCAGTATTTTACCATATATATTTTTTTATTTAACCAAGAACGTCCCACTGAGATTATGGATTCATTTTTCCTGAGGACCCTTGGCCCCTGAGGGACCTCTATTGTACATGTTTTAGTTGTAGTTGAACGCTACGGGGAGAACATGCAAACTCCACACAGAAAGCCCGGGGCTCAAATCCAGGACCGCCTTCATATTGCAGGCTTAAGAAAAGATCAGAAACTTTATTTGTCCCATATTGAGGAAACAGCCGAAGAATATACATTTGCAGACAAAAGAATAAACAAAAATACACTTACACTACAGTATATCCAACCATTTAAGTACAATGATGACACAAAAGGGTGTAAAACATATTAAAACACAATACTGTAGTAGTGGTCTTGGTTTAAATGTTTTTTAAAGACATTGTTTTTCACGAGATTGAACTTTGACGCCCTCTGCTCCTGTGCATGAGCGGGAAGTCGGACATGGAGTTATTTTCCCAGTATCCTCATGTGGATACGGCGGGTCAACAGTTACGGAGCATTTGCAACGGAGGAAGCACAACTGCGAGCCTTGTTTTCGCGTCGAGGTCTAACGGGACGCGATCGGTCGTAGAGGGGAAAATGTGATGTTTGCGCTAACTTTGCGGCGGCTATTACAGCTGCAAAGGGACGTGTTTGTTCGGGCTTTTTGCAAGAACGAATGCGTGTCGTTCTACCGTGCAAAGAAAACCGTGAAAGAGGGTAAAGACGCCTCAAAACTGCGGTCGGATAAATCACTCTGCAGCTAGCGGTGAACCTGGGACAAAAGGCAGTGAGTCATTCGTGTTTTTACAAGAACCGCGCCCATTACAAGAGGACGTATCAGCAGATCCCATGCAGTCGTACTCAGAGGTAGTACTGTTTTACCGTTTCAACATAAAAACTTTTGATGGATTTGACCACACAAGGACCATGAATAAAAGTCTATCCAATATCTGTATTTCTATTCTGAAGCAACACAAATTGGGACGGGAAAATGCTTGGGAAATGAATGAATACAGAGTTGGAAAGATAAAGTGAAAGTTGTAGACACTTTGGCTAGTGCGAGATCGTACGCTCCGGAGGGACGGTCTGCTGTGATTGGTCGCTCAACGTGATAAAGTTTGTGAGCTGCGATTAAGATTTTGATTTGTTTTGATTCCACATTTACAATCCCAGGCATATAAATCAGAACGTCAACAGCCACTCTACTAAATATATTAAAATTCAATGGGAAAGAGAGGTTTATTTTGTTTTGACGGATGGACAATGGGAAAATAATGGACATCTCAATGGAGGACAAAGTCACGTGTTTAGAAAGAGTTCTGTTGGAAGAATGTGACCTGTTTTTTCACAACACCGTGTCAAAGTGCACTTTATTGAAAGGGGAGGGGCTAAATGTTGGATAAATTGTGGCAGCCAGGCATAAACAATACCACTGCAGACCTGTTTTTGACATTGCAACTCCAACCACAGAGACAGTACGTGGATACTTCTGGAACATACTTCTGGCAGCAGGAAAAAATAAATAAATAAGTGGATGACACAAACTTTGCCGACAGTAAAAGACTGGACCAACATCATAACTGAAAATGTTGAAAATGTGCAAATTTGACGGACAATAGACTAAATGGGACTTTTATTTTGGACTTTGTGTAGCTTAACACTCTTTGGATGCCTCACTTGCTTCATTTTTTATTCTTACCTAATTTGTTCTCTCTGGTCTTGTTTTTTTTTTGTTCTTTTATGTTTTTAATTTTGAAAGAAGAAAAACAGGATTAAGAATTGGACATGGGACATGGTTAAGGTTTGGCAAAGTTTAGGAAGTTCCAACCCTCCTGAGCAAACGATCTCGCACTAATGAAACTCTTTTGAAAAATCCCTGTTTTTCCACATCCATTCATCCATCATTTGAGGTTAGAAAACACTTGACTTTTTCTCAATTTAAGATAAGATAAGATATTTACCGCTTGGTCCATTGGCAATCGTACTTCAAGTTAAAATACAGTCAAAACAACATAAATACTGCTTACTTCAAGTACTTCTGATCTTATTTCTGATACATTTTCCCAGCGTACAAAGACATCAGTGGAACAGTGAAACGTTCCTCTCCATGCAGTATGAGTTGTAATGATTGGTCGGCGCCGACTGCGGCTCCTCCCTCATCGATTACCAGTGACAGTTAAAAATCAGGGCATAATTCCCATTGACCACTGCAGACAGCGCGTGAAGAATGGGACTCTGCGCATTGATTAGCCATAAGTGAATGTGGTGCAGAAGTGTCCCGGGTCGACACGGTGGAGCCCCCTCGCACAAATTAATATCTATCATGCGAAAGTGTGCGGCTTGTGTTGTAAATGACCCAGTGTCTGTAAAGTACGTGGAAATTGTGATTAAACATATGGCGCTGTCCAATCATTGTCATTTATGAAAGTAATGAATGGAAGAGTTACTGTACGTGCGCAAACTCTTATTCTTTTATAATTGTTGATTTGAGGATTAAACAGCAAATGAAGGATGAATTCTGTCAACTGTATAATTCATTAATTTATTTATATTTATGTATTTTCTTCAGTTAAAACATATCTCTCTGAAGGGAGGAGCTGGAGAGATAAAGTCATAGATAAAAGAACAAAAGTTGAAGCATTTTTAAAAATATATGTATTATTTTTTCAATTTTAAAATGAATATGCACAGAACAAAATATGTCAAAAATAAGCTACAGCACATAATATACAGTCAACATAGAAGTCACATTTAGTCCAAAGTTTATCAAATGTTCAGATAGTCTCTTTTTTTCACAATTTTTTCAATTATTATTATTTTTTTCATTTTTTTAATGTCTTTCCGTTTTTATTTTCATTGGAATCGACACATTTTGCTAGATTTGCCCAAATAAATCAAGGAAACATTTGTTTGTCAAAAGTAATCGTTAGTAAATAATAATATTTGTAAAGTTTGGTTTAAAGTACAATTCATTTTCACTGTAGGAACATTTGTCCTCTGCATCGCACCCATCAATGCACCATCATTTCAAACACCACATTTATTCCAATTACTGCATAATTTAAGTCTGAAAAGCTGACAATGCCATAAGAAGAACATGCAAACCACTCACAGAAATGAAACGTTTCTGACCAACATGGCACAAAATGGCATGTTGTATTTAGCAGTAGGTCATAAATTATGTCAGCCACCAATCGGCTACTTTAAATGTCATTATTACGACCTCATACTGTATTACTGCACTATATGTGACACTTATTTTCAACATAACAACATAACATATATACACACACGGTCGGTGACAGATCCTAACCCTCCCGCGCAACACAAACGTTTTACAATCTGGATTTTCAACATCATATCTCCATAAGAATATTCAGTCCTGTATGTCCTTGGTTTTATGCTTAATTATGACATAAACGGATCATAAAATCGACCGCAAAAGGGCAGAAATATCACTTTATATCCGTTATTTTAGAACATGTAACGAGCACAGATCACATGACCAGAGAGCAGTTAAACTAGCTACAAAAAGAAACGCAAGTAGCACAAAACAATCACAGAAAACTAAATCACAACTAAAGAAACAAAAAGGTCCCATCTGGTGCAAAGTCTGGTGAATTTGTCCATTTTATAATTAAGTCTGAATGTGATTTTTCTTCCGTCTTCTTCTGTTACCATGACAGTCCAGTCCTTGTTTGTGGGTGCAAACTGTATCCATTCATTGTGTCTATGGCGGGAGTTTTGAGGCCCAACTCTGTAGCACTTTATCAGCCTCAGTCCAATATTTAATTAGCTTTTCCTCGTGAACAATGAGCCCTTTGACATGGCGTGATGCAAAAAACATGACACATTTTCCCAACAGAATTCCCTCCAGACATGTCATTTTGCTTGTGGTCATTTTTAAAACACGATACATTTGATTCCAATTTTCTCAGCAGCGATTATTCATCATTCAAAGCACCTCCCTCACCTCAATTCTGTTGTAACCCGTGTGTAAATCTTCTCTGCATTCATTCACAATCACGCCATCATAGAGAAGTCACCCGTTGCACGTTTTTCGACGAAGAACGCGCGCGAGTCGAAGCTCAAACCTGCCCGCCAACACGCTTTGCACAACACGCAACATTATTAACACGTCGCCTCTCCGTTTTATCACATGTTTGTATTGATGGAAGACGTTGCCCCGTCTCCTCTTTTGTTTAACATAATCCATTAGCAGTAATCATCGGTCCCTTCCCTTTTGGCCTCTGCGCACGGCCATCCTTTATCCACCTTTTCCAGCTTTATCCGTCTCGTACTTCCTCTTCTGAATTACAAGCGCTCGTTACGCCGTCCCTCCCCGCTCGCCTTTGCTCGTGGCTTGTATGTGTGAATGCTTGATGCTTGTTGTAAGTGATGAAACAGGGGTCGCTCCTTCCCCCCCCCCCTATGGGCCCCTATAAGGCTGTTTGGAGCCGTGTTTCTGCTTTAATATTCCCCCGGTCCCCTGGTGTTTCAGTCTTGCCCCGGTTTTTATGTGAAGCTCGATGTGATTTCCAGCGTGGAGACACCTTTAGGGCAGAGCCATCAGCGCCCGGGCCCCATCCGTCAAACTCCAATCAGGTATCCAGATGTCAATAAGGTGTGTGTGTGTGTGTGTGTGTGTGTGTGTGTGTGTGTGTGTGTGTGTGTGTGTGTGTGTGATTTATATACAGAAAGGAAACAATAGCTCGGATAGCAGTGGTAAAATACAGAGGATAAAGTAAAGTACAGTAAAGAATGACACGCTCAAAGATGTTTCTGGTGAGTGTTGTGGAGTGGTTGAATGCAGTAAAGTGTATGAACGTTGCATAGAAACAGCATAAAATGAAATGAATCTTATGTCACGGGGTGAACAGTGGGGAAAATAAGGTTGTGATATTTTGTAAAGCTTGATTTGTGCTTTGATGATTTACTCTTTGATAGAAACTGTTCTGTTTCTGATTTTCTGTGCGGATCAATAAAGTTTGTCCAGGTTTCTGGTGTTATACTGCCATCTGCTGGAACAACATTTTAAAAAATGAAATAATTGGATATGGCCCTGATATACGGATTTACAAATGATTAAAAAAAAAATACTTCACACATTCAATTCTGGCGTCTATTTTGTCAATCATGTCACAGAAAAAAGGAACTGACTTGATTATCTGTAAAACAAAAAAGGGAAAAGTTAAGGGAAAATCAATCCTAGGACGCATCAATATCAGTTTTACTCCAATGAAGCCTACATTTGATAGATTTTAGTATATTTTATATGCATTTTGCCTGAATTTGTTCATTTACAGGTCCATAAAACTCCCTTTAAGTGATATTGGCTTTAACTCTGAATTGTGAATTGTAAAGACAGAACAGCAGCAGCTTTATTCAACCAAAAAATGTAGAAATAAAACTCATAATGTCAGATCCCAGCCATTTATTCATACTCCAAAGGGTTCAAGAACAGCTTCAAATCAGGGAATATTGTCAGGCTTTTACGTGCAAATCTGCCAGAATTCTAAGTGATTTTAAAACAAACACATAACAAAACATACTGATACTTAATAAATCAATTCCAGCGCCATAAAATGCACAATTTCAACATTTTGACATTTTGAAGATTGAGGTTAATTGAATATCTATGTATTTTTTCATCATACAAATCCATACAACTTAACATTATACGTGTTGAAAAACTATTAGAAGCGTTTACCATCCAGAGAAGAATCAAAATGAATGCCACACTGCCCCCTGCTGCACAAGGCTGGTACTGCTCCTGTTTCACACGCTCAGGAGTAGAGCGGTGATGGAGACACAGGCCGAGGTGCTGAGGAGGGTCAGGACCACACGGCTCCGTTCGAAGAGGCCCGCCACAGCGTTCGGGAGCGTGTTGTTGTTGAAGTGTTTATCGTGGACATAAGAGATGATGGACAGGGCTCCTGCGTAGGCCTCTTCACAGGCCGGCTGGATCTGGTCCTCCGGGAGAAGGTGGCTGAACTCGCCTGCAGATGAAATGCAGACACCATATTCAGTTTTTGAAATAAATATGATGTGCTATTAGATTGAATACACTATATCTACTCTTAGGCACAATGAATGACTGTCACAAGTCATGGCACGAATGACAGCGTCTCGAGAGCACAAGTCAAAACTAAAGTACTTATTTTACAGTTATAACTTAAAGTGCCTATGACATGTTTGAATGATTTTTTGGGAGTTTTACACCAATGAAGCAGCTATTTGTGGCGAAAAGTTGAAAAATCTGTTGAAAGTGACAGGAAGTGACATCACACTCATAGGGACACTCATGCCATCCAAGGTTTATGCATAATTTACATAAAAGACACAACTTTTTTGAGCCTCTAAACATTATTTAAAGAAAACAAAGGTGCTCGCATATATTTGTATTCGTCAAAATTAAACATTTTTGACATTAGATGAGTTTTGGCCCAGTGGTTGCTGGGTAAGGGAAGACATAAAGTTCTTTACAAAATGTCATTAGTTAACACAGTGTACAATTTAGGTTCGTAAGTTAAAAGAATTCAAATCTTTACCTTAACTTAAAGTAGGTTTTCAAGGTTTATTCAAGTAGAACATCAAATAGTGGTAGTGGCAATAACTCACATTGTCTAGTTGGAGCAATCAGTGTGACTTACATGTATGAGTACTTTTAGGCGGACATTGTACTTACTTTTGTGAGTTGAACTACTATTATTTATTGCAGTGTATTTTATCAATATCCTGTCTTAATATCCATTCTTATACCCTTCTTATTCTAAGCAGTAATACAGTGTACAGTAGCACAGCACTTCTTGTATGACTTATTTTACCTTTATCTCTCAACTCAAAGGTGTAGGAGAACGGGATCCCACTGAGACGAGCCCAGTCTCTGCTTGAACCCGAGTTTGGATCTGAAGATGAAAAGAGTAATACCCAGTGGTGGAAGAAGTACTCAGTGTCGTTTCTTAAGTAAAAGTACAGATACAGAGGAAAAACAAATGGTAAAAGTGCTGGTTTAAATGTGTACTTTAAAGGCAAAAGGTAAAGTATTTTTCACAGATTTGAAAGAATGTTGAAACGTTAAATTTAGTTATTTTGACAAAGAATCGTGCTGCTCTTTTGTCAACAGGAGCAATTTCTTAATATTCAAGTGAATTTCATGTGTTTATTTTTGTTTAGCTGAGGCTTGAACTCAGAACCTTCAGGCCGAACCTCATCATAAACGTGAACTGAAAGTAAAAAAATATAAATTGTAAATATACTTAAGTACAGTACTTTTACTTTGTACATTGTTACTTTCCACAGCTGTACCACATATTATATTATTCATTTTTGTACAGCAAAAAACAACAACTGCACTACCAACAGTTTGACTATAAGTATAGTTATTTTTGCAACAATATTTATGGGTCGCATTTTATGTTATTTGACCCAAAATGCAACCAGAAAACGGTTATTAAGTTGTGAATGAAACTGTGAAAGTGCAAAAAGATGATGAACTCTGTCAAAACCATCAGGAGCCCATCCTTACAGTATCAATAAGATAATCCTTTATTGTCCCACATGGGGAAATTTCATTGTTGCAACGCAAGTAGATACAGAGGTAGATACAGAAGAAAAGAACAGATCACTTATAGGAAGTTTGAAAAACACTAATCAATACAGAGGCTTTTATTTTATTTATTCTATTTATTTTATTTATTTTATTTATTTTATTTATTTTATTTATTTTATTTATTTTATTTATTTTATTTATTTTATTTATTTTATTTATTTATCTTCCATCCATCCATTTTCTTCCGCTTATCCGGGGCCGGGTCGCGGGGGCATCAGTCTAAGCAGGGACTCCCAGACTTCCTTTTCCCCAGACACTTCCTCCTCCCCAGACACTTCCTCCAACTCCTCCGGGGTACTCCCGGAGGAGTTGGAGGAAGTGTATTTATTTTATTTTATTCATTTTATTAATTTATTAGTCTATAAGATTAATGGGAAATTTAGTTCTGGAACCTCAAATGTATTACTGCACATATTATTCAATAATATTCAATAATATTGTATCTCACAGAGGATCTGAGGAGAAGTTCCCACAGTGTAGCTCATCCCATGAACCTTCTTCATTTCTGCTGCTGCTGCTTCACCTACAGAGACCTGGACACACAGTGCAAACATTTTAATGTCAGAAAAACAAACAAAAAACACCAAAAACACTATATATATATTAAATGCATTATCATTCATTCTTGTGGTCATTTACAGGCATATTTTAGATTGCCATATTTTTTTCTGCATATATTGTGGTCCAGATTCTTTAATATCTCGGCTTCTTACTAGTTCTTCATAGTTGGGAGCTTTGATCTGAGGGTGTCCATACGGCAGCAGGATGAGCTGTCCAGCAGAGTGAATGGTGAGGAAGCAGAGCACTTTCTTCATCATGTTGTCTGTAAACAAGAAACACAGGACAACAAACTACGTAAAGCTGTAAGAAGAGGGCATGTTGTTTTGAGAAGGTAGTGTTGAGTAGTTACCAATGAAGTTCATGACGGACTGGGCCTCGGGTTCAGATCCAGGTCCAGTTCCACAGTACGTGTTGGAGCAGCTGTCAAAGGACACGCCCACCGCTGGACATGACACATAAATCAGCCATACAATTGACACATAACTGCTACACGTATCAACATAATTAAAGGGTATCTAGCGTTATGAATTATCAAGTTATACAGTTTAGGGTGTGTTCTTGGTTGTCCCTGTTTGATCCATGGTTTGAGCCAACTTTAAACCTGATCTAGACTTTAGTCTTGTCTAATCCTGGTTTAGTTCCGGGTTAAGTCCCAGTGTAGCCACACCCTTATTCATGGGTCAAAAATGACGTCACAAACCTGTTGCTACTGCCATGTTAAGGACGACAGCCACATTGAAGCAGCCCACCGTGCAAAAGTCTAAAAACCAAATGATTCCTCTTCTGTGACATCCACAAAGACCCAGTTTGTCCAAAAATGGATTACTGTGGTCAGGAGAGACCAGTGGAAATCACACCAATCAGAGCGCTGAGCTGTTTGATTCAGGTAGTTAGCAGCTGGCTAATGCGAGTTTAAATATTATTGCATGGCTATGCTAGTAAACATTAGCCTACTTGCAGACATTTTTCAGATAAAAATGTCTGCAAAAGTTTGTTGTAGCAATTTGTGACTGTTTTTAAGGCTGTAGATAAGGATCAAAGCCCATTCTGTCTTCTTGAAGTATTAACTCTTTTCATCATACATTTTATGCACTATTTTCACGACTATCTAACAACGGAGATAGGCTACAGCATGCAGTGACGTCTTCAAAATGGCGGTGACAACAAAAATGTCATGTGACTGAAACCAAAAGATAGCTCAAAATGTATAGGGACACATACTTCCCCAGTTGGCGTTGAAGTTTCTGTTGAGGTCGACGCCATAACAGCTGCTTCCTGGAGGAGGAGTGGAGCGGGACTTTCTCCACCTACGAGTCTGTAAGATTAAAATGGCTTCAACTCATCAAATCTATACATTAAACTGGAAATGTAAGAGGAGAAGAAGCCCACACAAGAACAGCGTAGTGTATTCTATGCATTGTGGTGAAGAAGGATGCAAAGAGCCTTACATTGGAGAAACCAAACAACCACTGCACAGAAGACCACACCAACACCGAAGACACTCAAATTCAGGTTCACAATCAGCGGTCCGCCCTAATCTTAAAGCTACAAATCACTTATTTGAAGACAGTGAATAACTAGAACCCCTCTTTGAAAGGAAATTGTGGGTAAAGGTATAATCTGCCTCTTTGTTTACAATAGTATTCTCACATCTTTGTCAGGTGAGAGTTCAACTTCAGTGCAGTTCAAATTCTAGGTTCTCTGATGCTCTTCTTTTTGGTGTTTGTTGTAATACCATGACATGTTTTCACCGCACAGCAACACCACATGACTCTTCTGAAGATGACTGCAGACAAACACACACTGGTCTTATAATAGTATAGAAAATGATAACATCTAGAGTCAAAGAAGATCAAATGAATCTCTTTGGAATATCTATCTTATCTGGCCAGTGCTGTTAGATTGAAAATGACTTCTGGATGGGATTTGAAACGTGGTCAGATGGCAACCTTAAAAATACACGTCTACTTTGGACTATTCCTGGACACAATGCAGTATTCACTCACACTGTTGTCCACCCAGCTGTGCAGGTATCCGTCCACGTTGATGACCGGAGTCACATAGAAGTCGAGGTTCTCCAGCATCTGCTTCAGGCGCGCGCTGCTTTTGTACGAACGCACCATCTGGAAAACGAAAGCCTATCGTCGATCGGATACAAAATAGATCATAGGATTCAAACTCTGGCCCGTGGGCCAAATCCGGCCCGCCAGACATTTTAATCCGGCCCGCCGAACATTTCAAATTTATATTTAGAAAAAAAAAAAAAACACATTTAAAAAAAATAATATTAATCGATTCATAGAACCGTAGTTACATCCGTAACCGTTTTTATCGCTAAAACTACGCGTCCCACAATGCCGCCGGTGGCCGCCCCTCCCCCGCGGGGCTCTACTGCACTGCTGTGTGAGCTGCCGAGGGAGAAGAGCACTTTAGAGCAGAGGTTTAGTGGTGTGTCACTTCAGGTGTACAGAGAACTACACAGACGTGGAAATGTTAGTTAGTACATTTAAAAAAAAAATTTAGATCTTGAGCTGTTTATTTTATTATAAAGTAAAATGTTTATCTCTGTGTAGAACTGTAGATCAACTCTGAAGTTGTAATGCACATAAACTGAAGCACAGTGTTGGTGAAATTACACTTGTTTTTCTAAATACATTTCAGTTTATGAGAACAAACGTTTTGTAATTTTTTTAATCTATCCAGTAATTGTTTCAAAACAGCGTAGGCTATATAAAGCTCTTTATTTCTAATATTTTTGATATTTTTATGTTTTACGTTATGTTCGGCCCGCGACCCAGCCTGAGCGTCAAAATTCGGCCCACGGCCCAAATGAGTTTGACACCCCTGAAATAGATGATCCACGTGCTTCTCGACTTCCTCATTCAGACCTCTTTGACAAACCACTGGCAGAAAGCAGGGGCAATCCACTCTCGAGCGTGAATCCCACAGTCCATCCAGATCGCCCTCTTCTCTCGCTCCTCTGGGTTTTTGAGTCCGAGCTGAAAATGAAAACGGAAAATTGAACCCTGCCTGGACGTCGAGCCAATTTTGCAGTTTACCTCGCGGTACTATGTGAGTTTTATGGTGGAGGGACTGTTGCTTGCTTGTCTACTATGGAAATCTTAATGTTTTGCCAGGAATTGTCCACAATGTCACGGAGACGACACATGTCAAATGTGTTTTTGAGTAGGGCCGGTGCAAACAATCGTGGCTAGTTGACTGAAAAAGATAATCATAGTCGTATTTTGATCATCTTAATCGTTATCTGGACTATACAGACTCTAAAACGTACGAAAAGACCCTTTTATGACAAAGACAGGTATATTACTGAATCTAAAGGTCTGCGAATTATACGCAATTTCTAATTTTCAATACTAATATACTTTATTTGTAAATGTTCTCTTTCTAGAACCCTTAAGTCACCATATTTCCCTTTTTTCACCTTTTTATTTGGTTAAAAATGATGAAGTCTCAATGTACACCAGAAATAATTGTTTGAAAAATACAGTATCGTATTTTCTGGACTATAAGTCGCACCTTTTTTCATAGTTTTGGCAGGGGGTGCGACTTGTTATTTTTACACTTGCAACCTTATTTCATACTCCAGTGCGACCTATATATGTTTTTTTCTTCTCTATTATGCATTTTTTTGGCTGGTGCGACTTATAGTCCGGAAACTACGGTAATCACTGAGTTGCAACCCTATTTTTGTCCATAGAAAAATCTGGATTAATTGCATCAACAGTTGAATTCATTCATTCAAACATTTGAGGCAAAGAAAAAACATCTCCATTTTGTAATAAAACCTTGCACATGCCAAACCTTCATAAGCGTGATGTTTCTCCCTTCAATCGTTTGCCCATAAACCGTAGAAGAGATCAACTCTGGATTCAACTGCTCCATGTCCAACATCCAGTCATAAATCTGTGTTGAAGATTGAAACATCAAACCGCAATTTATTTTAAAGAAGTGTCTTACCTCGACCATTGGGTGATACTTTGTGTAGTCATATTTCATCTCCAAACCCTTAACAACACTGTAGAGTCATTGCAATGGAAAAAGACGCGTTTTTAATGGGAATAGTGTCCATGGAAAAGCAATGGGATTGTCAAAACTCACCTATAACAATCAATGAATCCAATATTTAGAAAGCAAAACAAAACTAGCACTGATTTAGCTTCCATATCTATACAAATGTTGCTGTTGTTGCTCGGTCTGTGCCCAGAAGCAGTGCCAATGTGCGTGCGGTCAAAGGTGTAAAAGTGGTCAATTATTATCATTTATGATCTACTTTACAATACTTAAGTGTTAAATATGTACATGTATGCAGTGTTGTTGTAGAGCCTGACATTGATAACTTAATGAAATATACTGCATGTATGAGGCAGTGACGTGCGGTGAGGTTCAGGGTTAGTGAGGCACCGACTCTTTCAGTCCGATTCACAAACGTGCATGAACTCAAAAGAGCTCCTTTAACAGGTCGTTCTGGACTAAAAAGAGGAGAAGCTGCAGGAGACTCACATTCATTCCTCACAGTTTGTGCTATACAGTCCCACTAGATCCGCCCTTAGTCCCACAAAGTCAGAAAACTCTTGCAAATAATTAATTAATAAGTTTAAACACAACATTTTTTTGGGGGCAGGTGTCAATCCTACGATCTCTTGAATTCTCTAACCACTATGCTAAGTGAGGTGTAAATGCATCTTGCGTTTTTAGAGATATCAGTCGTCCTAAAACAACCCGTTCAGCTCCGGTGTAGCTCTTCCTTTAGTTATAACCTCTTGCTTTGATTGAAAATCCAGGTTTTCGAAACGTCTTAACTTGGAAATGTAATCGTCCATATTGTCCAGATTCTACATACAGAATAATAATGAAGAAGATAGCGCACCTGTCCACACACCCTGCCGGGCTCAGGAGCGCCCTCTTCCATGAGGCACATGTACTGATGCCTCGCTGAGTGAACTTTTACTGCAGTTTCATAATGAATCTTTAAGTCTAAAACACGTTTCAGAAATACATTTCATACATTATCTAGAATATGGAAGCACTGAGCACATGGTCAGGGTGTTGTATTTGTTCTAAACAGAGGGAGAAAGCGACACATCATTTGCATTGCACCAATTCAGTTTGTGAGGAGTGTGTGTGTGCTCCAGAGGCAGAGCAGGAGCTGCCTCCTCCCTCGCACCTCCCTGTAACAAACATCTGAAGATTTTGACATTATTTGAAAAAATATTGTTCGATATTGGATTCAAACGGAAAGGGGGTTTATAATACATAATATGACAAAATATTAATATCTTTTATATTTTATTAAAAAAAATTGAATTGTTTTTGTTTTTACCCCCCAAGATTGACAGGTGAGGCACTGCCTCCCCTGAATGCACGTCACTGCTGATACTATAGTGAGTGTAGTAGTACTGATACTACAGTGAGTGTAGCAGTACTGATACTACAGTGAGTGTAGCAGTACTGATACTACAGTGAGTGTAGCAGTACTGATACTACAGTGAGTGTAGCAGTACTGATACTACAGTGAGTGTAGTAGTACTGATACTACAGTGAGTGTAGCAGTACTGATACTACAGTGAGTGTAGTAGTACTGATACTACAGTGAGTGTAGCAGTACTGATACTACAGTGAGTGTAGCAGTACTGATACTACAGTGAGTGTAGCAGTACTGATACTACAGTGAGTGTAGTAGTACTGATACTACAGTGAGTGTAGCAGTACTGATACTACAGTGAGTGTAGTAGTACTGATACTACAGTGAGTGTAGCAGTACTGATACTACAGTGAGTGTAGTAGTACTGATACTACAGTGAGTGTAGCAGTACTGATACTACAGTGAGTGTAGCAGTACTGATACTACAGTGAGTGTAGTAGTACTGATACTACAGTGAGTGTAGCAGTACTGATACTACAGTGAGTGTAGTAGTACTGATACTACAGTGAGTGTAGCAGTACTGATACTACAGTGAGTGTAGTAGTACTGATACTACAGTGAGTGTAGCAGTACTGATACTACAGTGAGTGTAGTAGTACTGGTACTACAGTGAGTGTAGTAGTACTGGTAATACAGTGAGTGTAGTAGTACTGGTACTACAGTGAGTGTAGCAGTACTGATACTACAGTGAGTGTAGTAGTACTGATACTACAGTGAGTGTAGCAGTACTGATACTACAGTGAGTGTAGTAGTACTGATACTACAGTGAGTGTAGCAGTACTGATACTACAGTGAGTGTAGTAGTACTGATACTACAGCGAGTGTAGCAGTACTGATACTACAGTGAGTGTAGTAGTACTGGTACTACAGTGAGTGTAGTAGTACTGGTAATACAGTGAGTGTAGTAGTACTGGTACTACAGTGAGTGTAGCAGTACTGATACTATAGTGAGTGTAGTAGTACTGGTACTACAGTGAGTGTAGTAGTACTGATACTACAGTGAGTGTAGCAGTACTGATACTACAGTGAGTGTAGCAGTACTGATACTACAGTGAGTGTAGTAGTACTGATACTACAGTGAGTGTAGCAGTACTGATACTACAGTGAGTGTAGTAGTACTGATACTACAGTGAGTGTAGCAGTACTGATACTACAGTGAGTGTAGTAGTACTGATACTACAGTGAGTGTAGCAGTACTGATACTACAGTGAGTGTAGTAGTACTGATACTACAGTGAGTGTAGCAGTACTGATACTACAGTGAGTGTAGTAGTACTGATACTACTGCTCCTTCCGTAGAGTCTCTCTGTGTTTGTGAAGCCTAAGGATTTAACATTTATTTATCATTAACCATTGACTTTACCCCATTATATTATTGACATTGCGCTATTCTAGTTTGTCATTCGTCCGTGTGCGTTCATTCCAGTCTCATCATGGGTTTCGTGAGCAAAAACCAAACTCGGCAGCTTCTACAGAACAAACAGAGCGGGACCTTCCTGCTGCGCTTCAGCGAGAGCAACAGAGAGGGCGCTATCACCTTCAGCTGGGTCGAGCACACAAACAAAGGTATTAATGTTAATGTTAATCTGGTGCAGCCTCATTATAAAAAACCCTCGGACAACAAGACGTACGTTGTTTCTTCTCGTTTGTCCTGTAGGAGTCATTTTCCACGACATCGCCCCGTTCACCAAAGACGAGCTGTCCAGGAAGTCTCTGGCCGATAGCATCAAAACATTCAGAAAGAAAAATAGCCTAGACAATCCCCTGATTTACCTGTACCCGGCCACGCCCAAGGACTACTCAAATTCAAATGGTATTGCTTTAAATTAAAATGTTAAAACCGTTGACCCAGGCGAGCAGAACCAGCTGTGTGGCCAACATTGTGTGAATGCAGATTTTTTTATTAATAATATTTATGTTTTTATTTTTCAGGAATCGCCAATAACCAAATAGTTGACCCTGACGTGAAAAAGATATTTGTTTGTGAGGGAGAGTAAGTCTTGTTTCAGATTTTAAAAAGCAACACATTCAGGACTTCTGCAAGGTTTTCTGTCACAAAACAATGTGCAGACATGAAATCCATTGATAATGCAATTTTATTGTTACAGTATTGTAAAAACATATTTTTTGTCTCTTTTGTACATTTTATGAAAGAACATGATCAAATGACAAAAGCCTATTATGATGATGATTATTAGGCCCGAGCGCCACAAGCTGGCGAGAGGCCTATTAGCTCCGTAAGGCCGTGCGGCGCACGCCTACGAAGCGCTCGCCCACTTCCAAACACTCACTAACGCACTCCTCCACTCACGCACGCCCCGTGCATACTAATTTGTAGTAGGAAAATGGAACATTACCGTTGTAAACGGGCGAAGCCCGTGCAAAAGTGCGCACTAAACGAGCGCTTTACATTGGGATGATGACTGCGAATGTAAATGTTCCCCATCTCTTGCATGTTCCGTGCATATAAACATGTAATGCAAAAAATGAACATTATTACTGTATAGAGGGCCAAAAACACAAAGTGGGCGGAGCCCACTCAAAATTAACGAAAGTACCCGTCAGTGACCAGGGACCCACACCATGAGGTAGGAAAACGCGAGCGCTTTCCAAAAATGTATAGTTTATGATATTTGAAAAATGGGAAACATTGTTTTCGCATCGGAATATTATTCTTTCTTTCTTCTTCTTTCTTCTCGGGACCAACCCCCCTATTTTTCACCCAGTGAACAATTTCTAAAATTAAAAAAATTGGCGCATCAGCGCCCCCAAATTTACCAAAAATGTATTGAGAGATAGGAAATGAGCAGAAAAAAATCTGATCGTAGAATCATGAAATTTGGCGCAGAGGTAGATGGTGAAAAGAGAAGTAAAAAATATTAATACGGCAACGCCGTCCACCCAACCAAATGTCGGCCATATTGGTTAAAAAATGGCTAAGCATGACTTGGGAGTTTTTCCAAACGTCGTACTTTTACGAACTCCTCCCAGGGCGTTGGCCCTAAAAAGCTGAAATTTGGTGAAAATGCTACTGAGGAGTGGGACATCAAAAGTTATTCAAATTACATTGATACCTGTCACGGTCTCTGTGCGGCGAAGCCGCAAACTTTAGCTAGAATTTCAGAGATTTCCCAAATTTAAAAATTTGCTGCCGTTTGCGCAGATAAAGTCCGAATTGCGTCAAATTAGAATCAGTTGTTAAACTCTTTGCCCTAAACCTACTTGAAGTGAAATAAATAAAGTTGGCGCCACAGCGCCCCCTACAGATTTTATATGGAGGTTAAATGTTTAGTTTTGCGAAATTTTACACAATTTGACACAAAACTCAATTTTGGCATCCCCATCAAAAAAGTCAATGAGACCCATGTCATAATTGTTATGGCGTTGCCGTAGCGATGACCGAAACCTCCCATGTTATTCCTATGGGGAAATCGCCAGAACATGTTTACACTTTAGACTTTCACGAACTCCTCCCCCTCAGGGCGTTAGCCCTATTAACCTGAAATTTGGTGAGACTCATCTTCAGGGGTAAAAGTTATCCACATTTTCATTCAAAGAGTCACGGTGTCTGTGCGGCAAAGCCGCACATTTTGTCAAGAATTCAAAATAAAATTTCTTTTTGATGGTAAAACAAAGGGTGGAAGATGTGACAGCGTCACAGATTCAGCAGTAGGTGTAATAAAAGGACAATTGGGGCGCGTTAGCGCCCCCTCCTCTTGCGGTGTGGCGAGGGCCGATCATTGCCGCTTGCGGCTATATTTATTATTATCATTCGTCGGCACCACTGAAAATTGATTTGAACGATTCACCAATTCTTGTTTTTATTATCGTATTTTCCGGACTATAAGTCGCACCAGCCAAAAAATGCATAATAGAGAAGGAAAAAAAGACATAATTCGCACTGGAGTATGAAATGCGATGTGAAAACAACAAATAATATCACATAAGTCAAGTATAAATATATAAGGCCGCAGTTATTTTATTACTTGGTTCACGGATCTGCCGCACTTAAATTATTGATTTCTAATTAATAAATAAAATATTCTTTAACTAAAATGTTTTATAAAATACTGCAGACAACGCAAAATAGCATTGAATTAAATATAAAAAGCGGTATTAAGTCAAAAGATAAGAGAGCGTGAAGCAATTTTTTGCTAAAATCCTGCGGGAGTCTTTTATTTTGGAAAGCATTGTTCTGAGGACAATGGCGACACCACAGTGGCCAGCGCTCAAAGTGGACGCTGTTGAAATGTCAACTCCGCTCTTCGTACTCAGAGACTTAGGTGCCAATTTCATCAAATGTGCTCTTTGACATTTATATTTTTCCTGCCTGTCCCCATATTTCCTTGAATCATTATATTAATGTTTTATGAAGAAAAAATCTTTTGAAATTGAAATTATGCACACAGTGCACCTTTAAACAGGTTCCACACTGCACCTTTAAACAGGTTCCACACTGCGCCTTTAAACAGGTTCCACACTGCACCTTTAAACAGGTTCCAAACTGCACCTTTAAACAGGTTCCACACTGCACCTTTAAACAGGTTCCACACTGCACCTTTAAACAGGTTCCACTCTGCACCTTTAAACAGGTTCCACTCTGCACCTTTAAACAGGTTCCACTCTGCACCTTTAAACAGGTTCCACACTGCACCTTTAAACAGGTTCCACACTGCACCTTTAAACAGGTTCCACTCTGCACCTTTAAACAGGTTCCACAGTGCACCTTTAAACAGGTTCCACAGTGCACCTTTAAACAGGTTCCACTCTGCACCTTTAAACAGGTTCCACTCTGCACCTTTAAACAGGTTCCACAGTGCACCTTTAAACAAGTTCCACTCTGCACCTTTAAACAGGTTCCACAGTGCACCTTTAAACAGGTTCCACTCTGCACCTTTAAACAGGTTCCACAGTGCACCTTTAAACAGGTTCCACTCTGCACCTTTAAACAGGTTCCACACTGCACCTTTAAACAGGTTCCACACTGCACCTTTAAACAGGTTCCACTCTGCACCTTTAAACAGGTTCCACTCTGCACCTTTAAACAGGTTCCACAGTGCACCTTTAAACAGGTTCCACTCTGCACCTTTAAACAGGTTCCACTCTGCACCTTTAAACAGGTTCCACTCTGCACCTTTAAACAGGTTCCACTCTGCACCTTTAAACAGGTTCCACAGTGCACCTTTAAACATGTTCCACAGTGCACCTTTAAACAGGTTCCACACTGCACCTTTAAACAGGTTCCACTCTGCACCTTTAAACAGGTTCCACAGTGCACCTTTAAACAGGTTCCACTCTGCACCTTTAAACAGGTTCCACTCTGCACCTTTAAACAGGTTCCACTCTGCACCTTT
Source organism: Eucyclogobius newberryi (assembly GCF_026437365.1). Taxonomy (NCBI): domain Eukaryota; kingdom Metazoa; phylum Chordata; class Actinopteri; order Gobiiformes; family Gobiidae; genus Eucyclogobius; species Eucyclogobius newberryi. The sequence continues at coordinate 29,828,025 of NW_027315768.1, forward strand.
AAACAGGTTCCACTCTGCACCTTTAAACAGGTTCCACAGTGCACCTTTAAACATGTTCCACAGTGCACCTTTAAACAGGTTCCACACTGCACCTTTAAACAGGTTCCATACTGCACCTTTAAACAGGTTCCACAGTGCACCTTTAAACAGGTTCCACTCTGCACCTTTAAACAGGTTCCACTCTGCACCTTTAAACAGGTTCCATACTGCACCTTTAAACAGGTTCCATACTGCACCTTTAAACAGGTTCCACTCTGCACCTTTAAACAGGTTCCACACTGCACCTTTAAACAGGTTCCACTCTGCACCTTTAAACAGGTTCCACAGTGCACCTTTAAACAGGTTCCACACTGCACCTTTAAACAGGTTCCACTCTGCACCTTTAAACAGGTTCCACAGTGCACCTTTAAACAGGTTCCACACTGCACCTTTAAACAGGTTCCACACTGCACCTTTAAACAGGTTCCACAGTGCACCTTTAAACAGGTTCCACAGTGCACCTTTAAACAGGTTCCACTCTGCACCTTTAAACAGGTTCCACTCTGCACCTTTAAACAGGTTCCACACTGCACCTTTAAACAGGTTCCACACTGCACCTTTAAACAGGTTCCACTCTGCACCTTTAAACAGGTTCCACATGTAGCGGCCCCAAAACAATAAATTCCACCACATTCTTTTGATTCGACCGCATTTATTGTACAATATATATTTGCAATAGAGACATCTTATGACACATCACTTTAAACTAGAATCATGTTATTTTACATTCATTTTGTGACTATAGTATTTCATTTTGGTTTAGCCTTTTCTACACTGTAAAAACAAGAGCGTACACATTTCAAAGACGCAGTTTTCACGCGCTCGGAGCAGATGACCCGCCTGCTCGCAATAACATCGATATAAGAAGAAGAAGAATCTACAAACAACATTGGTCTCAAGGATTCTCAACCGGTGGCCCGAGACCCACAAATCTGTTTGAAAAAGAAGTAAAACACACAAATAGTTCACGGGTAAATGTTTGCGACGCTGTAAGAGGTTCATTTTGTAGACACAATCTGATTTCTGGAGTGATCGGATTACGAAACGACATGTAACCGGCTCTGATGAGAGTAGTCTGATTTCTGTTCAAACCTGTCGCACTGAATTGGGTGATGCAGTATCGATATCGTGGGCTGATGTATCGATATGTTGCCATGAGTAGGTTTTGGTTACATTTTACTCTTATTATTCTGAATGTACCGAATTTTGTCGACAAATTTGTGTTTTTTTTATGATTAAAATGTGTGTGTTTTATATTGTTTGTGCAGGTCGTAGCGTAACAAAGAGATACAGTTGTCGTTTGGTTCTCAAAAACATAATAAAGTATAACAGAATAGAGTACCAAAAATCAGATGAAATTGTTGAGTTAACACGTAATTATCTGGTTTTTTTACTGGCCATGTAAATGTACAATTTACCGTATTTTCCGGACTATAAGTCGCACCTTTTTTCATAGTTTATACTTATATACTTACAACTGCATTTCATACTCCAGTGCAATTTATATATGTTTTTTTCTTCTCTAATATGCATTTTTTAGCTGGTGAGACTTATACTCTGGTGCGACTTATACTCCAGAAAATACGGTACTTGAGCGGCCTTGTACTAAACAGTCGGTAGTTTAGACCAATATCCGACCTGTGCATACTTTAGTCGTGTCTGTGGTTAAGATACTTTACTGTATCTTACTGTAAATCTGAACAAACTGTCGCAGAAGCTTCTTCTTAAAAACTACACTTTTCAGCTTTGGCATCGTGGAAATCTGGGCCTCAAAACTCCTGAACACAAGAGATGGAGACTTTCCGACGTGAAGGAAGCAGACCAAAACAACGGAAGTGGATGACACAAACTGAGCCGACGATCTGGGCCGCAAATGATAAAAGACCTTCAACAAATTGGGAAAAATTACGTTTGGACTCGTATTTGAAAATGGTAAAACTTTCAAATGTAAAATATTCTGCGCTTTGTTGAAAAACTGAAAAAGTATATGATGTAAAAGTGTCGGTTTGAACTGCGTTTTTGAACAGATTAGCTGACAATTTGGTGTCAGCGAATGGGAATCCAACAAACACGCTGTTGTCCATGTGAATGAAGTAGTGGGAGAGGCTTGTTGGCACAGATCGGCAGCCACGTTTTCGCCCGTCCGCCCCGGGGCATATTTCAAAATGAACCAGATTATAAATGTTTTGCAGATTTTACGTGAATATTAATTGAGAAACTTGGGTCCCGAGCCAAACCGGCTGAGAAATCCTGTTTAAAATCATCAACACTCGAAAACGGCACAATCTCACAGTCTAAATATCTCGAAATAAATACCGTGTCTATTGCGTGAACCACGAGTAAAAGTACATTCGGATCAAGGCGGTGCTTTGAATCCTGCTGAGGAGCCTGCGACAGACAGGGAGAAACGGATAGGAAAATAGAAGCGGCCAGTTTATAATATTAATATAAAGGCCGTGTAGACACATGACTTCATCTGAACTGCAGCATCGAGTCTCAGAGCAGCGACACAATCAGTTTAAGTACAAACAGAACTATTCTGAAAGTATAGTGAGTACAGTGACAGCATATTTAAGGAAATGTGGACCACGACTGAAGACTGCGTTCACAACAAGCAAAAGTGCCCCAAACAACGATCGTAGATACAAAATATTGGATTATTACTGGGACATGACGGCTGGACTTGTTGTGCCTTCATTCTATTTATGTTTGTCATATTGTATTTTATTTAATTAATTAATTTAATTAATTTAATTAATTTAATTAATTTAATTAATTTAATTAATTTAATTAATTTAATTAATTTAATTAATTTAATTAATTTAATTTATTTTATCTATTTTATTTATTTATTTTATTTACTTATTTATTTTATTATTGTTTTAATTGTAATTGTAATTTTAATTGTCCTGCTTTCTGGTCATTTTTCATGTTTTTTAATACAGTATACAGTATTTACAAAATAAAATAAAATACAAATTAAATTGGATAATTTTGCCTATTCTGGCTTGATAAAAGGTGTAATTTAATCAGCATGAGAAGTATAATTTGAAAATATATTTAGTTACAGAATAAGTGCATAATGTATTTTGTAATGAAGACTTAGAAGAGTTTCAGATTGAGTTACATTATATTACACTGTGAGCTTCTTTATTACGTGTTTATTTATACAATATACTGTAAGAGAAGCTTCTGTGCAGTTTAAAGGCTAAATTTCAGTTTGTCCCGTGTGGTCTGATACACGTTTTCAAGATTATGCTAAAACCATTCAGGAAACTTCTAATGATGTCCAGTTTTATGGATTTATTACAGCGTTCAAATCAGTATTGAATATTATCTGGTCATTTTTAGTCAATTAAAGAGAAAACATTACACTTTTTGAGAGTTTTGGTTCATGTAGGCACCGTAAATAAATACTAGTAGATATTAGCAAATCAAAACATCTGGATACTAAAATTTAGCTAAATATAGAGCATTTTTCTGCATTTTTCGAATTTTTTCTGCATTTTTCTGCAAAACCAGCTCAATCCTGCAGCCGCCTCTTGAACATTTCCACACATTCACCTCTCGATCTGAGTCACTTTTGCACCGTGCGAACACAATCCCAACACAACAATAGAAACATGACACACGCCACTTTCACCGCAAAGAATGAACATCAACAGAGTTAAAATGAGCTGAACTCGCGTTTGTGAGCGTGCGTTTGATCTCCACGCCATTTTGTCTGACATTTAAGAACAAAAACTCATCGTGAAATAAGATGTAGCTCCATTTTTACACTACACCTATTTTTTTGTTCTGGTTTTCGACACAAAATGTAACGAACGTTCAAATCATTTCACGTTATCTACTGTTTTATTGCATTTTCGCTACAGTTTCTTGACATTTCTTTTATTCATTCTAAGCTGCGTATCATGAAATGTGTTCGTGAATGAGTGTTGTAAATAAAACTTGACCAAAACAAATCATAAATACCTTACATAAAGCTACAACGACGTAAAACGCACCTGAATGTGAAGAACACGTGATTTTAACTGATTTTTTTGTTGTTTTTTTTCGCAATGAAGGCGACACACCACGACGATGTAATTTAAAACTCTATATATTCTCTGCTGCTGCTGCTCGGTGTGGATTTAAAGAAGGTGCGAGTTGGTCTAGTGGAGATTGTCCAGGCTCTTGGACTCGCGGTGCGGGTCGCGTCCACACGGGGGCGTACTGTGCTTGTCCTGGAACTGCTGGAGGAGTTCCACCACTGCTTTGTGCCCGAAGTGGATGGCTTCGTCCAGCGGCGTGTTTCCCCACCTGAGTCCACAGCAGGAGGTCAAGAAAACACGGTCAGACGGCACTTAAAGGAGACATGCTGTGAGTTTTTTTTTTGTGTTCACGTACAGCAGATGTTGGTCATTATTTTACATTTTTGCCTGTTGAAAATTGGAATTCTGAGCTAAAACAGCTTAATAATAACACTAACCCTGATGAACTCTGCCTCTAACGAGCGGCAGTTTGTCATTTATGTGTTTTTGTCGTGAAAAAATGGCGACGTGACACTTTATACAGTGCTGTGGGCGGAGATAGGGGGTAGGTGAGCACTCAAGCCTCAGATGCAGAACAATAGAAGTCAAACGTGCATCGATCAATCAAACTGCAACTGTGAGTAAGAAAATGAACATTGTAAAAGCAAATACCGTATTTTACAGACTATAAGTCGCACCTTTTTTCATAGTTTTGGCCAGTATATTTGTACTTATACTCCGGAGCGACTTATATGTGATATTATTTGTTATTTTCACACTTGCAACTGCATTTCATACTCCAGTGTGACTTATATATGTTTTTTCTTCTCTGTTATGCATTTTTTGGCTGGTGCGACTTATACTCCGGAAAATACGGGTAAGTTGATTTTGCATATGTCCCCTTTAAATTAAAGTCTTGCAGTTCATATGTGGAGGTATTAGACACTTTAAAGGGGGCGTGTGCAGCTCTGACTGGTTTAAGTCTGAACCTGCAGAGGACACATGCGTCTCAGGCCGTGGCGGTCTCACTGAGCATTACAATTATTATTTTCAGTCAAAGCTATATTTGGGGCGGGGTCGTGTTTCCCGGGCACGAGCGAAGCCTTCAGCATCGACCGAGATCATGAGACCAGCAAACGAAAAGTGAGATCAATTACTACAGAAAGTTCAAGGTCATCGAGGCCAGAGCTTGAATTGTTTATTTACTGACTCATAATTGTAATGTACAAACCTTTAATAAGGAAGAATTTATTTTGGATTGGACTGTCAAAGCTTAATAAATGTGATAAATGTGATAAATGTTTCACTCAGTTTCAGGACCTACCTGTCTCTTGGGACTGGGTTCACTTTACAGGCTTCAAGAAGGAAACGCACCACCTCTCCGTGTCCTGCAGGGGGCAGTGGTAGTTATTATATCTTATGGCAGCTTTGGTTTTAGATTTACAGCATGTTCTGTATCGTTTTAGACGTTCTGCATGTTTGTGGTTTCACCTTCTGCTGCTGCCACATGCAGAGCCGTCCTGGAGTCGTAGTCTCTCTGCTCCATGTCCATCGAAGACAAGGCAAACCTACATGTGCCAGAGAGGGACAAGAGTGTCACTCTTAAGCTGTCACAACCAACCTACATGTGCCAGAGAGGGACAAGAGAGTCACTCTTAAACTGTCACAACCAACCTACATGTGCCAGAGAGGGACAAGAGTGTCACACTTAAACTGTCACAACCAACCTACATGTGCCAGAGAGGGACAAGAGAGTCACACTTAAACTGTCACAACCAACCTACATGTGCCAGAGAGGGACAAGAGAGTCACATTTAAACTGTCACAACCAACCTACATGTGCCAGAGAGGGACAATAGAGTCACACTTAAACTGTCACAATCAACCTACATGTGCCAGAGAGGGACAAGAGAGTCACATTTAAACTGTCACAACCAACCTACATGTGCCAGAGAGGGACAAGAGTGTCACACTTAAACTGTCACAACCAACCTACATGTGCCAGAGAGGGACAAGAGTGTCACATTTAAACTGTCACAACCAACCTACATGTGCCAGAGAGGGACAAGAGTGTCACTCTTAAACTGTCACAACCAACCTACATGTGCCAGAGAGGGACAAGAGAGTCACACTTAAACTGTCACAACCAACCTATATGTGCCAGAGAGGGACAAGAGAGTCACACTTAAACTGTCACAACCAACCTACATGTGCCAGAGAGGGACAAGAGTGTCACATTTAAACTGTCACAACCAACCTACATGTGCCAGAGAGGGACAAGAGTGTCACTCTTAAACTGTCACAACCAACCTACATGTGCCAGAGAGGGACAAGAGAGTCACACTTAAACTGTCACAACCAACCTATATGTGCCAGAGAGGGACAAGAGAGTCACACTTAAACTGTCACAACCAACCTACATGTGCCAGAGAGGGACAAGAGAGTCACTCTTAAACTGTCACAACCAACCTACATGTGCCAGAGAGGGACAAGAGAGTCACATTTAAACTGTCACAACCAACCTACATGTGCCAGAGAGGGACAAGAGAGTCACATTTAAACTGTCACAACCAACCTACATGTGCCAGAGAGGGACAAGAGTGTCACACTTAAACTGTCACAACCAACCTACATGTGCCAGAGAGGGACAAGAGTGTCACATTTAAACTGTCACAACCAACCTACATGTGCCAGAGAGGGACAAGAGTGTCACTCTTAAACTGTCACAACCAACCTACATGTGCCAGAGAGGGACAAGAGAGTCAAACTTAAACTGTCACAACCAACCTACATGTGCCAGAGAGGGACAAGAGAGTCAAACTTAAACTGTCACAACCAACCTACATGTGCCAGAGAGGGACAAGAGTGTCACACTTAAACTGTCACAACCAACCTACATGTGCCAGAGAGGGACAAGAGAGTCACACTTAAACTGTCACAACCAACCTACATGTGTCAGAGAGAGACAAGAGAGTCACACTTAAACTGTCACAACCAACCTATATGTGCCAGAGAGGGACAAGAGAGTCACACTTAAACTGTCACAACCAACCTACATGTGCCAGAGAGGGACAAGAGAGTCACACTTAAACTGTCACAACCAACCTACATGTGTCAGAGAGGGACAAGAGAGTCACACTTAAACTGTCACAACCAACCTACATGTGCCAGAGAGGGACAAGAGAGTCACATTTAAACTGTCACAACCAACCTACATGTGCCAGAGAGGGACAATAGAGTCACACTTAAACTGTCACAACCAACCTACATGTGCCAGAGAGGGACAAGAGTCACACTTAAACTGTCACAACCAACCTACATGTGTCAGAGAGAGACAAGAGAGTCACACTTAAACTGTCACAACCAACCTATATGTGCCAGAGAGGGACAAGAGAGTCACACTTAAACTGTCACAACCAACCTACATGTGTCAGAGAGAGACAAGAGAGTCACACTTAAACTGTCACAACCAACCTACATGTGCCAGAGAGGGACAAGAGAGTCACACTTAAACTGTCACAACCAACCTACATGTGCCAGAGAGGGACAAGAGAGTCACATTTAAACTGTCACAACCAACCTACATGTGCCAGAGAGGGACAAGAGAGTCACACTTAAACTGTCACAACCAACCTATATGTGCCAGAGAGGGACAAGAGAGTCACACTTAAACTGTCACAACCAACCTACATGTGCCAGAGAGGGACAAGAGAGTCACACTTAAACTGTCACAACTAACCTACATGTGTCAGAGAGGGACAAGAGAGTCACACTTAAACTGTCACAACCAACCTATATGTGCCAGAGAGGGACAAGAGAGTCACACTTAAACTGTCACAACCAACCTATATGTGCCAGAGAGGGACAAGAGAGTCACACTTAAACTGTCACAACCAACCTACATGTGTCAGAGAGAGACAAGAGAGTCACACTTAAACTGTCACAACCAACCTACATGTGCCAGAGAGGGACAAGAGAGTCACACTTAAACTGTCACAACCAACCTATATGTGCCAGAGAGGGACAAGAGAGTCACACTTAAACTGTCACAACCAACCTACATGTGCCAGAGAGGGACAAGAGAGTCACACTTAAACTGTCACAACTAACCTACATGTGCCAGAGAGGGACAAGAGAGTCACACTTAAACTGTCACAACTAACCTACATGTGCCAGAGAGAGACAAGAGAGTCACACTTAAACTGTCACAACCAACCTACATGTGCCAGAGAGACACAAGAGAGTCACACTTAAACTGTCACAACCAACCTACATGTGCCAGAGAGGGACAAGAGTCACACTTAAACTGTCACAACCAACCTACATGTGCCAGAGAGGGACAAGAGAGTCACACTTAAACTGTCACAACCAACCTACATGTGCCAGAGAGGGACAAGAGTGTCACACTTAAACTGTCACAACCAACCTACATGTGCCAGGGTGGGACAAGAGAGTCACACTTAAACTGTCAAAACCAACCTACATGTGCCAGAGAGGGACAAGAGTGTCACACTTAAACTGTCACAACCAACCTACATGTGCCAGAGAGAGACAAGAGTGTCACACTTAAACTGTCACAACCAACCTACATGTGCCAGGGTGGGACAAGAGAGTCACACTTAAACTGTCACAACCAACCTACATGTGCCAGAGAGAGACAAGAGAGTCACACTTAAACTGTCACAACCAACCTACATGTGCCAGAGAGGGACAAGAGAGTCACACTTAAACTGTCACAACCAACCTACATGTGCCAGAGAGGGACAAGAGAGTCACACTTAAACTGTCACAACCAACCTACATGTGCCAGAGAGGGACAAGAGAGTCACACTTAAACTGTCACAACCAACCTACATGTGCCAGAGAGGGACAAGAGAGTCACACTTAAACTGTCACAACCAACCTACATGTACCAGGGTGGGACAAGAGAGTCACACTTAAACTGTCACAACCAACCTACATGTACCAGAGAGAGACAAGAGTGTCACACTTAAACTGTCACAACCAACCTACATGTACCAGGGTGGGACAAGAGAGTCACACTTAAACTGTCACAACCAACCTACATGTACCAGGGTGGGACAAGAGAGTCACACTTAAAGGAATAATGGAGGATTTTTTGGCCCAAATCTGAGTCTTATTTCCTCGTGGCGTGGACGGCCGATTAGTCCTGCCACGTATCAATCATAGGATGCACCTATCGCTCACCTGCAGCCTCGTGCGGCTCGTCCCCAGGAGAGCAGCACGTTTCCGCGTGTCTAAGCGCATTGATCTATCATAATATAGTTCCCTCAGTGTACGGGACAAAATGAAGACGGAGAACCAGACTGTGAAACACTAGAGTGACCAGACTGTGGTACACTAGAGTGACCAGACTGTGATACACTAGAGTGACCAGACTGTGATACACTAGAGTGACCAGACTGTGATACATTGTTTGTTGATTGTTGTATATGCAGTATTTGTTGTATTTGCTGTATTTGCAGTATTTGTTGTATTTGCAGTATTTGTTGTATTTGCAGTATTTGTTGTATTTGTTGTATATGCAGTATTTGTTGTATTTGCAGTATTTGTTGTATTTGCAGTATTTGTTGTATTTGCTGTATTTGCAGTATTTGTTGTATTTGCTGTATTTGCAGTATTTGTTGTATTTGTAGTATTTGTTGTATTTGTAGTATTTTTTGTATATGCAGTATTTGTTGTATTTGCAGTATTTGTTGTATTTGCAGTATTCGTTGTATTTGCAGTATTTGTTGTATTTGCAGTATTTGTTGTATATGCAGTATTTGTTGTATTTGCAGTATTTGTTGTATTTGCAGTATTTGTTGTATTTGCAGTATTTGTTGCATTTGCAGTATTTGTTGTATTTGCAGTATTTGTTGTATTTGCAGTATTCGTTGTATTTGCAGTATTTGTTGTATTTGCAGTATACGCAGTATTTGTTGTATTTGCAGTATTTGTTGTATTTGCAGTATTTGTTGTATTTGTTGTATATGCAGTATTTGTTGTATTTGCAGTATTTGTTGTATTTGCAGTATTTGTTGTATTTGCTGTATTTGCAGTATTTGTTGTATTTGCTGTATTTGCAGTATTTGTTGTATTTGTAGTATTTGTTGTATTTGTAGTATTTTTTGTATATGCAGTATTTGTTGTATTTGCAGTATTTGTTGTATTTGCAGTATTCGTTGTATTTGCAGTATTTGTTGTATTTGCAGTATTTGTTGTATATGCAGTATTTGTTGTATTTGCAGTATTTGTTGTATTTGCAGTATTTGTTGTATTTGCAGTATTTGTTGCATTTGCAGTATTTGTTGTATTTGCAGTATTTGTTGTATTTGCAGTATTCGTTGTATTTGCAGTATTTGTTGTATTTGCAGTATACGCAGTATTTGTTGTATTTGCAGTATTTGTTGTATTTGCAGTATTTGTTGTATTTGCAGTATTTGTTGTATTTGCAGTATTTGTTGTATATGCAGTATTTGTTGTATTTGCAGTATTTGTTGTATTTGCAGTATTTGTTGCATTTGCAGTATTTGTTGTATTTGCAGTATTTGTTGTATTTGCAGTATTCGTTGTATTTGCAGTATTTGTTGTATTTGCAGTATACGCAGTATTTGTTGTATTTGCAGTATTTGTTGTATTTGCAGTATTTGTTGTATTTGCAGTATTTGTTGTATTTGCAGTATTTGTTGTATATGCAGTATTTGTTGTATTTGCAGTATTTGTTGTATTTGCAGTATTTGTTGTATTTGCAGTATTTGTTGTATTTGCAGTATTTGTTGCATTTGCAGTATTTGTTGTATTTGCAGTATTTGTTGTATTTGCAGTATTCGTTGTATTTGCAGTATTTGTTGTATTTGCAGTATACGCAGTATTTACAGTATTTGTTGCATTTGCAGTATTTGTTGTATTTGCAGTATTTGTTGTATTTGCAGTATTCGTTGTATTTGCAGTATTTGTTGTATTTGCAGTATACGCAGTATTTACAGTATTTGTTGTATTTGCAGTATACGCAGTATTTACAGTATTTGTTGTATTTGCAGTATTTGTTGTATTTGCAGTATTTGTTGTATTTGCAGTATTTGTTGTATTTGCAGTATTTCTTGCACCCTCCTCTAGGTGTCAGCACAAGCCACACGGGTAAACACAGTAGTTTATGTCTTAAGTTGTGGTTTATGGAGTTGTTTTAGACCAAGTTTGTTCCTTTTACCTCCTGAGAGCTGAAACGTCTCCTGTGTAGGCGGCAAACAGCAGGTTAATCACTGACTTCACCTGAAGAAACACAAAACTGTCATTTTAAAGAAACACATGTCACAATATGTTATGAATATGAATCATGTGGTGAGATGGAGGCAGAGCAGCAGTTCTGACACATATTTACTCATATTTACACATATTTACTCATATTTACACATATTTACTCACCCAAACTGTAACATGTGAGGACAGTGCTTCTCAAAGTGTGGTGTGGGAACAGCTGGAGGTGCAAAGGAACTCTAACTAACTTTAATAATAATAATATAAACAATAACATTAATAATAACAAAATAAATAAGATCTGAAGTACTAAGAGTAATATAATAATGATAAAAAAAATAATAACATTAATAATATAAATATTAACATTAATAATGATCAAATAAATAATAATAATAATACAACATAATAACATTAATAATAATATAAATAATAATAATAAATGGTTATTGAAACACATTCTGAAAGAGCTTTAATAACAAAGACAGTGGCATTGGTTCATCAAAACATGGAAAAATAAAATACTATTTCAGTTTTGTATCAATACTACAGACTATTCTTAAATATGATCCATCCAGACGCCTTCAGAGTCCATGTTTCAACCTTTAACTGGTTAAAACTGGATTCAAATGTAATGGTCAGAAGCTAAAATGATCGTCATTGCAGGTGAACCAGTCCCATAATGAAAAACTTGTTCATATAAATCCTTTTAATTATGAAAAAATAATCAGTCGACTAAGGAAAAAGTTGACTCCCATCGACTAAAGAAAGAGTTAATCAAGATTCAAGTCCAAATGTAAAACCTCTTCTGAGCTGGTTTATCTTAAATCTGGATTTGATGTAATCCTAGTTTGTCTATAATCCTGGACGATGGCAGAGTGAATAATAAAGCACTTTGGACACGGGCTTCAAGATTATTCATCAATAACCGGGATGATAAAAGTCACAAAATGATCTGAATAAGAAAAAAACAAAACAATCAAACCTATTAATTAGTCTCTTTATGTCACATTAATTTTACTTTATCGTTCAGACACTTTGATTTCACGAAAGATTCCACTCTTGTCTTTGGAATAATCCTTAGATTGTGGTGTTTCTCCTTGTAATTAACTGCACTAATATTGCTGTAGCTGTATCTTTGGGCATGAAATGTGCCGTGAATCTGAGGCGTTATTCTTAGGTTTATTCTTACGCGAGAGATTCATCGAAATTTGACTCGTTACGATGGGAAAATTGCAAAAGCTGCAATTATTTTTTAAACTGCCATAATTTCACCCACAGACAACAACAACAACAACAACAACAACAACAACAACTGCATAACAACTGCTAATCCTGTCGTTTAGATCTGTACAATGTGATTTTATTATTCATTAGTTTGTCAGTTCAGAGGCCTGTTTTAACATGTGAATCTCATCATGAAAACAGACATGACTTTAAACTAACTACATTAAACTAAAAACTGTAATTAGATACTGCATTTTTCACAAATCGTGTGGCCCTACCCTGCGTCTAACCTTTAAGATATTTAATAATGACCTATAATACAATACATGGCAATGAGGAGCTTTAATGTGCAATAACATACAGCCATTTTAAAAAAGCAAACGAAGAATCTAGTTTTGAGGTTTATAAGAACAAAGAAGAATCATTTTGTCCAGGCAAAGGAAAATACTGTTGTTGTTGTTGTTGTTGTGTGTGACCGTTTGGACCTGTGTTTACAGACTCGTGTGGCAGGATGAGCTCGTGCCTCGTCCCACTCCTTTCTGAACATGTGGCACTTTTGTTTCATATATGACATGTTTGTTGTTGCCATGACAGTGATTTTGAATATTAAAAGTCAACAGCGGCACATGTTTCAAACTAAATGAAATACTTGACAAACTGAACGAATTCAGACAAATGTAAAGTGACGTAAAAGAAGCGGTTGCTACAGCTACGCAGCTAAAAAATATTAATAATATAAAATACACATAATAGGCCTGTGTGAATTATGTGTTTTCATCCAATTTAATTCTATCTGTTGCTGTGAATTAAATGTATTCCTGCGACTGCCTTAAGCCATTTGTGGAATATATTACAATATATTCATTGGCAAAACAATCTAAAAAACCCCAAAAAGAAACGGCCTGAAGAAAAGACATTCTGTGAAGCATAACTATTAATTTATATCAATATTTTCTGTATTTTCTTACCTGCAAACCTTTCAGAACTGTTTTGTGTGTGCGGCTTTTCTGTTTGACAAGAAAATGCATCTTAACAGGAAACTATCTCCGCTTTAGAAAACACTGCAGAACATTTTTCTGATTTAATGTCAACATGAGATTGAACTGGACGATACGTAACGAAGGCTCAGACGTGTTTAAAACCTCTTAAGAACTCTTTATATGACGTTGGAAAGCTTATTTTTTTCACAAAACGTTTATTGCATTCATTTCATGCCATTGTATAACCCAAAAAAGCAATACAGGGCAATAAATAAATACAAAATAGCTAAATTATTTTCATACATCTGTCTATTTTTCCCGCCAAAAAATCCAGATTTCAAGAATATCAAACATATTTTCACCCAAGTTCTGTTTTCAATAAACACCAACATGAAAGTGTCTTGTTATCCCCGTGTTCTCTTACTTTACCCCTTGAGCCCGTTCTCATCCATTTATGACCGTGCGTTGTGAAAAAGCACCAAAAAGCTAACTCTGAAGCTAACGCGCTACTTAGCTTTAGCCCTTTTTGTTACAGTTTTTCTGCTAAATAACAGTGCTATAGTGTAAAAGTGTTAGGATTTGACATAAAACAGCAGTAAAATCATATAGTGCTCCCGCTAAGCTAAGCTACACTCCCAGGTAAAGCCTCCAGGGGGCGCAGCGGAGGTTGTGCACAATGAGGCAGCTAATCCATATGCTAATTAGCCTCATTTAGCGCCTGGAGGCAAAATGGAGCGCTACGCAAGAGCTGGCAAGTAACCAAGAATTAGTTGACACTTTTTTGGTACATTTTATGCACTTTTACACAATTATATATATTATAATAAGCAGCATTTCATTGCGCTTGGATCCAGAGCTCTGACAGTTCACACAGTTGTTTCTGGAAATAACTCTGGTGCATTTTAATATCTATATATATTAAAATCAACCGTTTTTTCCCAACAAATCAATATTTACACCACTTACGTTGCCTCCGCGCACATCACCAGAAACTACACTTTCACTGGACAAAATGAAAAGGTGAAATGATTCATGACGACAATAAGCGTTGAAAGACATCGTGGGTAATGAAACTTTATTATAACTTTTTACACGTGACGACAAAAAAAATAATAATCCCGACATCCACACGAGAAGCTTCTTTTACAGCCAAACGAATGAGAAAACAGTCTGAGCGGTGAGACTTTGTACACAATGGTGAACGTACGATCAAAACATGGAAATTAAAAAGGCGGCGACGATGAGGTTGGAAATGCACGTCTTTGGTTTATTGCTTTTTTTGGTTTGACTGATTTAAAACATGCACAGAGTGAACGTTCGTGGCATTTCCAAGATCATCGAGAAGCCATTCGGATCAATTATTGGTACCACTTTGCAACCGGGCCGTTCGAACAGACTTATCATGTATTAGGCCACACATTAGATTGAAAATGACATTTGTAAGTATGCTTTTAATTCAAACACTAAACGAACCTTATTGTAAAGTGATACCTTTTACAATACATTCAAGCCCGGGACAAACATTACACAGTAGCAAAAAAACAAAACCAAAAGCAATTAAGAAGAAGAACAGTGATGTGTTGAATAAAATAAAATAAAATATATATAATCCATGCAAGGAGGTGAAACAAAAGGAAAACATGGATAATTTACACGTATACAGCAAATGAATGGGGGTTATGATTGTGATTCCTGGTGTTCAAAAGCCATATTTACACCGATTTAATAATGAATCACAAGATACGATGCAGCTCGGCCCCGTCTTGGATCCTAACGAAGCACAGATTGATTGATTGATTGATTGAGAGAAAAGCGCCTCCGGTTGAGAAGCACCGGGTTTTGATTCATGTGGGGCAAAGAAGCGGGTCACGCAGATGAAGCTGAGAGATTGCGCGCGGCGTTTTGCAGAAACACGAAGCATAAATCAGCTTTTCCTGACGACGCGCTGACCTAAAAAGCGACCGAAAAGAACACGTGGAAGCACAAACGGACCCACGCAGAACGCTCACTGCAGTTTGAGGGAAAAGCGACGACGATCGTGGCAAACGACGGCCAAAACTGAAAGAAATGCAGCTTTAAATGAATCTACAACGCGTTTAAAAGTTTATCGTTTTTCCACAACGCACGACTCTTTTTAAATTGTTTTATTACACACTTTTGATGTGTAGGAGTTATTACAATACAACTATGGATGCAACACTATGGTCAAAACACTTAAAATCATAATAAGCCAAACATATAAAATAGAATTCAGCTTGATCTATACATTATTAGATGATGAAAACGAGGCTTTTGAAAACCAGGTGACTTTGAACAACATTTATCACAGAAAAACAAAAAGTCAAATGCTTTATTGGCTCCAGCAGCAGAGAGTTTGAAGGACTCACATTCTTTAAGATTTTCACCTCTAAGACTTGAGTTATGACAAAGAACAACACGTTTGAAAGCAGCCGTCCTGTTTCCTTATGTATATAATATTATATTCTCAACTACAGTTTGGGAAGTAGCAACAAAGAACAATCATTATACTAAAATACTGTATAAATATAAAATAGCAGTTGTTGGTTCACAGGAAAAACATCTTAAAAAAGAATAAGAAGTGAATAAAGGCTTGAAATAAATAAATTTATTATGGTATAAAAGTAAGATCGTCAATGGAACAAGCATAAAATATCTGTTTTACATCAAATTAGAAAACTACACTTAAAATAAAGTTATATATACTCAAATCAAGATAAATACTATATTTTCCAAGCACTTATTTACTTGTTATCTTATTTAACATACTCCTTTTCCTGTGTAATAGCTGAATATCTAGTAAAAAGTCTCCTAGTTTCCACTCTCCATCATTCATACTGCAGAAAAGCTTATATTTAACCACCACAGATCAACTTAAGAGGTGATTTTACGCTTACGACTCGTCCAAAGTGCTGCAAACATCTCATTGTATCTCTCCAAACGGGGCTGAAGAGTCACCACTGAAGAGGGCAAATACTTTCAATATTGAGAACCATCACCAATATGAGCTTTTGCAACGTTACAGCGCGAAACATGAACAATACTGCGGGAAACGAGGAAGAATAACGCTGTTAAAACGAGGAAACTCCAACTGATTCGACTTGTACAGCTAAAACATTCGCCCCGATATACAAATATATAATACAAGATAAAACAACGTGAAATATACAAAATCGGCTGGTAAATACGTCGCTAAAGCCCCTAAATGCTGGATCTGAATCTGACTGTGAAAGACTGCGTCATGTGGTCCAGAACACAGACGGAATAAATGCAAATGACGACATCTGAAATCTGATAAATGATCGTTTTTTTTCATCATTATTTAAAGTATTGTCGTCATTTTCATTACAGATTGCACCGTCGAATAAGGAAAGCGAAACAAATTATAACTCAGTCTTGTCGTGTTTAAAACGTAATGAGTAACTTTCCGAGTGGAGCGACACCTGAACATAAAAGTTTCACGATGCAGTTTATATTTTGGCGTCGAGCAGGTTAAAGTGCCTCTGACAGGTCGCACGATTCATTGAACTAAAACGCTGTCAAGAGAAATATATTTTCAATTTAGCTAAAAATTCTAAAAACTTTATCACAGAATAGCACATGTTTTAGGTTCATAATTTCACTTCCTGTTTGTATTTGATGACATCACACAAGGAAATTACCCAGCAAACACTGGGGGAAAAACTCATCCAATGACACAATTTCATTTTTTAAAAATTTGACAAATAAAAATATGAGAGTGACTTTATTGACTTTATTGTTGAATTAAAAAGTTGTTTCTTTGTGTAAATTCTGCATAAAGTGTGATGTCACTTCCTGTCATTTTCTACAGATTTTCAACGTTTTCTCCACAAATACCCGCTCGATCGGTGTGAAACTATGATTTATACGTACGACAGGGTTAAACACACCAAATAAAGTTAGAAAAAATTGAAAATCATAAAAACCTGTCATGGGCACTTTAAAACCTTTATTTCCTTAGTGGTAGAGAGTGAGATAAAACATACATATTAAGCTGATCCTACACACATCTGGACCGGTCACACCTCCTGACTGACAAAAGGGTCAAATGCAAAATGAATTCCACACGACGAGCGTTAAGTTTCCCTTGAAAATGGTCCAAACTTCTAAAACCATTTTAAAGTTATTAAGTATGAGCAGGGACTAAACCACAGCTCAATTGCACATATTACAATGCTATGCTCCGCCCACATTGGCACCGAGTCGACAAAAAAACACAAATCAAATCTTCAAAAACCTCGAGCTCCCTTTGGTGAAATGAAAAGTAAAAACTCTGTCAAACTAATAACAGTCAAGTCCAACAGACGAGTCCAGGCTTATCACTACGACAACACAAAGCCCTTATCAGACCCGTAAAGACGCTGTAGCTACCATCTACGAGCCCCGCCCTCCCCGACGCCATCCACGCCCACGACGAGCAAAAGTCGTCCAATCGGCGGCGAGTTTGAGCTTTTCACGCCGCAAAAAAAACCGAGTCGACAGCTTTAGGTAAAATGACTCGAGTTCAAAATAAATGTTAATAAATGTTAAGTCAAATGTATTTGTTTTATTTGATTATTTACTGGCTTTTATTTTAGCATCTTCTATGTTTTTACAATTATTATTATTATTACTGTTCTTTTTTGTTGTTGGCGTCGCTATGGAAGCACGCTCCTAGTTTGTGCATTTTCTGACTCTAAATATAAAAATACTCATTGGTGTGATAAATGTCAAACTTGATTGTCGACACTGTGGATCGGACTCGATACTCAATACCGATTTTGATACTGCAGTGAGAACAAAAAAAATCCCTTTTAAAAGAAATGTTACCGCATTTTTACCGTATTTTCTATATATAAGTTGCACTATTTTTTCATAGTTTTGGCCGGGGTGCGACTTATACTTATATTTGTACTTATACTCCGGAGCGACATATATGTGATATTATTTGTTATTTTCACACTTGTTTCATACTCCAGTGTGACTTATCTATGTTTTTTTCTTCTCTATTATGCATTTTTTGTCTGGTGCGACTTATAGTCCAGAAAATACAGTAACTTACTTCCTTTACGTTAGTGTGCAATCTTAAACTGTCTCTGAAAATTCTAAACTAAGAAAAGATCCAAATTTGCCATGTTTTGCTGATTTTTGATGCAGTTTCGATACTAGTTTCAGTATCGAATATTTTACAGATTTTCGATACTTTTGACCGCAAAGTGTGATACTAAACGAGTCTGAAGTACAACACTATAATCACGTGTTAACAAAAGTAGAGTTTGAATTCGAGTCATTTCAAAAACGGCAGAAGCGATCGTTTGCGGCGTAAACCTGTGTCTAATCTTTGGCAAAAACAAAAATCAACTGCAACTTCACCGATACGATATATTATTCAAAATCGGACACGTTCCACACTAAAGCAAGGCAGCGAGTGAATCCAAAGTGCAGCCGGTCATAAATCTCTTTGCATATCAAGTGACTGCAGTCAAAAAATAAAAAGAATGTCCCGCCCCTTTAAACGGCGGGACATTCAGGCCTCTACGTCCTGATGCACAAACAATCATTGCTGTTTCCCTTGGCAACGTTTTTGGGTGACATTTTTTTTAAAGAAAAAAAAAAAAAAAAAAAAAAATCCAGCATTTTTGATTTTGAAAAACATTTTTTGAGTAAATAAATTGATTTTTTATCCTTTTTTTCTTCTCCAAAGCAATCACTGAAAAAGCATGAGCTGCACTCTCCGTGTCATTCGAGTTGGAGCCTCATTGTGAGCTGGTAGTAGTAGTAGTAGTAGTAGTAGTAGTAGTAGTAGTAGTAGTAGTAGTAGTGGCGGTGGTGGTAGTAGTAGTAGTAGTACTAGTAGTAACAGAAGTAGTTGTATACTCTCATTAAGAACTGTGATTTCATTCAAAAGTTTTACAAAAGTGCTACACATCAAGAGGATACACTGTACATCGTGTGCACTGGCAAAAGACAAACACTAGTTAGAAAATACTTAATATCCTAATTTTGAGTCGTTTTGACAAATTTAAGACTGATGTTACACTTGTTATTTTTTGAATTTTGTGATGAAGAAATAAAAGTACACATTCCCCTGTAAAAACATAATTGCTTAAAATTTATCAATACATTTCAAATGTTTTAACAGTATTATTATTCAAATGCATTGTTTATATTCTATTTATTTTTTTCATTTTACGAAAATCACTGGTACCGCCCATCATTAATCAGCAAATTAACTTGAAATAAGAAGAAAAAACGAATTAAACAAAAATAATAATATCCCCAGAAAGGAATTAATCTGACCTAGTCCAGTCAAAACATCTTAAATTCACAAGTTGAATTTGAATAATTTGTCGAAACAACTCAAAATCCCGAAGTTGAATTTGAGTCATTTTCACACACATTTTCATTTTGGAAGCGTAACATCTTTATGAAGTGGAACTGAAGTAACTTGTCGAAACAACTCAAATGATTTCTCACTGACATCCACATTTCATGTGGGCACACAGTAATCAGTAGAATAAATAAATAGCGTGTGGGTCTAGTTGTGCTCGCCGCCTGCGCTGGCACTGTCCATCCTATAGACTACAGTGGTGGAGCTGTCCTGGTTGGTCTCCGTGGGGCACACTTTTTTCCACAGAGGGGCTTTGAGCGCGAGCTCCTGCTGCAGACTCTCGTAATCCATGGGCTTGCGCGGCTGCTGCTGGTTTAATCGAACACCGATCACACATTAGTATCGGGGGTTTGGAGATGCTA
Source organism: Eucyclogobius newberryi (assembly GCF_026437365.1). Lineage (NCBI taxonomy): Eukaryota > Metazoa > Chordata > Actinopteri > Gobiiformes > Gobiidae > Eucyclogobius > Eucyclogobius newberryi. The sequence continues at coordinate 29,848,312 of NW_027315768.1, forward strand.
ATGCTACAGATACAGCTAAAGCTAACAGAGGGGTCCAGTGGTTCGCAAACTGTGGCGCGGGTACGACCGGTGGGAGGGGTATTGTGTGGATTACGGGTCGGTTCGTACAGTGGATTTGGGAGGGAACGTGTGCACCTGACGATGATGTCATTGGCAGGACATATACGCAGTGTTCTCGCTGAGGGGTTTTAGCACGGCGGCCATGCTTCGGCTCGTCACCGCCACGCCCAAAAGATCCCGCCAGGTATTAAGACCACCGTGCGAGCGCCGCGGTACTTTCCCACCGCCATCCTTCAACCTCAGCCCAGCGAGAACACTGATACGGCTTCACTTTTCTTCATAACTTCCGGGCAAATAAGTAGTTTGAATTGTTAATGAATAACTTTATGGTCAAGGCCGTGAAAGGGGCTGCACCTGATCATGCCCCAGTACAGATATATTATTAAAGCTGCACTTAAGGTAAAAACTGTTTAAAATTAACTCATTCTGCTTTTCACAGTCTAAGTCTAATTCAAGGCACATTTTTTTAATCATGTTGAAACCCATTTTCCAGGCTTTATATCAGATGAACTGTAGATACACATTAAATCTACAGCAATTAAACACATCCAAATACATTTGAACTACAATATACTGTATTTTCCCGACTATAAGTCATAGTTTTGGCCGGGGTGCAACTTATGCTTATATTTATATACTTATACTCTGGAGTGACTTATGTGATATTAATTGTTATTTTCACACTTGCAACCGCATTTCATACTCCAGTGCAACTTATATATGTTTTTTTCTTCTCTATTATGCATCTTTTGGCTGGTGCAACTTATACTCCTTAAAATACTTATGCTTATAGTCCAGAAAATACGGTAGTGACTTTTTGTAGCTTAATAAACCCTCAGATTCTCCATTATAAAGATAATTTTACACTATTATTTTTCAAACATCCTTTTCGTCATTTTTCCCCGTCATTTTCTCCCATTATTTCTTAGTTTGTTCTTACATTTGATTGACGGCCGTACCTGATGTGAACAGTCTGAGAGCCACTGGACTAAAACGCCGTGACACAGTTTGTTAGTTACACTGTAGTAGTGTCACCGGAGCAATATTCTACCATAATTGTTCTGTGCAAAAAACATTTCACCGCCATCACAAGACACGGACAGCACAACATGCAACATGCAGCGACAGTGCGCTCAGAGGCCGGGCGCGGAAGAGTTCAAACTGCACGTGTTATAGTTGTTAAAAGTGGGGGAAATGCGTGTTAGTTCAAAGCACAGCGTCGGCCAATGCCTGTCCTCGCTCTTTTGTTTTGGCTTTCCGTGAAACTCACACCACGATAAGACACGGACACGTTGTTACGGCAACATCTATGTCAACTTACTATTAGCAAAGGTGCATTTTGGTTTCATAGATACTATTTGAAAAGTTCCAAAGAGTCCAAAATGCAGACACACGTTTCCCCCTGACCAGCTTCCTGTCAGGGTGAGCGGCTTCTCTGACCTGGGGACGACATTTTGTACAACACTTAGCACGGCTGCTCCTGGTTTAGTCCTGGATTTAGACCCAACTTTAGACCTGAATTTAGAACTACGTTTAGACCTGGTCCTGGTTTAGTCCTGGATTTAGACCTACGTTTAGACCTGGATTTAGAACTACGTTTAGACCTGGTCCTGGTTTAGTCCTGGATTTAGACCTAAGTTTAGACCTTGTCCTGGGTTAGTCCTGGATTTAGACCCAAGTTTAGACCTGGTCCTGGGTTAGTCCTGGGTTTAGACCTAAGGGTAAACCTGGTCCTGTGTTAGTCCTGGATTTAGACCTAAATTTAGACCTGGTCCTGGATTAGTCCTGGGTTTAGACCTAAGGGTAGACCTGGTCCTGGATTAGTCCTGGGTTTAGACCTAAGGGTAGACCTGGTCCTGTGTTAGTCCTACTTAAAACCTTTAGAAAGCCAATAGTTTTCCAAAGAGGGAGTTGGAACAGCTCACTTCCAAACTTCTGAGTACAAGACAAATATCCTTATCATGAGTTTCAGATTTGTTGTAGGCGACATGTTGAAGACTTTTGACCGTCCAAAACACGCTACCTTAGTTAATCCTTCATCACTCTGAAACCCATGGATATAGAAGTATCTGTCTGAAGTATTAGCTGCTTTCTTAAAAAAACAAAAAAAGGCCATAGGAGCATCAAGCAGAGTGTTAGTCCAAGCATCTTTACAGTTTGTTATTGCTAGCTGTTAACGCAAACTCAACGGAGCAGATGAGATGGAAAGATGTTATAAGAAAAGACGCCGTTGTGGATTCTTACCCGCTGGTCCCCTCCTTCACGCCGCGGGTCGTACTTCTTTGCAAAGTGCCTCAAGTTGTCGTAGTTGTGGAAGTTAAACTGCTCCACCAGGTCCTGAACAAATGTGAATAAACAGAAGTAATGTGTAAGCCTTGTCTTGGGAGATCAGTGTGGACGACCTTCTGCACGCTAGAGGAGTTTAAGTCTGATTGATCCTTGTGCGGTCGTGGCAAACCTCCAATTGTGAGGTTCCAACAGCTTTACCGCAGCCAATCAGAACAGCCGACAGTGCCAGGCTCTGTTGCCAAGTGATGACTCTTAAGATGTTTTCATCATTCTCCATTGCCGCGGCAGAGACTATGATCTCCAGTGAATATAGTGTGTTTTAGATGCAGGTTTAATTCACAAATGTTTCTTCTTTTTGTTTTATGTTCACTCTAAATAAAAGTGTAGGTGAACACAACAAGTGTGTGGTGAAAACAACAAGTGTGTGGTGGGTGAAAAAAACAACAAGTGTGTGGTGAAAACAACAAGTGCGTGGTGAAAACAACAAGTGTGTGGTGAAAACAACAAGCGTGTGGTGAAAACAACAAGCGTGTGGTGAAAAAAAACAAGCGTGTGGTGAAAAAAAACAAGCGTGTGGTGAAAACAACAAGCGTGTGGTGAAAACAACAAGTGTTAGTGGGTGGAAAAAACAATAAGTGTGTGGTGAAAACAACAAGTGTGTGGTGGAAACAACAAGTGTGAGTGTGAGACAAATCGTTCTCAAATGTCCTTGTGTCTGTGAGGTGTAAACTTTGTGTCACATTTTAAAACAGCAGACGATGTTAAAACTCTCTTGTGTTCAGCAGGCAGCGCTTGACTGGGGATCAATGCCCATTTTAATAGTATTATGGTAAATATTATGTAATGATTTAACTTGTTTCATGAGATTTCTGACTGGTTTCACAGCTCGGTAAAATCCAAATAATCAGTGTCTATCACAAGATCCAACTTTAGTCACAACTATTCCAAATCTAACTCATTTAACCTCTCCGTTCTTTGAGAAGCGGTGGGTCTACTGGAGCGGCTGGCGGTTTGAATGACTTACTGTGCAGAACTGGATGCCTCTGACAGAGTTTCCCACTTGGTCCAGTGGAGGAGACCAGCACATGATGCCCATGACGTTGGGCACCACCAGGAGAATGCCCCCCGCCACCCCGGATTTGGCCGGCAGTCCCACCTGAAGTACGGAAAAGAAACAACAACATACACATAAGACTTTATCTGGTTATCAGCAGAGGCAGAGTTGAGAAGGCAAACATAAATACTGCACTATCAATAATAAACTATATTTACATAGAGTTGAATTCAGGTGAGAGATAAGCACTTTAGTCTGTGTCCAAGTGTGTACAAAGGTATTGCTTACTAGTAATTACTGAATATAACTGTATACAAAATTGAAACGTATAGAAAAGTATAGGTCAGCAGAATACTTTATTTTTATTATTCAAGCGAGCAAAAACTATTCAGCCTTTTTCTTCCTTATTGTGTTCAGTGGATGTTGTTATTGTCTCCTCAATTTTAAGTAAAGTATAAATAACTTTGGCTTTAAATATGAATAAGGTGCATTCTCAAAAGTGTTAGCAACAGAGCAAAAAACTGACAAGATTTTCTTAGAGCTGAGGTAAATTATATCACAAATCATCTGCACTTAGCGTCACATGATCTTTAAGAGAAAACCACTTGTTTTTTGTGATATAAATGAAGAATATTTGGTGGTGGAGACAAATCACAGGGGAAAACTTCTGCTCCAAATTGACAAGTTTGTTAGTTACGTTTTATTTGTAGCTTAACCTGTTACCATCCACCTATTTTCGCCCTGTGCACAATGGTTGGACATACCCAAATGGCATTGCTTATTAAAAGAGGATCTTATGTTCCACATGCAAGTGTGATGCATCATTAGAAAGCTTAGGCCTTCTAGTTTCTGCAGATGTGCACATGTCACACTGTCAGGGCTTCAGAACTTACACTACAGAGGCCCAAACATAAACAAAACATCCTTTTTTAGTCTCGCCTGAATATTGTCAATTTGTAATGGTCCTGAGCATGACATACTTCATTGTGTGCATATGCTGTTCACTGTACATGATGTTTATCTTGTTGACAACAACTGTGTAAAGTTTCAGAGCTCTAGGAACAGGCATTTTGGTGCTGTTGACCTTTTTGTATCAAAAAGTATATTCGGAACAAGTGATCCAAATATGTGCCAACTGTGCCAAACTGTTTTATTACAATTTTAGCTCCTCTATGATCATAAAACATACATTTTGATGTTTTGTAGGCCACTAATACCAATTATAACTGCTAAAAAACAATATATGTGAAAATGTGTAAATATGAGTTTACCCATGAATTTCCCATATAGAGGTTAAAAAATATATATATATATATATAATATTTTTATTTTATTTTTGTATTGGTATAATAATACATATATCTAACAAAATGCACGTCCAAAAGGCTAATAAACTCAGAAAACGTTATGCGCAAAATCCTGCCGAGAAATCTGGCTCTTTACAGCCTTCCCGGAGCCTTACGCACGAGAATACAGAAGATTCTGTGTCAATAAGCCCTTTGTCCCGCCCCTCTTTCGAAAGCTATTCTCATTGGCTAGAATAATATGTCATTCAAAGTCTGCTACGTCATTTGCACGCGGCGCTATTTAGATGTAAACAGACTAATCCATGTGCGTCGCAAGCGGCGCATTTTTTTTTGCGGAGGCTGTAGCAAACAAACCAGTGGACAGAAAAATTCGTGGATGGTCTCATTCTGTAGGTAACAGTCTGAAGAAAAGAAGGATATCCAACATTATTTTATAGGTCAAACAGGTCATTTGTTATGGACGGAGAAATGCGCTGGACAAGCGCATTCTCGTCCGGCGAGAAACTAAGAAAAGTTTGTTTACTTGACAATATCTCGAAATCGGAAAATTTCAGGAAAAATACAAATGGATATTGTTTTTCAATGATTCCTTACACAGACAGACTGAGCACAAGGATGTACAGAATTAAAGCCGTTTCGTCCGTCATAAACAGCAAACAGGTAGGACATGCGTTTGTAAAAGTTGAGACTTTCTCACAAACTATTGGCAATTGCTTCTTGGGGCAAATTATTCAATGTAAATCAATGACATATTCGTTTTGTTGAGAAAATAACCTGTAAAATGATGTATGGCTTGCTGGTATTGACCACGGAAATAAAAGTGATGATGTAAGAGAATATTTGAGATATAGAAAATGCTCGCCGGCGGACAGGTGGGTGGTAACAGGTTTTAAAAGAAAGAAAAACACTGACAAGCTAGAATCGCATGCATTTCAGAACATGTTTGAACAAATCTAGACGATAGTTAGCTGTTTTTACGCAGAATAAGAAAGGACATTTTGTTGTTTTGGAGGAAATGTTGGTAAAACTACTGTACAGCCTGAAGGATTTGCGTCTGTCAAAGTGCAATTTTGATGCGATTATTCGTCAGCAACTTGCACATTTACCACGTCAAAACTAGCTCTGAACTAAACTAAAACTAAACCTGGACAAGATCAGGACTAAACAGGAACTAGAACATCACCTAACTAAGCCCACATCAGGGCTAAACAGGAACTAGAACTACACCAAACCAAGCCCACATCAGGACTAAACAGGAACTAGAACTACACCAAACCAAGCCCACATCAGGACTAAACAGGAACTAGAACATCACCTAACCAAGCCCACATCAGGACTAAACAGGAACTAGAACTACACCAAACCAAGCCCACATCAGGACTAAACAGGAACTAGAACATCACCTAACCAAGCCCACATCAGGACTAAACAGGAACTAGGACTACACCAAACCAAGCCCACATCAGGACTAAACAGGAACTAGAACTACACCAAACCAAGCCCACATCAGGACTAAACAGGAACTAGAACTACACCAAACCAAGCCCACATCAGGACTAAACAGGAACTAGAACATCACCTAACTAAGCCCACATCAGGGCTAAACAGGAACTAGAACTACACCAAACCAAGCCCACATCAGGACTAAACAGGAACTAGAACTACACCAAACCAAGCCCACATCAGGACTAAACAGGAACTAGAACATCACCTAACCAAGCCCACATCAGGACTAAACAGGAACTAGAACTACACCAAACCAAGCCCACATCAGGACTAAACAGGAACTAGAACATCACCTAACCAAGCCCACATCAGGACTAAACAGGAACTAGGACTACACCAAACCAAGCCCACATCAGGACTAAACAGGAACTAGAACTACACCAAACCAAGCCCACATCAGGACTAAACAGGAACTAGAACATCACCTAACCAAGCCCACATCAGGACTAAACAGGAACTAGAACTACACCAAACCAAGCCCACATCAGGACTAAACAGGAACTAGAACAGCACCAAACCAAGCCCACATCAGGACTAAACAGGAACTAGAACTACACCAAACCAAGCCCACATCAGGACTAAACAGGAACTAGAACAGCACCAAACCAAGCCCACATCAGGACTAAACAGGAACTAGAACATCACCTAACCAAGCCCACATCAGGACTAAACAGGAACTAGAACTACACCAAACCAAGCCCACATCAGGACTAAACAGGAACTAGAACAGCACCAAACCAAGCCCACATCAGGACTAAACAGGAACTAGGACTACACCAAACCAAGCCCACATCAGGACTAAACAGGAACTAGAACTACACCAAACCAAGCCCACATCAGGACTAAACAGGAACTAGAACAGAGTACTCACGTGGAAGGCGAACTGTCCGGAGAAGTCGTACATGCCGCAGGAGTGCATGAGGCTCAGGGTGTTCCTCACGGCTTCGGGGCTCAGGACACGCTCTCCCGTGATGGGGCAGATCCCGCCGTTTGCCAGCGTCGCCGCCATGACGCTGGCGCTCTCGCACGTCACCTCGATCGAGCACAGCTGAGGGCACAGTCATACCATTTACTGATCCTGGTTTTGGTTTCTTCCACAAACAATATCACAATCACAAGTGTTTGAGCTTGTTTTTTGGTCAGTTTGAAGTCTAAAAACTAGTTTAATCAAAAAGTAAATAAGGAATCCAATATAGTATAAAAAATGTGTGTGTACAAAATGAACAAAGAAATTAAAACAAACTCTGTCCATTTTTCTGATTTGAATGTCTCAAATAGTGTAATTCTGGCCATTTTTACACATAACAAGCCTTATTTCTACATAAAAACAATACATAATGAAAAACTTGTACATTTTATTCTTACATTCATGTGAGTAAACGACAGGAGAAGTTCCAAATGAATAGCTTTAAATTTGAGATTTTTTCCCGTTCATCTGCAGCGTCTCGCCTTACGTCTTGACAGTGTAATATGAAATAATAATCATAATAATACAAAATCATAGTGAATATATGTACGCATAAATTATGTCATCACGTTATGTCCATGTACACAATTTTTTATTTTGATTGTATTATTTATTATTTTAACCACTTATTTGTACTGTTTTTATTTAGTTTATTTAATTATTCCGATGCATTGCTTTTATGTGTTTTTATTGTTCCGACTGATTTCATTAGTTCTATTTGCTTGAGGTGAAATGTGTTATTTGGTTTTGCTGACTTTTAGAGTTTCTTAGATATTGTTATTTTGTGCAACACTTAAACTATTTTGTTTATAAAATGCGCTAAACAAATAAAGTTAGATTTGACTGAACATTTGACCTTAAACAATATTAAACAACATCATCTTGTTACAATCGAAGATCATACATCTATATAACTTCTATAAAATCTATATTTACATTAGGGGTGTTAAATTGTGACTCACTTGAAAGTAGAAGTCCAGCACCGAAGTCATGTCTGTGCCGTCGGGGAAACACTGCAACGAGACAGAATACAAGGTTTAGCTCTGATTTGGGTCAACACCAGCACCAGCACCAGCACCAGGACCAGGGCCAGCACCAGGACCAGGACCAGGGCCAGGACCAGGGCTAGGGCCAGGACCAGGGCCAGGGCCAGGGCCAGGGCCAGGGCCAGGGCCAGGACCAGGACCAGGACCAGGACCAGGGCCAGCACCAGGGCTAGGGCCAGGACCAGGGCCAGGGCCAGGACCAGGGCCAGGGCCAGGGCCAGGGCCAGGACCAGGACCAGGACCAAGACCAGGACCAGGACCCGGACCCGGGGCCAGGGCCAGGACCAGGACCAGGGCCAGGGCCAGGACCAGGACCAGGACTAAGACATGAACAGAACACGACCAAGTCTATATCAAGTCTATATCAGGACGATAGAGTCTCAGTCCAACAAAAATGTGTTAAAATGTGTCTTTAAACGTGTTAGTTGAGGTTTAATAATCAGACAAATGTGAAGCGTGGATAAAATGTTGAAGATGTGCAACATTTGACAATCAAGTATGGTAATAAAAGCCACAAAAAGAATAATAAAGGGTATATGGTGATATTTCTGCACTTTTGTGATTAATGTTACAGACATTTCACATTTGTCTGATAATCAAACCTAAACGTTTAAACGTTAACGACAAGTTTTAACATATTTCTGTTGAATTTACATAATATCATCTGAATTTAGTCCAAAACGCCCCTAAATACAAATAACTAGGGATGTATTATTATGTATTTATTATTAATAGTAGTTGTTGTAGTAGTAGTAGAAGTAGAAATGATCAAAAAATAAAAATGTACTCAACCTAGTAACTCGTTTTTTACAGTTTTAACTTTGCGTAACGTGAAGAGTTTTCTGTACACGAGTTTGTCTGGGATGTGTCTTAGTAGTTCATGTTTATTTCCTCACAATCCTCCATAAAAAAACAATAAAAAGTGTGTCATCTTTGTAGTAAGTGTCTCATTGGAGGTCACAAACCTTCTTCTCCTTCAGGTAGTAGCCGATGGCGAAGTTCCTGTCGCCCGACTCGCGCTCCGACTGGAATCTGTCAACACAAACACGGCTCATGATTACACAGGAAGTGCCTGACACACAGCCACGCCCACTGCCACGCCCACTCGCCCTGCACGGACAACCAGAGCCGCCGGGAACAGTTGTGGGACGAGCCTGACGTTTATTTGTGCATCGTGTGACTTAGAGAAGTAGTTTAATGGTCAGCGCAGTAGAAGCTGTCGAAATATCAAAAATCGGACACTAATTGGTACCAAAACCAAGACACTCGTTAGGAACTTAAGTATCAGCACTAAAACAATGACATAAACGGGACAAAGTGTTGCCTTTAGTGAACAGTTTTAGAGTGATCGTGAGCTTCATCAGAGCGAGTACAAGCGGAAGTATGTACGTGTTTAAGAAAGAAAGTACTAGTAATATACAGTCTATTGTTTTGTTTCTATTGTGGTATTGAAACATGAGATAGTAATAAATGTGCTTTTATATGAATTAAACCCTTTATTTTCCACATATATTCCAAGCAATAGTTAGATAAACTTCTGTAAATGAGTGAGTATTATTTAGTAAATGACTAACTTGGACTTGGATCTAGACCAAAAAAATATCCTAAACAAATCAGTATTTACACATTTTATGGTAAGATTCCTGTGTTAATAAATAATGTCAATGTCGCACATTTACAAAGACCCAAGCTGCCCAAAGTGCTTCACATGCACAATTTGAGATAAAAAACAACACAGATAAGTACAATTTTGGCGTATGTGACTTTTTCATTCATAAACTTGACAATAAGAACGGTGATGTACAAGACGATGTGAATGAAAGTGAATGGTGTAAATACATGAATAATAAGTCAATTGTCGTGTTCCCTATGCACCGTGTATCCAATTTACAATATCTACTGTTTCGTCTCATTTGAATCTTTTGACTGTTTGTATTCTTGAGACAAACATAAAGCATAAACAAGTGGAACAAGGAGGCAAAGGTCTTAAGTCAAACCCTGGACACAAATAGCTTTTCGTGCCCTGTACAGTATGTGAGCAGCGAGTGTGAGTCAGGACAAGACACTGAACTGACACTTGTGTTTAAAGTGTACTTTTAATCACGTTGTCAAATCTGCACCTGAAACTGTTTTAATGTTTTTTTAATCCACTTGTATCCATAGATATGTAATTTCTCTGGGACATGTTTTCTCAAATTAGCACAGAGGCGCACCAAACTTACACATTTGTACAGGATTTTGACGGATCGTACAGAAGTATTTGTTGGTATCTAATTCCAAGACGGATTTATTAGAAGTTTTATATTTAAAAAATGTTGGTTGAAATTTTTTTCAATTTTTTTTTTATAAAGTCTAATTTATTTAAATACAAAAAAAAAAAAAAAAAAATAAATAAATAAATCCACTTTGTTTTTGTATGTAGTATGTCAACAAAGCAAAAGAAGTTAAACCTGTTTCTATACATTTTTCAGATTTGGAAGTTCCAAATTTGTGCAATAATTTTGGTAATTTTACACATTAAATGCCTTATTTTTTATATGAAAACATGACGTGATGAAAAACTTGTAATACATTTCTTTTTAACATTCATGTGAGTAAACACCACGAGAAGTTTCAAACGGATATCTTTAAATTCAAAATATTTTCCTATTCACCTCTAGCCCTTCGCCTCAACGGTGGCAAAACAGCACAAAATGATGCATGTGTGATTTACATTTACACATGAACGACACATCACGGCTTTTTACGGCAAACCCAAGGCAGGCGGCAAAATCAAACTTGGATATCAACAAAATGAAAGAGCAGACTTATTATAACTTAATAGTTGTGTTTTGCGATCTGTGTTTTAAAAGCCGTCGCAGATTTGGTGAGGTTTTGCGCCAGGTTTTGGAACTAAACAAGCTCAAATATCATGTGTGTGTTTGTGTTTGTGTTTGTGTTTGTGTGTGTGTGTGTGTGTGTGCGTGTAGCTTAAACAGAGCATAGAAAGCACGCAGTGACTTTGGTATGTAGGTCACGTGTTCACAGTTTAAAGACTCTTGTTACTGAGGCGTTTCCTTGAAGACACTGTTTAGAGCTCTATGTGTTTGTGAGAGTCGTGTGTAAGACTCTTCTTCTTCACAAACAAGGGCATTAACTGTAGATTCATAAATAATGCAGGATATATTGAACACGCCGATCTTCTAGTTACGTTTTTTTATACTTTGGAATGTCAAATATTGCAATAGTTGTAAAATGTCAGTGTGAATGTCTTAACACCAGGAATAACTTGGAAAACTATGTAAACCATGAAACAATTTAACCAAATCATTTTAAAAGGGTATGAAGAATGTCATGGATGGAAAGTGGCATGTGAAAAATGTAAAATATAAATAAGACTATATTGTGAATTTTGCTATAGATACTTATTATTTCTATTATATTGTAATTATTATCATTGTTAATGGAGAAAGGGGGTAAGGTCAAATAAATTTTACTTCTTCCTATACACTTTCAAACATTTGTCATTCTTTTTAAACTGGATGTGTGACTAAATTGTGCAGCTTTCAACATGTTTGAAAAATAAATAAAATAAATAAAATAAATAAAATAAATAAAATAAATAAAATAAATAAAATAAATAAAATAAATAAAATAAATAAAATAAATAAAATAAAACTATTGAAACATGTAAACTTACGTGGCATTGCTGAAGCCGACATATTCGTTCCCGGCCATCTGCTTTAAGAAGTTCATGACCTGGAACAAAAAGCGGGTAAATAAATGTGCACGGTCAAACATAAATGCCAAAAAGCATCAAATAAGAGTTATATTATTTTATATGTTTTTTTTTTTCCTGCTCAATCTAAGTCACTGCACAATATTTAGGTAAAACGTATCAATTCATTTGCCTGGGAAATGTGTCCTCTGCATTCGACCAATCACAGGGAACTTCAGATTGTGGCTTAAAACAACTGCTTGAATTAATATAGTTTTGTTTAAAATAATGATGGAAAATGACACTAAACTTGTGTAAAAAAGCAATTAGTAACAAGCACTTGAGAGTCAAGTGCTTTGCTCTTTTCACTTGTGTTACAATTTAAAGGCGGTATGGACAATTTTTCGGTGATTTGAGAACGCAGGTGGAAGTGCGCATGTGCACTCCCCGTGTGGACTGATACAACACACAGGTGCGTTTGTTTATTAGCACAACGGAGCGCATCGCATCTCTCATCTCCCGTAGATTTCTGTCCACCTCTGCGTCAGCTCGAACTGTCTTTCTCAGTCTTCATTTTGCCCCGTACACTGAGGGAACTATATTATGATAGATCAATGCTCTTAGGCACGCGGAAACGTGGGGACGAGCCTGACGCTGCTGCAGGTGAGCGGTAGGTGCGTTTTATGATTGATACGTGGCAGGACAAATGATTTATCCACGCCACGAGGAAATATGATAAAAAAAATTTGCTGAAAAAAATCGTCCATACCACCTTTAAGCAAAAATATGTACAATTTTAATTAACTTTAGTAATTTTTTACCCTTGTAACTGTACTTTTACTAGAGTTTTACTTTGTGGACATACATTTTAGCTCATCCTTCTTAAACTTTTGACCTCGGATTCAACTTTTTCCAGTTCAAAAAGTCCAAGATTCGAGAGGAAACCGTTTCACCAAAGCGTATTATAAAAACATGGTGAGCAAATAGATATGTATTACTTACATAGTCGAATTTCTGTGCAGTGCCTTCTCCCTGCTGAGAAACAAAGAAACAAAGGATCGCGGTTAGATTGCCAAACGCGGCATGCTAAAAACCAAAAGAAAAGCACAAGAGCATCACAAATGAAAGTGCTATCGCTGGCAAAATGAACTCTACAGAAAAAGAAAGTGTGAATTGTATAGGTTTTTGTTTGTAATCAAGTAACGTTTGAGGACACACGTAGATAAATGAGTAATTGGCTTGCAAAAGGGTTAAAGAAGGGGAAAGTTTAGGGAGTTAAGACAATAGTATGAGCGTTTTGAACATAGTGTGGTGTGACAGGACACCAAAATACTGGCTCGTGTTGTCTGTATACAATCCATGTACTTTTGTTATGTACATGTGACAAGAAATGGATCAAATATGTACCTATTTAATACAATTGTTCAGTTAAAATCAAAACCACCGTGTCTTATTTGATGAAATATGAAAGTCTAACCCAATTACTTAATATAACTTATTGATATTAAAGATGCACTGTGTAGCTTTTCTGCTCGTCTCCATTGAAATGTTATTGCTTTGTCTGGAATCTTCCATTAAACTTATCTAATGCCTCTTAAAAGTGTATTTTCCATCCATCCATCCATTTTCTACCGCTTGTTCTCTTTCGGGGTCGCGGGTGACTGGAGCCTGTCCCAGTGACTTTGGGCCTTAGGCGGGGTACACCCTGGACAGGAGCCAACTCATCGTAGTGTTTTTTATCTAGATTTTTTTTTACCAATTTTATCTACAATTTTGGGGAATTCTCGAGCCGTTCTTGAACTTTGCGTCGCAGCAGTGAAATTTACTCAAATAAAAGCGATCTTAACTGTTGTATTTATTGAATTTAGGGCCGTAATCGACTAAAAAACATCCTTGGTCGGTGAAAGACACGCCCTTTTGCATCGACTGAATGTTGTGAGGCAGGAAAAGTTCTCAACATTATTAGTGCAAACTAGAAGTATCAAATATCAGATACTAACAATACGAATAAAGTGCAATATTGAAGAACATCTGATTTATTTATTTGTTGACCTTCTGTTTTAGTATTGCCACTGCGTTTGTTATATGAACATAATCGTTTGTATGTGGTTTAGAGTCTGCATAGTCCAGATAATGATGGTCAAAATAGGATTATTTCGAAGTCATTGCAGCTCTAGACACTATAAAAGACTTACATTCTTACTGTCAAGCAGATGGTGAATGCTCTAGGGACGGGACAGTAAACAATATGATCATTTATTGCGATAAAAAGGGTATACTATAATCATTCATGGCACTTTTTTGCACCAGATTCTTTGGAAAAAGCCCCTTTTTCACGTTTTCTCCATGTCGTTTTCACTTATGAAGTTGTTAATATTAAAAATTTTAAGAGGGCGGGAAGATGAATCATAATCAAATCGAAATTGCCTTTTGAATGGACGTAATTACTTAAGATGATCGCAAAAGCTGCAATTTAAGACGTGCCATAATTTTCTCCACAAGAAACAAAACATCCTGTCTAATTCAGCATAAAAACAGCAAACTGGAGTTTAGATCTGTGCAAACATGCTCTGAAATACACGTGTTTGTCATAAGTCAATTCGCATTTAAACAAAATCCTATTATTAAAACATAATTCGCAATTCATAGATAGATATGTTTCCCAAAGTGTCCAGGCACATTTTAGACCGTCTGCAATTTTGACAACGCCCGTCCCATCCCTAGAACCCTCAGAAAAGTTCCACAGTGCACCTTTAAGCGTCTACGTTTGAAGAAATCATGCAGAACGTACGTTACAGCTCATCATTAACAGACTAAACTATATATGTGCACTCGAGAGTTAAAGAGTGACTAAACGGGGCTCTACTGTTTGTCGGGCGGACCAAAGGGGGTCGAGGGGGGGAGGAGGAAGAAGAGGGGAGGAGGAAGAGGGGAGGAGGGGGAGAAGAGTGCGAGGAGATAGATATGGAAAAGGAAGAAAAAAATTACCAACGTCATTTGACCTGTTGCGGCGGTCATAATTTCCACTGTTCCTAAGTCTGGAAAAAAATGCAACATACAAAAAAAACATGTAGCCTTCAAGCACCGTGTAACAACAGTTCGGGGGGCTCAGTGTGGACCCAAAAGGAGAATGTCCCCCCCCCCCCGGAGCCTCACCGGGACAACTGAACGGGGAGAAGACACAAACGGCAGGAGGATGGATGATGGATGTGCACAGACGATGCAGATGGACGAGGCAATGTCTTTAAATGATTCACTATACACTCATAAATAAATATATATATATATATATATATATATATATATTTATTTATAAGTACTGTATGTGGAAATATTGAGCTAAATAACCTTGATGAAATGGCCTTGCTCGGTTGTCAATGGCGCCGGGTAAATCAATACGCAGATACTTTAGAATTTAAATTGAAATGCTGAAGAAGACAGGATTTGCCCTTTGTCTTACATTAAAAATACAAATATGTTGGGTTAAAGTGTCCTTAGGTTTGTACTTAAGGCGTTTACTTGCGTTTGTGGGTGGATTATAATACTTTATAAGCCATCAACACACAACATGTGCGCGTGTTGTTGAATAAAATGTTTGTAGGAGCATTAATCGTCTGCTTATTAAACTGTTTCCAATGACCAGGTGATAAATGATGGTAATCTACGTGCTTATTGAGTTTACTAAGGAACCAAATGTACATTGTTTGTTTGTTGTTTTTTAGTTATTGTTGTGGTGTCAAAATTGTTTATTGAGCCTTTTCCTTAGTATTGAAATTGAGTTTGAAATGTTGGTATCATCTCATTAAAGTCTTATAGGTTTGGAAATAATGTAAGAGTGGTAACTTTTGTATATTATCCCGTGGACTTTTGGTACGGCCCTGTTTCCAGACCTCATCTGTTTTAGTTATTAATTGTTAAAACACCTATGTTAAGATTGACTTTTAATGATTGAATTGAAACTGATTCTTGGTGTTTGATCCATTCTTCACCGTCACTGGGCTGAACTGGGATATTTTTTTGGGGGACTAACGATTGTCAGACGAGGTTTAATTATAACTAAGTGTAAAATGTCTGTAAAAATGTATCATAAAGTTCAGAAAAAGCTATTTATATCTGCCCGAGAGTCAAACCTGGGAGCTTCCGGCAGCACGACTCTAAACTGTCCTTCTAACTGTGTTGAATAAATGCAACAGTTTTACAGTTTAAAGGCCTGAAGTGTAACTGAAGTTTAAAGGCTCAAAGAAAATAAACAGACCATATCTGAGCCATAACGTGGTCATTCTTTAACCAAAGACCTACATTTAAAGGCCTTGATTATTCATTAATCTCACTCACTAATCTGCCTCCTGAGCCAAAACAACTACAACCACTACAAAAGGTTAAAAATGGACTAAAACAATCAAAGCTGTTACAGGATGACATGGCATTAGTTTAGACGATTTTAATACTTCATCATAAAACTATTGACTTGGATCCAGAGGTGAGTAACTATTACATATTACTGTTACTATCGCTCTGTTACATTTACTTGAGTAACTTTTTCAAGAAATTGTACTCCTTGGAGTAACTTAGATAACCCAGGTTTACCCCTATTTGAGTACAAGTTTAAGAGTAAAAGAGTTTTTTTTTAAATCTTTAATGTTTTGATGCTCCAAAAACATAAACTTCAAACTATAAATCAGATGTTACGTCCAGACGGTTACTCTTACAGTTACTTTTATGGTTACTCTTCAGTTACTCTTACGGTTACTCTTACTTGAGTAATAGTTTTCCCAAAGGCTTTTATACTATAGCTTGAATAATCTCGGACCATCACTTTGTACTTCTACTTGAGTAATAACTTTATTCTTACTCGAGGACAACTGTTGGACACGCTACGTACCAGAGATACCAAAAGAGTCGATCCAATTAGCGTTAGCATTCCCAAAGACCGTTCCATAAAATACATATTTTAATGATGGCAATATTTGGCTTCTACATTGTATCAAAACATTTCCAAGGTGACGACATTAGAGCATTTAATGTGCAGATGAATACATTTTCATACTTTCTCCTTTGGACCAGGCTTAGCATCATTAGCATCGTCTTTTATATCACTTATTAAACACACTTTTATCAACTTCTTTATCTTTATTTTCCATACTCTGCCTCCTTCTTTCCACTCATTCCATAATCTACATCCTACTTTGTTTAATGTATTGCTGATTTGAATTGTTGTCAAGCACCGAAGCATTATTAATAAAGATAATTATTAATAAAGATAATTATGAATAGGATATAATCCATGTACGAGCCAGTTTAAGGCTTAAGCTTGACGTAGGGTTAATGTTAGAATCTCTGGCTTGATTAGCCTCCTGTGCATGATTTAATTATTTACTTGCTTCTTTATGTATCCATTCTGTTTATCTGTGAGGTCTAAGCTGAGGCTTAATCTGAGGTGTAGTTTACAGTTACAGTTATTAATGTCAACACGCTGGACTGGTCTGACCGGGCGAGCGATAGATGAAGGTTTGAACACGGGAATGACAAACATGCAGGCCACAGATCCAGAGTGCTGTCGACCCAAAAGTGGCTGTTCACGGCCACTTTTCCCCCGCCATCCAGCGTTTCAAAATGAAGCGGCGGCGGCGGCAAAACACCCTCCCCCGACGGGAGCGCGGGGGGTCATTTTGAAACCGGAGCCATTCCTTTGCAAACGCCGAGTCTCCCGCCCTAAAGTCGAAGCGCGCATGGTTCCGAGCAATGACACGTCCGGCATTGATGCGGCATCAATGGCCTTCGGTGAGTGCGGGGGGTCGGAGTTCAGAGGGCGCGGCCTGTGTCGGTACTGCCGCCATGTGAAAGACCATGCGTCGAGGGCATTCGTGGGGCCAGGTCGGACCACAACACGTGTAGGCAAGCAACATCAAACAGCAAAGATCACCCACAGTATACATGTACATGAATATACAGACGGGCTAATGTCAGTTTAAGAAGTAGCGTGTGGTGTGCTTGGAGGATTTTGAAAAGAAAAGTGCTTTAGTTTACAGTGCAATCAAGTAATCAGTGCAAAAGCTCGACACTTTAACGATGTAAACAGTTGTAGAACAGTTGGATGATTAACCAAACAGTTTTTTCTTGATAAAAACACAAGAAATACATCTACAAACCTTGTTATTGCTGCGCTCCTGAGTACAATGTGTAGCCGAGCCACACCTGCATTTGACTCGCTCGTGCTCAGGTTATTTTGAGCTGATAACACACACACACACAGTGTGTGTGTGTGTGTGTGTGTGTGCGTGCGTGTCTGTGTGTGCGTGTCTGTGTGTGGTGTGTGTGTGTCTGTGTGCGTGTGCGTCTGTGTGCGTGTGTGTGTGAGAGTCTGTGCGTCTGTGTGCGTGTGTGTGTGTCTGTGCGTCTGTGTGTGTGTGAGTGTGTGTGTGTGTGTCTGTGCGTCTGTGTGTGTGTCTGTGCGTCTGTGTGTGTGCGCGCGTGTGTGTGTGTTGTGTGGTGTGTGTGTGCGTCTGTGTGTGAGGCTAAGGTGAGTGCGCTCCCGGTGGGATTAGCTCCAGACTAAATCCTCGCCACACGTCGTAATCGAATGAGGAAATAAGCCACTAACGCCGGGTCAACAACCACAAATACCTTCACAAACTTGGAGAACAATGAGAGAGTAAAATATAGATATCAAGAGACATAAAGATGAGACGTAACATAATGGCCTCCTGTGCAATGTGCAGCAAATTAAAGCACAACTAGAATTAACTGTACCAGCAATTTAACTAATCACTGTAATCAGGGTCTTAACTGGGTCTAAACCGGGTCTTAACTGGGTCTAAACCGGGTCTAAACCGGGTCTTAACTGGGTCTAAACCGGGTCTTAACTGGGTCTAATGATGTCGAGATTATAAGGTTAATGGATAATTGTGATTATTCAGGTCACAATGTAATAGTAAAAGCTAAAGAAAATTAAAATTGTGACATCTAAAGAAGCTAAATTGAGTCTTTTTTTTTTTTTGTCAACTATTTCCCGCCTATTTTCTCCCCCAAATGTATTTCTACCATTCAGAAAGTTCCATTTCATAAATCTGATCATAAACTTATGTAACGTGTTAAGACGGTGACAGTGAAAGAAGATTACATTTCACTGCTGGTCTCAGCAATCGCTGAATATTCAATAAATATATAATACTTTTTATATAATAATCTTTTTTTCTCTCACAGTAATTGTAAAACTAAAATTTGATCATGTGAATTCCCTAAACCAGGATAAAACCAGGTCTAAACCAGGTCTAAACCAGATCTAAACCAGATCTAAACCAGGACTAAACCAGGATAAAACCAGGTCTAAACCAGCTCTAAACCAGGTCTAAACCAGGTCTAAGCCAGGACTAAGCCAGGACTAAGCCAGGACTAACCAGGTCTAAAGAATCCTGACTCATACAGACTGAGAACAAGAGATGATCTGACCTTGTTTTTTAGCCATAAATACCTCCGTCTCTTGCACATTTTCCCTTCTTTTAACGCATCAACTTTAAGCTTCAGTTGTTTCATCTGGACTCAGTTTAGAAAAAGCTAGACGTTTCGACTCTCATCCAAGAGTCATTATTAGTCAGGCTTTTCACGTCCCTGTTTGTGTTCATAATGGAGGAGCTGATCGATTAGTGCAGAAGTTAAACCGTGTAAAAACTTTACGTTCTGGATGCTACTTTACCTGAACGACAGCGGCGTCAAAGCATAATGAGTTTCTACGTAGTGCGCGGTGAGCGACAAGTGCATTTACCTTTATCAGAGAGGTGCAAACGATGGCGCCGGCGTTCACCATCGGGTTGTGAGGCTTATCTGGAAACATAACAGGAGTTTATCCATCGCGGCCGATATCCAAGAGCAAATGTTGAAATACACACAGAACAAGATAAAGGCTGGAGTAAATATGACACTGATATTACTGTGAGTGCATGTTGATAGTAGAAGCACTTGAGAGCATGCTACGGTGTGAAGGTTCTAGTAGAAATGCTCAAATGTGCATAATGTATAAAGCCAAATCAATTAGTTTAGAGATTACTTCAAAACAGCTGAAAAATGTAGTAGAATTTAATACAATGTGCTCAAATCTCTGTGTTTTAATTATCAGAAAAAGTGCAAAAATATCACCTTCTACACTTATTTGGAGGTTTTCAACGTGACTTTTTTGAATTTGTCTGCTCTTTTTGTAGCACTTTTTACTACAAACTTTAAAGTAGATGTTCAACAATCATAATGTAATCTAAATGTCTATATATTGCCCACCTCTACAAACAAATATGATATAAACTTAAATACAATATTCAGTCATTCATCATGTACTTCACTTTCACTGTACTGGTCTAAATAAAATAAAAAAAACAGGAAGGGTTTTGACTCTATTTTCAAAAACAAAGAGCGAGAATCCTATAAAAATTACGATTGGTTTGTTTGTGCTTATAATATATAGTTTCTTAAATGTCTTTTGTTTAAACGTGTAAATGTTTTTTATAATTGTCTACTGCAAATTTCCCACTTTGGGGATTTTACCTGGTTAAATAAAGGTTCATGAATCAATAAAAAACTGTCTGAACAAATGAAGAAACTAAATCAGTGAATGTTCTGTTACTTAATGATGCCAGCTGATGTAATTCTAGTTATTACATCTGTTTAATATGCGCATCATAGTCATAATCAGTGCTTTATTGTACCACCAAAGGAAATGAGAGTGTAGGATTTGAAGACTGTCTGACTCACTCGGCATGTGACCTCCACACAATGGGTTTCTTACTTCTCTGACACAGATCTCTGACTCACCCACGACATGTGAGCGCGGCCCTCGTGTGCCTCTCCAATTTAGTTTTTCAATCGTTTGCAGTCGTTTACAGAAGTAAACATTACTCACATTACACAGACGATATGTTAACAAAGCATCAGGAATGTGCTAAAATGTCTTGGTTGAGGTTTAACTATTGCATAAAACATGCAATAGACCGTAAAATATATCATCAAAAGGGCAGAAATAGCACTTTTCTGTCAGTTTTAATACCTTTATTAGAGATTATATAGTCAATATTCTAATTTTACAAATAAAACAACAATTGCAATATTGTCCCCTTTTTTTACACTTACCACTATCATTTTTTGCAATTTTGTGATTTTATATATTTTATGTTGTTTTTTAATTCATTTTTGTTTGGTTTGTACGTATTTGTTTATTTATTCTGTATGTATTTATTATTATTTTTACATATTTTCCTTGTTTTGTACTCTGTGTTGGTAAAATGTGCTATACAAATAAAGTTGGATTGGTTTGGATTTCATTAGCATTTCTACAATACCCTTCATGATCTACTTTCTGTGCGATGAATGATAAGATTGTGGTTTGTACATTCATTTAAATCGCTGTAGTTTTCATGCTTGAGTCCACGTTGAAACGCACCTTCTTCGTTGAGAAAGAGCTTGTTGAATCGCAGGCCGCTGGGCTCTTTGCCGATGAAGCTGTGCACGTACTCGGTGCCGTGGTCGTGCACGGCGACGGCGTATTTCAGCGGTTTGACACACGACTGAAGACAGAACGGGACTTTGGTGTCTCCCACGGTGTGTCTGAAAGAGGCAGAGATAAGGCTTATCTACCCAGACAGAAGACAGGACCAGAAAGACCAGGTCCTGGTTTTGACCTGGTTTAGTCCTAGTTTAGTCCTGGTTTAGTCCTGGTTTCGACCTGGTTTCGACCTGGTTTAGTCCTAGATTAGACCTGGTTTAGTCCTGGTTTTGACCTGGTTTAGTCCTAGTTTAGTCCTGGTTTCGACCTGGTTTAGTCCTAGATTAGACCTGGTTTAGTCCTGGTTCAGACCTGGTTTAGTCCTGGTTTAGTCCTGGTTTAGACCTGGTTTAGACCTGGTTTAGACCTGGTTTAGTCCTGGTTCAGACCTGGTTTAGACCTGGTTTAGTCCTGGTTCAGACCTGGTTTAGACCTGGTTTAGTCCTGGTTCAGTCCTGGTTTAGACCTGATTTAGTCCTGATTTAGTCCTGGTTCAGACCTGGTTTAGACCTGGTTTAGACCTGGTTTAGACCTGGTTTAGTCTTGATTTACTGGGTTCTTGGGATACGACTTATACTAAACGTTATAAAGACCTAACAGAACTAAAAAACACACTTTCATTTTGATGTTCGAGTTTATAACATTGACTTGAATAGAAACTGATAAAACTGAGATAAATCACTATCTACATCTTTATCACTTGTTTGTAGTTTTATTACTATTTCATTTTCGCGGTGTGAAATCTTAACCACAATAAAACACTCACTGTTGCTTCATGATGGAAAAATACGAGTGAAAACATTGCTCAAAACTCAAAAACCTAAATGAATCAGGTCCATAAACTAACTCCACTACAAGCACAGTACAGTGTGTACAAATACCACAGTTATCTTTATGACTTCCTCCTGCACAAAGTGACTAATAATCAATAAAGATATACTTCAGTGAACAGCTTGTGCCAAACAGAGGCATTGGAAAGTGTTTAAAGCCTATTATTACTTCCATGAAGCTGTAATACGAATTGTAATGTGAAACTTGTGTACCAATTGTGCTATAAATAAACTTGCCTTGCTTTGATAGTTTCATCAGTTTAAATCTCACTTTACGTCTGTTAAAGTGATAATTGCTGTATTCTACTAGCACACATTGTACACTTTGTAATTCAACATGTAAAGGATTTAAAATGAACCACTTCAGGACAGAGATATCACTTTGTTTGTTGGAGATTACACAAGACCACGCAAAGTAACACCTAAGAAAGGATTTGTCTTTCCGAGTACCCCAGATCTAAAACCAGCCTCAAACAGGACTTTACTACTGCTAATTTAGCTACATTTGGGCTAAAACAGAGCTATAGGAAGACAAAACCGTGGATAAAGCAGACTGTAAACTAAGCAAATATTAGAACTGTAACGACGAGCTATAGAATGGTTTAAGAAACATTTCAGGTAATTTTAATAGTATATATATATAATTATGTTGGATGTATGTATGTCATGTTGGATTTACTCAATATTTCAAAACAACAATAGCGATATACAGGTCACATTATGTTTACTTTGTACTTTTCTACACAATGCAAAGCTCAAAAGTGAATAATAAACACATCCAGAACTAAAAACATAAAAAATCTCAGTATTTTGTTTTTACACTCACAATTTTAGCGACCTACAAAATAACTTGTAGCGCTTTGCCGCAGTTTAGCCTTTTTTCCCGGGGTCAGAGAACTAAATCCAGCCTTTCCACACTGACCCACAAACAAACACAACCTGGACGTGGTGAAGTATAAGTGTAAAAGTGTTGCAGCAGCTCTGACGTACAGTACATACTCCACATATCTGACACACATCCATCTGCAGTGACCCCTGAGTGGCCCCTACACTCTCTCTTTACCTGCCCCTCCCTTCTCCCGCTCGCTCACCTCTGTCCGTCCACGGTGCACAGGGACACGCCCCACAGGTCCGGACTGAACTTGGCCAGCTGAGGAATGTAGTCTGCCACCTGAGAGAGACAGAGAGACAGAACATGTGAGACAAAAGACAAGAGAAGAGGCCGACGCCAAGTGGCTTTTAACATAAACGCTGTAGAAAGAGCTTCCGTTTTAGTCATGGATACTGTTTTAGAGAGACGTTTTCGACCGTCATCCAAGAGTCATTCTCAATCTGCAGATCTAGTGTGAGAACTTAAGATACTGATTTTACTCTGAGTAAGCCCAGGACGGAGCTGGACTTCTTGATGACCATGTCCAGCTTCTTCCTCTCCCTCTCTGTGATGCTGACCACACCGTACAGTAGAGCCTCTCCACTGCTGCTGCTGTACACTGCCCGGACATTGAACCTTAAACCTCCATTCCTGTTTAAAGAAGGATTCTCTTTTTCCAACAAAAAAGGCCTCCATAACCCTAACCCTAACCCTCTTTCAATCCATGTCTTCTCCTGCTTAGAAACACTTGACCTCACTGTCTTCAAAAGAGTGGTCTGTGGCTTTAAGGTGGACATAAAACAAAAAGCGGAGGTAATATTATTGCCGCAAGACAAAATACTTCAGCTGTGTCTGCAGAATTATATCAGGACATTCCCAATTTCACAGTGCAAATGACAATACTAAACTAAATCAAATGTTCACATTTCTACCATGTTACTATACCTCAAGTTTGTGACCGGCTTTACAAAAGTTCTGAAAGACAAAATAAAGTTAAATATGTCAAAAACAGCCAGATAAAAAAGTAATTATATTTAGGACAATTTGTGGACGATAGATTGAGCTAAACCGACTTAATTTTACTTCTTAAATTGTCACGATCATTATTTTTTGGTTCTTTCTGTTATATTATGACCTGAATTATCACGATTATCGATTAAGCAAATGCAGTTTTAAGATAAGATTAAGATTATAAGATAATATTGTCCACACATGGGGAAATGTCATGTTTTTACGCACACTTTGATATTTCCAGTTCATTTCTAGGATGTTCCCATGAATGTTTCTCCTTGAGGCGCTGTGCGTTATTTCACGCCAAGGAGACACATTTCTTTAGTTTACCAGGTCAATCATGTTTCTGGAAGTTCCTCTGATGCAAACGTCGTGTAGGCAAATCGCCCTGAATAAAAATGTGTTGGAAACGCAGATAAATTCTAATGTCATTGCGGATGCTTTTTACCTTAGTGTGTTTGAATTGCCAGAGAGCGCGTGAAAAAGTCACATTACTCCTCACAGTATCAGTTTACACCGCTGACATTTGCTTTGCTTCATGTTTCAACACTCTGACAGCCACAATAACATGTTGCATCTGCAGTTATCGATATCCGTCTGTTATATATATATATATATATATATATATATATATATATATATATCTCCAAACATATATCTAGATATATATATATCTCCAAACAATGTCCACAACTGGAATTATACTATAATTCTGAACACTTTGAACATCTAAACTGTGATTTTCTTTCAAACTATTGTGAATAGATTTGCAATTCATTTAGGATTCAGTTCACACGGTGCATTTAAAACAGATCCAGAAGCATGAATAAATGTATAAATAAATAAATAAATAAATAACAGTTTGTCGAGGGTTAAACTACAGAGTAAACAGACTGGACACTGGGCCATAAACATTAAAATGACTAAAATATATATAAGGCATGGAATATTTTGTATCCCAATTTTCACAACCAAAATAATTGTGATTTACAGTAAAACCACGATCATTACTTAAATTGCTGACAGTTTAAAAACATGAGAAATCGGGATCAGTAATGTGCTAAAATGTGTCTGTAAATGTCTTGTTGGGGTTAAAGTATCGCACAAAACGTTAACATAAAATGAAGCATTAAAATGCAGAAATATTACTTTATACACTTTTTGAGGTGCTTTTTAATATTCCAAATTGCACTGTAATTATCAATATTATCACTGTCTGTCCTTTTTGTTGAGACAATCGATATTATTCTGTTTTGTTCCATCACTATTGTATATTTTAGTCAATTCTTTTTACTATTTCCACTACTTATTCCATTTCTCTGGACCTAGAAAACAGCCCTGAGGCTTAAATGGGCTCAAATTTCGACCGCTAAAGCTCTGCCCAGTCACAACAATCGCATTACTGTCCCTGGACGCTTCCTTTCTCCATGCCAGGTCAGGTGGACGCTGCGCCCAAAGGTGCCCCAAGTTATTATAAGACAGCATCTGTGCATAATGCATGTGTTTCCACTGCTGCGCTCGCAACAGATCAATCTTTTTAAAGCAACTGTTGTTTCTCTAAGCGGCCACTCAATATTTGGTTTGCAGTGGGGAAAGAAAAAATGTGTAATTTGTAGACCAAAGAACCCAAAATTAAATAATGTAAATCGCACATAAATAAATAAAACAAACCATAAACTATTAATTTGCCTATTTTATGAAACAGATATTTTGTAATTGCTATTTTTTAATTTATTAAAATGCAAATTAGAACACACATTCCACTAAAACGTAGTTATATTTAAGATTTTACTAAACAATTCGCAAATTTTCCCCCCAGTTTGACAATTTTTGTGATGTTTATAATGTTACTTCCTGGTTGGACATGAGCAGCAGATAGGTAATTCCACAACTGTTACCTGGCAACCACACTGTAAACAAAGGCCAAAATCCATTTAGTTAAACACTAGTTATGATTTGACAAATAATAATACCTGATAACACCTTTATTTTGTTCAATAACTGTCAGTAAAATGTGACAGTTGTGTGTTACGTTGTCTTGTGTAAAATGACGCTTACTGATGACATCACAGAGGGCTCAGCTCTACTTGCCGTAATTTTAAAAATGTTTTCAATTTCTCTTGACGAACTGCAACTTGACTGATGATAAATATTTACCACAGGTTCTAACCCTCAGAACAAAGTAATAATTATAAAAATATGAAAACCTGCCATAAGCACTTTAAACATAATTCATAACAATAATAATAATAATGGGTTCTTATCTGGTTAAATAAAGGTTAATAAATACATAATTTATAGCTTGCACACTTAGTTTTCATTCTATTTTCTTAGTAAGGCTGCGCAAAATAATAATAATAATAAATATAGCCGCAAGCGGCAATGATCGGCCCTCGCCACGCCGCCGCCACACCGCCGCCACGCCGCAACTACGCAATTGTCCTTTTATCACGCCTACTGCTGAATCTGTGACGCTGTCACATGTTCTCCCCTTTGTTTTACCATCAAAAAGCAATTTTATTTTGAATTCTTGGCAAAATGTGCGGCTTTGCCGCACAGACACCGTGACTCTTTGAATGAAAATGTGGATAACTTTTGATGGTCCTGAAGATGAGTCTCACCAAATTTCAGGTTAATAGGGCTGACGCCCTGGGAGGAGTTTGTGAAAGTCTAAAGTGTAAACATGTTCTGGCCCCATTGGAATAACATGGGAGGTTTCGGTCATCGTTACGGCAACGCCATAACAATTATGACATGGGTCTCATTGACTTTTTTGATGGGGATGCTAAAATTGAGTTGTGTGTCAAATTTCATATAATTTCGCAAAACTAAACATTTAACCTCCATATAAAATCTGTAGGGGGCGCTGTGGCGCCAAATGAATTTATTTCACTTCAAGTAGGTTTAGGGCAAAGAGTTTAACAACTGATTCTAATTTGACGCAATTCGGACTTTATCTGCGCAAACGGCAGAAATTTTAAATATGGGAGATTTCTGAAATTTTAGTTACAGTTTGCGGCTTCGCCGCACAGAGACCGTGAGAGGTATCAATGTAATTTGGATAACTTTTGATGTCCCACTCCTCAGTAGCATTTTCACCAAATTTCAGCTTTTTAGGGCCAACGCCCTGGGAGGAGTTCGTAAAAGTACGACGTTTGGAAAGACTCCGAAGTCATGTTTAGCCATTTTTGAAGCAATATGGCCGACATTTGGTTCGGGGGACGGCGTTGCCGTAATAATATTTTTTACTTCTCTTGTCACCATCTACCTCTGCGCCAAATTTCATGATTCTACGATCAGATTTTTTTTGGGTCATTTCCCATCTCTCAATGCATTTTTGGTACATTTGGTGGCGCTGACGCGCCAATTTTTTTTATTTTAGAAAAGGGAAATAGCCAGAATGTAGAGAGGCACGATTTTTAGAGGTGTGCAAATTTTTGTGACTTTTCGTCAATGTTCACTGGGTGAAAAATAGGGGGGTTGGTCCCGAGAAGAAGAAGAAGAAGAAGAAGAAAGAAAGAAAGAAAGAAAGAATAATATTCCGATGCGAAAACAATGTTTCCCATTTTTCAAATATCATAAACTATACATTTTCGGAAAGCGCTCGCGCTTTCCTACCTCATGGTGTGGGTCCCTGGTCACTGACGGGTACTTTCGATAATTTTGAGTGGGCTCCGCCCACTTTGTGTTTTTGGCCCTCTATACAGTAATAATGTTCAATTTTTGCATTACATGCTTATATGCACGGAACATGCAAGAGATGGGGAACGTATTCGTGAGCTACTTAGCGCAAATGAGTGCTTTATATGGGGATGACGACCGCTTCGCGGTCGTCATCCCAATGTAAAGTGCTCGTTTAGTGCGAACTTTTGCACGGGCTTCGCCCGTTTACAACGGTAATGTTCCATTTTCCTACAACTAATTAGTATGCACGGGGCGTGCATGAGTGGAGGAGTGCGTTAGTGAGTGTTTGGAAGTGGGCGAGCGCTTCGCGCTCGATTTCGTGCGCACTACGTGCGCACTTTCGCAGCCGTGCTTCGCACGGCCTTACGAGATTAATAGGCCTCTCGCCAGCTTGTGGCGCTCGGGCCTAATAATAATCGCTTTTATAAATTAATATTCCAATGATTTTTTTGTATCAGTTCTTTTTGTAGCCTTTTCATTTATTTATTTTTATTTAGAGAATCAACCTGACATTCTGACTTTGCATAACTCAAAAACAACAATTGCGATATTAATTTTTCGACATCGCAGTAAAATAAAAAATATAAAATTAACGAATAAATAACTGCCCCTGTCCATTTCTCCAATTTTTACATTTCTAACCTGTAACGTTTGAACTGTTTTTATCCAAAATTTCGGTCACATAATTTGGCAGTGTAAAATTTCATCGTGTTTTTCTCCATTTAAAAATACAAAATGAAAAATTCCCCTTTCAAAAATGTGAAAATACGCTAAATTTACTGGAAATGTAACAAGTTCCACAAACAGTAACTAATGATATTCAATAAAATCACGGTGAATCTTAAACTTCCTCTTTTCACATAACCACGGTAACCTGCCACATGTGACCAGCTTTATGATACATTCAGCATAACGCACATTGTTCTGAGCTTTGTGGTATTTCGTGAACACTTAGTCATCAGGAAATGGAGCCAGTTTCTCACACACATTTGTTTGTTCTTGTGAACGTTCAAAGAGGAAAAAGTCTCCAACAGACACCAACATATGCGCTGTGCCAGTTACCAAGCAACTACAAGGCTCTTTAAACAGTCCCTTCGTTATGCTAAAAAAATTAAAACGCTTCACTTCGCAGTTAACCTACTTCCATCCGAGCAGCTCTTATTTTTAAGCTGTATTTTGCTTCTCGGTGCTTTGTTTTTCTTCCTTTTATGTCGCATTAGTTGAATAACAAAAGGTGTTAAAAACAGAAATGAATATGGTGTTTTTCTAGTTTCATTTTATGGAGGCCAAGTTCACCGTTTAAACAAAATGACTCGACATCTTATGACCGCTGCACAGAGAATTCCCCTCTTGTGTGTGAAAGTTACAAAAGACCTCAAAGTTCATCATGTGAGAAACTTCCACAGCAAAAAGAAAAACACTGTATTTTTCCACTATAAGTCTTTTTTCATAGATTTGACCGGGGTGCGACTTATACTCCAGAGCGACTTATATATGTTTTTCTCTTCTCTATTGTGCATTTTTTGGCTAGTGCGATTTATACTCCGGTGCGATTTATACTCCGGAAAATACAGTAATATGACCAAAAACACAAGCACACATCGATCAGGCCTGATATTAACCGACTTGCAGCTCAATATGGAACAAACAGGACTGTGTCAAGTAAGAAACACATTATTTAAGACCTCCACCTTCATTTTGAACCATGAGTGAAAAACTGGCACACACAACGCATCCAAACTGGGACTAGAACCTAGACTGAACCTGGACTACGAGACCAGGACCGCACTGGGACTAGAACCTAGACTGAACCTGGACTACGAGACCAGGACCGCACTGGGACTAGAACCTAGACTGAACCTGGACTACGAGACCAGGACCGCACTGGGACTAGAACCTAGACTGAACCTGGACTACGAGACCAGGACCGCACTGGGACTAGAACCTAGACTGAACCTGGACTACGAGACCAGGACCGCACTGGGACTAGAACCTAGACTGAACCTGGACTACGAGACCAGGACCGCACTGGGACTAGAACCTAGACTGAACCTGGACTACGAGACCAGGACCGCACTGGGACTAGAACCTAGACTGAACCTGGACTACGAGACCAGGACCGCACTGGGACTAGAACCTAGACTGAACCTGGACTACGAGACCAGGACCGCACTGGGACTAGAACCTAGACTGAACCTGGACTACGAGACCAGGACCGCACTGGGACTAGAACCTAGACTACGAGACCAGGACCGCACTGGGACTAGAACCTAGACTGAACCTGGACTACGAGACCAGGACCGCACTGGGACTAGAACCTAGACTGAACCTGGACTACGAGACCAGGACCGCACTGGGACTAGAACCTAGACTGAACCTGGACTACGAGACCAGGACCACACTGGGACTAGAACCTAGACTGAACCTGGACTACGAGACCAGGACCGCACTGGGACTAGAACCTAGACTGAACCTGGACTACGAGACCAGGACCGCACTGGGACTAGAACTTAGACTACGAGACCAGGACCGCACTGGGACTAGAACCTAGACTGAACCTGGACTACGAGACCAGGACCGCACTGGGACTAGAACCTAGACTGAACCTGGACTACGAGACCAGGACCACACTGGGACTAGAACCTAGACTGAACCTGGACTACGAGACCAGGACCGCACTGGGACTAGAACCTAGACTGAACCTGGACTACGAGACCAGGACCGCACTGGGACTAGAACCTAGACTGAACCTGGACTACGAGACCAGGACCACACTGGGACTAGAACCTAGACTGAACCTGGACTACGAGACCAGGACCGCACTGGGACTAGAACCTAGACTGAACCTGGACTACGAGACCAGGACCGCACTGGGACTAGAACCTAGACTGAACCTGGACTACGAGACCAGGACCGCACTGGGACTAGAACCTAGACTGAACCTGGACTACGAGACCAGGACCGCACTGGGACTAGAACCTAGACTGAACCTGGACTACGAGACCAGGACCGCACTGGGACTAGAACCTAGACTGAACCTGGACTACGAGACCAGGACCGCACTGGGACTAGAACCTAGACTACGAGACCAGGACCGCACTGGGACTAGAACCTAGACTGAACCTGGACTACGAGACCAGGACCGCACTGGGACTAGAACCTAGACTGAACCTGGACTACGAGACCAGGACCGCACTGGGACTAGAACCTAGACTGAACCTGGACTACGAGACCAGGACCACACTGGGACTAGAACCTAGACTGAACCTGGACTACGAGACCAGGACCGCACTGGGACTAGAACCTAGACTGAACCTGGACTACGAGACCAGGACCGCACTGGGACTAGAACTTAGACTACGAGACCAGGACCGCACTGGGACTAGAACCTAGACTGAACCTGGACTACGAGACCAGGACCGCACTGGGACTAGAACCTAGACTGAACCTGGACTACGAGACCAGGACCACACTGGGACTAGAACCTAGACTGAACCTGGACTACGAGACCAGGACCGCACTGGGACTAGAACCTAGACTGAACCTGGACTACGAGACCAGGACCGCACTGGGACTAGAACCTAGACTGAACCTGGACTACGAGACCAGGACCACACTGGGACTAGAACCTAGACTGAACCTGGACTACGAGACCAGGACCGCACTGGGACTAGAACCTAGACTGAACCTGGACTACGAGACCAGGACCGCACTGGGACTAGAACTGGGCCGAACTGACCCGACATCAGGACTAAACTGGGCTCTC
This sequence comes from Eucyclogobius newberryi, assembly GCF_026437365.1. Classification (NCBI taxonomy): domain Eukaryota; kingdom Metazoa; phylum Chordata; class Actinopteri; order Gobiiformes; family Gobiidae; genus Eucyclogobius; species Eucyclogobius newberryi. Next base: position 29,879,926 of record NW_027315768.1, read on the forward strand.
ACCGTAGTCACTCTGATGTTGAACCCTGACAGAGAAACTACTCACAGTCGTTATGGTTTTCATCCAACAGTGTCTCTGATTATAATAAATAAAGATAAATAACTGTTTGTCCCCGGCAGTTGTTTCGTTGAGGTTCTCGTCCAATCAAAAGCCCCATAAACGATTGAAAATATAACTAGACAAATAGCTGCTTTTACAATATAAAGTACATTTTTGTATCGATCTGTATGAGGAATATTGTGACAAAAACATGGATTTTACAACTGACAGAAAATCTAAAAAGCTGTATCTGTATGTTTTCTGGTGAAGGGTCCGAAACCTTCTTTTCTCTATGAAGATGTTATAGCTTTGCCAGGAATCATGATCCAAATGTCATAAACCATCAAACCAACTATTTCTAGTAATAAAAAACGCCTTTATTTTAATAAATGCAAGATTTAAAACCATACTGTGGAACATTCTAGACAAAGATCACCTTCAACAAAACCACCAACCGAGTGCACCTTTAAGTCACTCGTCTCTTTAATTATTTTTTGAGCCGATACCGATATCCAATATTTGTCTTGCTGCTGTGGCCAATAACCAAAATTTGCCAATCTCGATATTAAGATTTTAAAAAACAAAGCAAGGCCCACAAATGTTAAAAGAGGCTGTACCCAATTTGTTTTTCCATGTAATAAAGTCAAATTAGTCTTGCTGCTGCTCCGAGGACAAACCGGGAACGACACAGAGCGGAGCAGCCAAATACCGTCAAGATGGTCGATATCGGACCGATACCGCGATCCGGGGAAAACCCTCCGATATTGCCAATACCGATAACGGAAACCGACACATGGCCGATCCCCCGATGACAGAGAGCTGCACTCGCCTGTCCGTCGTTGAGTTTGCCCGCGCTCTCGTACAGCTCGTCGATGTGCGCTGTGAACGACTGGAAATCCGGGATGACGAACTTCTTGCGGAAAGCCTGAGTCAGAAGCACGATGTTGCTCTGGACACACCTGGAGGAGGACCAAAGGGAAAGGTTGTCATTTCACTTTTTAGTATCAGTATTCATGGCATATTTGCACCTGATTCCATCGCTTGTTTTTGTAATTGTAATTGTCTTGGTTTCTTTTGACATTATTTTTGTTCCCTTTGAGTTATTATAATTACCAATCATGTAGGCTGCTTTCATGTTCTAGAGTCTAGATATGATGTGAATGAAAGTTAAGGTCAATGCTAAGAGGAAGTACTGCAAAAATCCATAATTGTTTAAACTAGGGACCACAAAACCACTGTGATATGATGTTGAGTTTACTGACAATCATGTTTTTACGATTATAAAACATCAGCTTTTATCAATGCCACATAAAAAGCTCAATAATAATAATACAGATGCTAAAAGTAAAACCAGCATTTCATATCTTTAGCTGTGCTCGACACTATCTTTTCTGCCCTCTATGCCACGATAAAAGCGTATAATGTGATGAAACGGATGATTTAAAGGTGCACTATGTAACATTTGGTTTAGTCACGCCTGGACTCACTTTTTGAACAGGTGTCTGTCCAGTGTGACCCCGTCTGCCGTTTCCTTCAGTGTTTCTTTGAGCGTCTCCATGCATTCCTTCAGCCGGGGGTCGCCTGTGAGCAGGCCTGTGGTTTTGAGGGCCTAAGGAAGGATAAACCACAAATAAACTGACTTTTATACGGTTTTAAGACAAATAACATAGAAAATGTCAACTCTATTTCGAGAGTGAGGAAAAGGCTCCATGCCAAGAATATAAAACAGCTTTTCAAGACATTAGAATATACCGTATTTTCCGGATTATAAGTCGCACCTTTTTTCATAGATTTGGCCGGGCTGCAATATATGCTTATACTTATACTCCGGAGCGACTTATATGTGATATTATTTGTTATTTGCAACCGCATTTCATACTCCAGTGCGACTTACGTATGTTTTTTTCTTCTCTATTATGCATTTTTTGGCCGGTGCGACTTATATTCCGGAAAATACAGTAGTTTTTACACATACACAGGACAATTTTAACTGTTCAGAAAAGGTCCAATTGTCATGTGATTTTTCTATTTTCACATTTCACTTATTTATTATTAGTATTATTATAATTCATTTTTCTTTTATTAATTTTGAATTTTTTGTCTGAACTAAATCCCTTTAAAACACTGTATTTACACTTAAAACAACTCAACTGGTTTAACACAATGTAATTACAATGTCCATATCAAATAAATACATGTTTAAAATCTTTTTTAAAATGAATATCTAATTTTGATCCATTAGTATTTATTTTTTTGACAAATATAGTAGGAAAGGAATTAACTACCGGTGATATGTTATGCAAATATAAAAAAGAAAAGAAAAAAATGATAGAACGCTCTAAGTGAGGAAGAAACGAGCGTCCACACAAAAGGGTCAAATTCACACATTCAAGATGTTTTAGGGAGAAGACCGATAACAACGCTGGGACAGTTTCCATAGCGATGAACGTACTGACCCTTTGTTTTGAACACTGCTAATAGACAAGGCTGATGCACCGGCATTCAAGTGGCCGGTCAGAAGAAAGAAGCCAATTTTTCCGGGTTCAGTAAGAGCAGATTGAATTGAAGACCGCGCTCACACTTTAGTCCTGATGTAGACCTGGTTTGGTTCTGTTCTAGTCCTGGTCAAGGTCAAGGACAGGTTTTGCCCCAATGTTGATGTCATGTATAAACGCAGCTTTAAATTGGGCCAGAAAATTGACCGGGCAAACAAATCTTACCGTGAGGAATTTGTGTGCCGGGATCGTCTCTTGACCTTCAGCGACCGTGTAGAAGAGCAGGTCCTCCAGACTGGGGAGAATGCCTGGATTTCTTCTCCTGTCAAACAAAAACAAAATCAATTATTCATTAATTTTTTTATTAAATTCTGCTCAAAAAGTTCGACATTCGAGAGACGGCTGAAATTTGAACCGTGAAACTAATACAAAGAGAGTGGCGTGCGTTTCATTGCATGTTTGTAGCGTGCAAACTTGACATTTCACAGACTCTTCCGGGAGTGTCGTGTTTAAAACAGACCTGGTACTTATGTAAACACTCTATCATATTTATTTTAACAGTGCAGCAAATGAAAAACTGTGACTGCGTCGTTTGAAGACAGCGCAGACAGGAAGTTGTTGTTTATACGTTCATCACATCTGAGTAACAACTGTCACTATCGAACGTCAACCTGTAGTTTCTAAACTTCACTTATTACTGTAGGATTTGTGATTCAAAACATACAGTTCATTGTCAAACAGTTGTTGTCCGCTATGTTTTCTGTGCATCATTGTCCAGAATCATGTTAGAAATGTTCATTACGAGGTCGTTAGCTCCGAAATTAGCATACATCACACTGCTAACGGTGACGATCTACACAAAGCGCTTTTACACGTGGTAATGTTTTCTGTTACGTGTGGTTGAGTGTTTGTCATTCACCAAATTCACCCGCTCTGGTTTTTCATAGTTTGCAATGTTTGGAGGCTAACGCTAACTCTCCCGTCGAAAACGCATTAGCGCTAACTCCTGGGATGCTATCAGGCTAATGGGATGCAGCGTTTTGTTTCCAAACACTGAAGGATCTACTAATTAGACAGGTTATTTTCTTGTTTGTAAAATAGATTATATTACTATTCCACCTTCCAAACTTTTTTCACACGACTAAAAGGAAATATCTGGCATTCCAAGAAGATCTAAACCAGGTCTAAAATAGGATTAAATCAGATCTGACCTAGGGCTAAACCAGGTCTAAAATAGGATTAAATCAGATCCAAACTAGGGCTAAACCAGGTCTAAAATAGGATTAAATCAGATCTAAACTAGGGCTAAACCAGGTCTAAAAATAGGATTAAATCAGATCTAAACTAGTGCTATACCAGGTCTAAAATAGGATTAAATCAGATCTAAACTAGGGATAAACCAGGTTTAAAATAGCTCTACACAATGGTTCTAAAGAAGACAAAATGTGGATTAAAACGACTCTTCAGTCAGCAAATATTTACATTTCTGCGGAATACGCGTACCACAGTTTGAGAACAAATGATCAAGGTTATAAAAAAACCTAGATTACTGCGCCAAACTGTGCTCCCGGCGCGGTGAAGCTTTTGCCACTTGCCGCACCAGGGTAAATAAAGATTATCAGCAGCCATTGGTCAGGCCTTATCACATTAGAGAGGGATTTAGTGACACGGAGAGGAAATATTTAGTCTGGGAACAAAGCAGAAGCTGCGCGTGTCGAGTGTACAATTTAGAGATTAAATGGATCAGATTTCACAACTGCAAGGAATACCTGGCTCCTGTACAATGGCTTTGATTGAGTGTAATCGTGGTAACGTTATACAGGAACCAGGAATAATTGCATGAAAGATCGAATCCACCAGCAGCACTGTGCGAGGAGAAAACCAGGACTAAACCAGGACTAAACCAGGATGAACCGGGACCAGATCAAAATAGACCTTTAATAATGAGGACAAACTACTTCGACCTATTATAATACGTTTAATTGAATAAATGTAAGATATATTTGTTTATTACCAAACTGCGGAACATTCCAGGTGAAAGAAAAGTGACATAGTTCACATTTGACATGCACTTCTGTCTTTTAAAATGGCGTTTATTTCCTCGTTGGAGGAGGAGGAGCTTGTGACGATGATGCTACTCGGACAGATACTTAAAGCTAGAGTTTGGCAGGACATTGGACGCCTAAATTCCTGGGATTCTCCGGTCCGTTCGCCTGTCCCGCCCTCTGTAGACATTTGGATTAATTAAACCAACACAGAGGCCAGTTCACATGAGAGTTATGACACAGCGGAGTGGCTCAAACACGTTATTTAACACACGCAGCGGTTAGAAAGTGAATAAGATTAAAACTACTACGTATTCATAGGAGGGTAATGCATTAAATGCTTTGAACTTTAACTTCTTACCTTCAGATATGATTTGTTTTCATGTTTATTCTTTTGGAAATACCAGAATACGTGCATTATTTAACCTTTTGTCTGTTCAATTACATTCAATTAAATCATAAATCATATTATAATTATGTTTTACATCCAAACTGTTACTCAGAACTCAACTATTAGTGTCTGGAGTAATTATTTGTGCCACTACTTTAACCTCCTACTTGAGTCATTTAAAGTAACAGTACTCTTACTTAAAGTGCATATTTTAGCTACTCTACCACCTCTAATTATAACTAAATGTGTCAACAGTTTGGACTTATTCCCAAATGTTGTGTGTGTAATTCCCTCACCCCAGACACTTCCTCTAGCGTTACAAATGGAGTTTCCAAAAGGAGAAAGCTGCAGAAACTGGACCAGCCCAAAGGGAAGCTTAAGTGGCATTAAAAAGGGCTGGATAGAGATGCCAAAAAATGTACTGTATGTCACTCTTTTCTTGGAGCCAGATCACAATTCTGATTTTATTACAACACATTTAGAGGTGGGAGATATATTAAAACATGTGTAATATCACAGTTGTCGTTTTGGAGATCTGCTGAATTAGCATATGTAGTCTATCCTTTCCTTTATAATTAAAACTATTGAAAATGAGCTCAAAAAGAGACAAAAACGTCTAGTCTAATGTCTATAACGAGGGCATTAAGTGATATTTCTGTACTTTTGTTTGGTTAATTTGATTGTCAATTCATATTTTGTGCTTTTACAATATTGACAATATGTCGATTTATCCAAAAGAGCAAATAGTCACAGGAATGAGATCACCATTCATCTCCCAGCACTATACTGAAGTACTGTTGGTGCACTGCAATTGCTTTAGCTACAGCAAAAAACTTGATATTGCTTCATTTTGCAGTAACGACTAACCAACTAATTGTCACAACAGAAGTCGAATATAAGGATTTATATGGAGCACAACAGAGAGCAGAAGGCCTGGAGCGAGTTAGTATGAACTTTGGGAGTGAATTGTTGGTTTAATCTGCATATTTACAGACAAATTCACTGTTTACAAGTTTTTTTCTGCATTAATATTCATAATCATTCAGTTTGAGAGCTTAAGAGGAACAAGATTTTTGAAAAATACCCTACAAAAAATAATAAACAATGTCTGACGTTCATCATTAACACACATTAGTCTTAAATATGTTCAATCTAGAAGCCTTCGGGTAACACATTTCAACCTTTATTAAGTCAAAAATGTATTCAAAAAGACTCAACGTACATTGTTACTGTACGACTACAATACTCGTTAGTTGCAGCCCTATTTTGCGGTGAGAAGCCCTCGTTAAAGTCCTTCAAATCCAAATTGAAACCAGTGCACATCCGAGCCACAGTAACTGGATCTGTCACGTCCGCTCGTCTCTCATCTCATCCACATCAGCGTTTCAAACCCCGCTCGGCTCCTCCCTCCTTCTCTTTATTGCCCTCCAGCTTTTTTCCTTCTGGTACATCGACTTCAAACCCCGGGAGAAAACACTCGACGAGCACGAGCAAAGTGACGAACGCGTGCAAACAAACCGGGGCCGCCTAAAGTGCTGTGCATCGGGCGGAGGCTAATAGTAAAGGCAGTGTTATTCGCTCGACATCTGCCACGTAAAAGCAGCCGCTCAGAAAGGCCTATAAATGATAGTTTTACACCAATCGAGCAGGTGTTTGTGGAGAAAAGCTAAAAAATGTATAGAAAATTGCAGGAAGTAACATCACACCAGGGACACTCATTCCAGTCAAAGTTTACGCAGAATTTACACAAAATGAACACATCTTTTGACGCTTTAAACATTTATTCAAACAATAAAGTCGCTCTCATATATTTTTATTCGTCAAATTAAAAAAATTGTGACGTTAGACGAGTTTTGGCCCAGTGTTTGCTTGTGTGATGTCATCAATTACAAACAGGAAGTGAAATTATAAACCTAAAGAAATTGATATTCTGGAATTAAAATGTTTATAATTTTAGCAGCATTTAAAATATATTCATCTTAACTGCATTTTAGTTCAATGAGTCGCTCAAAGAGGGAACTAGGGCTGTGTATTGCCTAGTACCTCACGATACGATACATATTCCGATACAGGGTCCACGATACGATACGAATCTTGATACAGCGAACTTGATACAATACGCGTCCTGATTCACGATATCCCTTTAAACCGGTGTTAAAGGTTTACTAAAATTATGTTTTGATAAAGTGGAACAAAATGCATTAGAATTTCATGTCGGTGTAATCCCTCATTCATCCAGGCGTGTTCCATAGTAGAAAAAGCTTCAGTTGTAGTGATCTGGACTCAGTTAGAAAAAATAGACGTTTCGACTCTCATCCAAGAGTCATTGTCAATAAAAGAATTTAGGTCGAGAACTCCGATATTTATCCTATTCTGTGGTAAGTCCAGCCCATTGGGAGGAGCCTTCCTGAAGAAGAAAGAGTTGTTTCAACAGAAACTCCCCCCTTGTATCTACCGAGCTAGCCTATTCAGAATTTTAATGGGCTATTAGAATCCTCTTTGTCAATGCTGTGGACCCACATATCAGGTTTACAAGAGAAGACGCTAAGGAGAATCGCTTGGCCTTTCTTGATTGTTCCACGATCAGAGGAGAGGACGGGAAACTCCAAATAGAAGTATATAGGAAACCTACACACACGGACCAGTATCTGCTCTTTGGCTCCAACCACCCACTACAGCACAAGCTGGGGGTGATCAGAACCTTACAACACAGAGCTCAAGCTGTGCCCACCAGCTCAGAGGGCAAGAAGAAAGAGGAAAAACATGTCCGAAATGCCCTCTCAGCCTGTGGTTACCCCGCTTGGGCTCTCAACAGAGTGAAGAGAACCAAGAAGCAGGACAAAAGGGAAACTGAACAGAGAAGGAAGGGTGTTTCTATCCCTTATGTGTCTGGCCTGGCGGAAAAACTGCAGAGGATTTTTAGACAACACGAAGTCCCTGTTTATTTTAAATCAGGAAACACTTTAAGACAAAAACTGGTTCACCCTAAGGACAAGTTGCCGACTCAAAAACAGAGCAATGTAGTTTATTCGATCCAATGCAGTGAAGAAAGCTGTAAAGAACGGTACATAGGTGAGACTAAACAGCCTCTGCACAAGAGGCTCTATCAGCACAGAAGAAATACAAGTTCAGGACCTCAGAGTGCCGTGCATCTCCATCTTGAAGCCTCTAATCACTTGTTTGAAGACGGTGAGGTGAAGATTTAAGCAGGAGAATAGATGATTTGAAAGAGGAGTTAAGGAAGCTATTTTTGTTAAAAAAGAAAGACCTTCTTTAAACAGGAATGGAGGGCCAAGATTCAATCTTCCTGGTATCTATAATGGTATACTGAACCCCTGGAAAGGTAGAGGACCAGGGAATTTAGATGCTAATCAGGTACTCAGGGTGGTTGAGCCAGGGTCTCACAAAGACAAAGAGGATTCTAATAGCCCAATAAAATTCTGAATAGGCTAGCTCGGTAGATACAAGGGGGGAGTTTCTGTTGAAACAAACAACTCTCTTCTTCAGGAAGGCTCCGCCCAATGGGCTGGACTTACCACAGAATAGGATAAATATCGGAGTTCTCGACCTAAATTCTTTTATTGACAATGACTCTTGGATGAGAGTCGAAACGTCTATTTTTTCTAACCGAGTCCAGATGACTACAACTGAAGCTTTTTCTACTATTAGAATTTCATGTTCACGATGTCCTCGATATCAGAACACAACTGTCCCATGATGAAGTCACATGTTCAGCACCTCAGACTCCGCCTTGTTTCAGCAGTTCAGCAGGTTCAAAAGTGTAACCCTGCTATTTCTAATGACTTTATGTTGTTTTTAGCGTATCACGATGCGTATATCTGCATCGATACACGTATTGCCAAGACGTCCATCACGATATATCACGACATCGATATATATTGAGCGCAGCCCTAGTGGGAACTGCACAAAACGTGACTACTCTGCTCTGTCATAGGTTTGTAAAACATGGATGTGGGCCAGTTTGTAGTAAATTATCAACATTCCGGGCCCAAAATACTGGCCAAACACACCGGCCAATCGCCGGCGACCTTGAACAAAGCCGCATCGATCGTCGCCAATAAAAAATAGCAGTCAAAAGTATTTAATTACCCTCCTCGACAGTGACACAAGTGTATATTTCACTGGAACAGCCCATTCTGCTGCGGCTGGACGGAGCAGATGGCTGATTAGCATGTCCCGCTGTCGCTGGACTCACTGACCGGCCGTCTCCAGATCATTTTTGTTCACGACTGATGGGATAAATGGACACAGCTTTAGCGGAGCGGAAAGCATTGCCTTCTGAAACCCCCGCTGCTCTGTGTACTTTGCTCCCCGCTCCGTTTACCCGCGGATTGGTGCTCGGTGAAGGGGAGACGACAAGCAGAAACGTTGGGCGTCGCCAGGAGACGGAGCAAACACTGCGGGAGACGTCACTGAGGTGGATTCGCAGCGGGGCAGTTTGTGCGGGGTGCAATATTACGCAATACGGATCGCAATGTCAGCTTAACAATAATCAGATCGCCTTATCGCAATTAGGGATGTCACGATATCAAATTTTAGTGTTATTGTGAGAAAAAACATTCCGATTACAGTATTTTCCGGACTATAAGTCGCACTGGAGTATAAGTCGCACCAGCCAAGAAATGCATAATAGAGAAGAAAAAAACATATATAAGTCGTACTGGAGTATGAAATGCAGTTGCAAGTGTGAAAATAACAAATAATATCACATATAAGTCGCTCCAGAGTATAAGTATATAAATTTAAGTCCCACCCCGGGCAAAACTATGAAAAAAGGTGTGATTTATTGTCCGGAAAATACGGTAATCGCGATCACTGAGACTGTGACTGAACAACAGCAAAATCTTTCACTTTCTTTAATTTTTCCTGGTCTAACGTTCCGGGTTAGTGAAGTTAGTGACCGGCTTAACCAAATTTTACTTTCTGAACGTCAAAATAAAGTTGAATGTGACAAAAACCACCAGATAAAAAAGTTATTTACATTTAGGTCTATTTTTTGGGCTGTAAATTGGACAAATTATACTTTATTTTGCTTCTAAAACGGTCACTATTATTATGTTTTGATTCTTACTATCCATAATTGCAACCCATCATAAGAGTGTGGTGCATTTGTTGTTATATATTGTAATGTGTGAGCTACTGTGGATCAATAAAGCTGGTCAAAGTAAATGTGCCTTTAAATACTGTACCGTATTTTCTGGACTATAAGTCGCACCAGCCAAAAAAATGCATAATAGAGAAGAAAAAACATTTACAAGTCGCACTGGAGTATGAAATGTGGTTGCAAGTGTGAAAATAACAAATAATATCACACATAAGTCGCTCCGAAATATAAGTATATAAGTATAAATATAAATATATATATATATAAAGTATAAGTCGCACCCCAGCCAAAACTATGAAAAAAGGTGCGAATTATAGTCCGGAAATACGGTATCTGGATTGAGGTTAAAGGTTATTGCACAAACGTGAATGGATCTTTCACTTTTACAATGCAGAATGACGGAGACGAAATACGCAAAAAATATCAATAATAACGCAGCAGCAGCAACAAGCTGAAGCTAAATAAATACAACTTTAGATTGTGTTTGAATTGATAGTTTCAGTTTGTCATAAATCATCTGTAAGAGAAAGAGAAAACAATTCAAGGAATTATCTTACCAATCAGTTTCATTATGATCCGACTTTTATTAAATGCGCAGTCTATTTGTAGGTCAGCAATATGAATTCAAACATTACATGATTACAATAAAAGCACATTATTTAGGGCTGATTCACATTGAAACTATGGACTGTAACTATGGATTTTAACATGTGGCAATGCACTGAAGCTCATCACATAATGCACATAACACTGCGATCGCTTAGATTTGAGACTCGGAATACCGTATTATCCGCACTATAAGGCGCACTGTCAATGAATGGTCTATTTTCGATCATTTTTCATATATACGGCGCATTATGCTAAACAGAACGTGTACCAAACAAAATCACTTCGAGGTCAGTAAGTACAACCAGAATTCATCCATATAAGACGCACTGTCATTTTTTGAGAAAATTAAAAGGCGTTTAAGTGCGCCTTATAGTATGTAAAATACGGTACTACAATTCTGTTTAAAGTTTACATTTTAACATGTCGTGGAGCATTAAAGTGTGACTGAACCACTTTAGAAAGTATAAAATGGTTGTAGAGGTTTAAACTACCGCGTTTGCAGCTTTTATGCAACAAGTCAAGATATTAACATTTTTTCAATTACAACGCCATGAATCACAAACCTGACAGCTCGAGTCTAACGTTTCCTCAATGACAACACGTGCTTATTTTTACTCCATAATTCTCGCACGCCCCTTTGTAATCGAGCCAACTCCTCGGGCAGGTTACAATGGCCCCGCGCCAAACCAATCCAGAGCCAGAAAAACTACTCTTATGCATACTCTGTTTAAAGTTTGAAGTCAGCCGCTTGCATTTTGTTAGTTTGCTCTTACATAATAACAAACCTAAGCGTCAAAGTGTTTAACACAAAAAAAAGACATATTTTATAGTGCAAACACTACAGAACAATAGGCTCTTATTGGCTCAGATATGGACCACACCAGAAGGTAAACCTGAAATGCAACAGGACCAAAGCAAGTCAACTTCAAGACCAACGAACGTGTGAAAATGCCCAAAACAGTTATTACCGTATTATCCGGACTATAAGTTGCACCTTTTTTCATACTTTTGGCCGGGGTGCGACTTATACTTATATTCATACTTATATATTTATATTCCGGAGCGACTTATATGTGATATTATTTGTTATATTCACACTTGCAACCTCATTTCATACTCCAGTGCGACTTATAAATGTTTTTTTCTTCTCTATTATGCATTTTTTGGCTATATATATATATATATAATATATATATATTCCGGAAAATGTTTTAGTTTTGTTTTAGTTTTTACATCCCTTTTCTAAACCAGTATGACATCACTGTTTGTCAGTGCGGCATAATCAGAATACAGTACTCTTGTTTACAATCATAATTCATTTCAAACTTTTCAGAATCAGAATCAGAATTCACAAACATAGGAACTTGTCTCTGTGATTCGGTGCAACATAAAACAATGAACAATGAATAAGTCAAAAAGAGAAACAATTTAAATCTGCTGTGGGATCAAAACAACAATAAGCGATCAGATAAAACATGATAACAGTACAGACTACAGTTGAACCGTGTAACAGAATGTGCCCGCATTGGAAATCTGTTCTGTTGTAACACGAGAGCCGTCTCAGGTCGAATGTGTGCACAGTGCATATCTGAACACGTATGTGAAGTATGTTCAGTCCTCAGCAAATCAAGACACGACACGGGAAAATGGAACATGTTTGTGTGACTGCGGCCGCGAGCGCTGTGGGGCCCGTCCACCTGTAAAACCTGTTCAGAACGTCCCTGCTTCAACTCCACTTCCACCGTTGCGATCGCTACAATTAATTAATTTGAACTGTGATCTATATTCAGACATGTCTTGTCTTTCGTGCCACTGTGCAAATATCAAAAGTATTTCAGTTAAGACGTGTCAGGGCCATTTCTTCATAGTTTTATGTCAAACTCTCTCCACGAGCAGCAGATTGGATTGATCCATCTGTTTCATGTATTCTGTTTGTCCTTAAGAGCCTATTTTACTTTAAAAAACAATGGACAAAAATGACAATTATTCACTAATGCTCTAATTTTCCCTTTTTTTTTTTTTATTCTTCTTCAGATTCCACTCCCTTATTTACTACTTTTACGACTTGCCTTATGTTCTACCTGGTCCAGCTTGTTTTTGTGTGTTTTGTATTTACCGTATTTTCCAGACTATAAGTCGCACATTTTTTCATAGTTTTGGCCGGGGTGCAACTTATATTTATACTTATATACTTATACTATACTTATACTCCAGAGCGACTTATATGTGATATTATTTGTTATTTTCACACTTGCGACCGCATTTCATACTCCAGTGTAACTTATTTAAGTTTTTTTTCTTCTCTATTATGCATTTTTTGGCGACTTATACTCCGGTGCGACTTATAGTCCAGAAAATACGGTATTTATTTACTATTAAAATCTTGATGTTGTTGTGTCGATGTTCATACAGGACTAAACAATGGTTAAGTAAACCAATACTTTTGGACTTTGAAGATCCCGACTACACGACTACAACAATCCAATACAAGACTCTACACAGTACACACTAAGAGTACACACTATCTTATTACTACACGTTTATGACACCTACTTTGTGCATTCTCCTACACAGTACACACTAAGAGTACACACTATCTTATTACTACACGTTTATGACACCTACTTTGTGCATTCTCCTACACAGTACACACTAAGAGTACACACTATCTTATTACTACACGTTTATGACAACACCTACTTCATGCATTCTCCTACACAGTACACACTAAGAGTACACACTATCTTATTACTACACGTTTATGACAACACCTACTTCATGCATTCTCCTACACAGTACACACTAAGAGTACACACTATCTTATTACTACACGTTTATGACAACACCTACTTCATGCATTCTCCTACACAGTACACACTAAGAGTACACACTATCTTATTACTACACGTTTATGACAACACCTACTTCATGCATTCTCCTACACAGTACACAAGTTGTAGATTGGGATGGAAATGCCACTTGTTGACTGCACTGGGGGGAAACTAGGCTGGGTTAAATTATTCAGAGGTTCTACTTTGTGCGATACGAGTTTCCTGGATGACGGAACAACCATGGGGCCAATCTAGACTTCTATTCAACAAACAACACGGAAAAAAGGTAGAAAATTTAAGTAAGTGGAGCTGTGCGGGATTTAAATTTTAACGATCTGGATATTATGGCAATAAAAGCATCCAAAATTTCAGGTCTTATTCAAAAGCAACAGTATTTTTGATGCCTCCTTATTGACCCTTTTATGGCGGTAAATAAAAAACATCTAAAACTCCTGATTAGACACAATTGAAGGCAAAATCAAACCCATTCAGAAACATGTCATAAAGGATTTTGAGAGCCAGTGCCACGCCCCCTTTTAGTCGACTAAAGAGACTTTAGTCGACTAATCGATATGTCTCTTTAGTCGACCAATGATGTCTTTGATTCTTGCCGCCTGCTGTAGGTCATATATTAAGCTGGTGAAAGAAACTAATACTTTGTCGCTTGAGGTCAATAAACTAACGCAATGGAAAAGTCTATAAACCACAGTTAATTCTCCTATTTTACCACAAACACATGGCCTCGCATCCTCTCAAGGTCATTTATGCGCAAAGGTGAGCGCGGACACGAGCTCATCACACACACGCGCGGAAGCCAAGTGCGTAGGACACGAGCCGCACGTGCTTCGACGAGGTATTACGACGTAGTGACGCGCGCGGCTGCTCCAATTGGGCTCGAGCCATTTCACTTCCACAGTCGTGATGTTCTCTACACTTTACCGTTATAACGTGCCGGTAATACGCACGTTACTGTAACAGGCATGCACGTGACAGCGACATGCACGTGATTGTGACATGCACGTGATTGTGACATGCACGTGATTGTGACATGCACGTGATTGTGACATGCACGTTATTGTGACGCGCGCGTGTTCTCGTGCCACGCGCATGGATCCGCTCGTGCGTCACGGTTTCTGACCCAAGTTGGAAGCACTCACTTGTCCGTGTCGGCGCCGTCCTTCTTCGGCTGCTCGTCCACCACTACCGCGCCCTCCGTGTTCGTGCAGAAGGCGCGCAGCAAGGACGCGGCGCGCAGGGGGGACGCGGCGCGCAGGGGCTGCCGGTGGATGGCGGAGGCGGCGGAGGCGGCATGAGGGTGAGACTTGGCGGCGGCGCAAGGAGCGTCTGTGGCGGAGGCGGAGGAGGTGGTGCCGATGCCGAAGCAGCAAGGGCGCGCGGACAACCACGACTTCTGTGCGGGCAAAGGTCGCTTCAAGCCGGCGTTGGACAACTCCTTTAGTACTCCCGAGAACATATAGTGTAACATCTCAAGCCCGTCGCGGAATCCGTGGGAAAATGTGGCGTCCGAGCGCGTCCGGGAGCGAGAGAAAGTCGAGGCACGCGGGATGTCTCACGCAGACGCGATGACTCACGGGCACCGGCGGCCAAAAATAAATACCGAGCCGATGGTCACGCCCCCGCTCTGCCGCCATTGGCTGAGGCGACGGCGTTTCCGCGTATGCGGGTGATTCAGGACCGCCCCCGCGTTGCCATTGGGCGAGCGCGGCGTCGATCAACGCGGAGGGACGTCATAGAAATTTTCCGTTTACCCGGAAGTCAGATCGAGCGAGCCTTTGGAATGTGTCACAGTCTGTTGTATCAGCTAACAACGGGGTTATACATGGAAACAATCATATATGTGCGCATTTAATGATTTATATTTGGATTTAGAGCTACATATACTCATGACACCAAGAAAATAGAACCTTTAGCACTACTTAAAGTGCATATTGGTGTTGTTGTGCCAACGGAAAAAGGTTCATTTACCGCCACCTTCTGTAGTTGAACGTCTTCTGTAGTTGTACGTCTTCAAAGTATGTGTTTTACGCTATACCGTTAAATAAAGGAAACAGTAGAGAGGAAGAGAGAAAATATGGCAGATTTTCCTGTTTTTCCAATGATTACGTTGTATGGTGGGAAAGAGCATAGAATCCTTCTGTGATATCAATAATGAGCGACATTCCAACGAAATTGCGTGTAAATACAATTTACACGCAACTGTCAACCTTTTTTTTTTTTTACAGTTTAAACAATCATTAAACAAAAATAGTTTAAATGATATAGAATGAGTTAGCAAAACTCTAAAACAACAGTTATTATTATATTGTCCATGTTTGACATACCTCCCACCTCTCTCTGTACTTGTACAAAGTCAACACCAGGCAGGACACAGGTAACTACAGGTAACTATATGCTGTATGCAAATCTTTGTACAACCATAGCCTCGAGCACTCTGGGGCCTCTCTGCCTGAAATTATACATCTTTTGGGATTCCTGACAAATAAGTGGCTCCTAAACAAGTATTTGTCACACAAAAGTCAACACTAAAAGAGCAGATAACATAACAATGAGCTTTGAAACCATGTTATAACAGTGTTGGAAAGAATACTTTGAAAATGTATTTTGGACTCAACTCAAAAATAGACAAATTCAACAAACAATGGACAAAATGGGACGTTTTTGTTAATATGTGTTAATCCCTCTTTACTTTGGATGCTACCAAACTGTTTTACCTGCAAATTTTATTTTTTACTTATTCTCAGTTCAATGTGGTCCTGCCCAGCCCTTTTTTTCTCCATTATTTTTACATCTTAATAATAATCATCATCATCACATATTCATATACATAGGTCAGTTTGTTTTATGTACATTTTTGTAGCTGTATATTTTTAAAAAGACAAAAAATAGGGGGAGTATTTACTTACAGAAAACTGAAAACCATGTATTTTGTACTTGATTTGGTGGGCCAATCAGAGAGTCTTGTTGTCTGAATACTTAAGAATACTTTTGCATTGAGTTGCATTATATTATAATGTTTTTGTTTGTAAAAAACAAACAAAAACAACAACAACAAAACAACAACAACAAAAAGACGTAGGAATAAAATCAGCTTTATCTTTTTTACAACACAAAATCCAGGTAAGAACATTTTGACTCTCAATTCCAAAATGTGCTAATCCGACAAAAGAAACAGTCGACAAGATATTAAGGCTACTCAATTATGGAAAACATAATTAATCGGCCTGTTTGGGTCATAAAATCATCATTATTTTAAGTTATTTACATACTGTCGAAAGGTATATGTAAAAGGAGTGTACTTATATGAAGAGTGTACTTATATGTAAAAGGAGTGTACTTATATGTAAGAAGAGTGTACTTATATGTTAGAAGAGTGTACTTATATGTAAAAGGAGTGTACTTATATGTAAGAAGAGTGTACTTATATGTAAAAGGAGTGTACTTATATGTAAGAAGAGTGTACTTATAGTAAAATGAGTGTAATTATATGTAAAAGGAGTGTACTTATATGTAAGAAGAGTGTACTTATAGTAAAATGAGTGTAATTATATGTAAAATGAGTGTAATTATATGTAAAAGGAGTGTAATTATATGTAAAAGGAGTGTAATTATATGTAAAAGGAGTGTAATTATATGTAAGAAGAGTGTACTTATAGTAAAATGAGTGTAATTATATGTAAAAGGAGTGTAATTATATGTAAAAGGAGTGTACTTATATGTAAGAAGAGTGTACTTATAGTAAAATGAGTGTAATTATATGTAAAAGGAGTGTAATTATATGTAAAAGGAGTGTAATTATATGTAAAAGGAGTGTAATTATATGTAAAAGAAGTGTAATTGTATGTTAGAAGAGTGCACTTATATGTAAGAAGAGTGTACTTATTTGTGACTGCGCTTTAAAAAAATCTGAGTAATAACACATGTGACCGACACAAACAACGCTACATATTCCTTCTAGTTGTTGTTTTGGAATTTAAAGCTTCTTGTGTTTAACCTCACCTACTTTCTCAATACTACAAAGGTGCTGCTTGTTTGTAGTCGGATTACATCACATAACAAAGTGTAAATATATTGCATAAATGCCCGGCAATAAAAGACAAGCGTTTATTATCCCCGTTATAATATAACCATATTATGGTTATATGGCACGTTGTTGTTGTAATAGCAGTTTATTGCGGAACGTGCGGATGTTTTGCTCCATAAATTGATTTTAAAATGCTGTTTCAGACGCATTACAGGACCAATTTAAAGGGGCACCATGTAACCTTTCAGGGGAAAAGCTCGCCCCCGTTCTCTTAATGTTCCATGTAGCAGCATTAAACGTCACGCTAGGGCAGTAGTCGACTAAAAACATACTTAGTCGACTAAAGACGTGCTCCAGGCAGCAATTAGTCGACTAAAATGGGGCCAAAAGGGGATTTTTTGAAAGTTGAAAAATCCACAAGCTCACGGGGAATTCATGAACAAAAAAAACATATTTAAGTTGAATTATTTTATTTTTTTGAGCCAGGGACAGGGACAATGTACATTAATCTTAACAGGAGAGATTCTGATGTTATTAGTAAAAAGGTAGAAGAACTCGTTATCTCGCGTTATCAAAATACAGCGTTTTATATTCTGGTAATATTTGTGTTTACTTCAATAAATATGTATTCATAGGAAATTACAGCATACGCCATTAGAATTTTAACTTTTTTTTTGATGCTTCGTCATGTCCTTTGTCTCGATTTAATCAAATTGACCCTTTTATAGTGTGTATATATAGTGTGCAAATATAGTGTGTATATATAGTGTGTAAATATAGTGTGTATATATAGTGTGTAAATATTGTGTGTAAATAAATATTTGAACTGGATTTTCAAAGTTTGTTTAAATGAGTAACTAGTATTAGTAACTAGTTTATTTCCTTTGGCCCGCACTTTTGTCTGAGGTAAAGTGATAATAATATCTATATAACCAAGAAAGTGAACGCAGCTCCAATGTCAATCTACAATGGGATAAATTATTCTTTTACTGAACCCTGGTGGCCTTAGTTGGTATCTCCTTTTTATATATATTTATTCAATTCAATGCAAAATCATGTTCAAAAGTTAGTTAAAGTAGTTAGTTAAAATAAGTCTTAAATCTTTACATATATTAGTAGATAATGTATTATAATCAGTGAGGTAATCATTAAAATCGAAATCAGAAAACAGAATAATTAGTTCGATGTTGATAAAAAAAAATATACATATATTTGTTTTTAAATCCCTCCAACCATTGATTAAAATGTTTAATTTCTGTCACTTTTGTATCCTGAAACTCAGCTTAAAGGCGGTATGGACGATTTTTCGGTGATTTGAGAACGCAGGTGGAAGTGCGCATGTGCACTCCCCCGTGTGGACTGATACAACACACACGTGCATTTGTTTATTAGCACGACGGAGCGCATCGCATCTCTCGTCTCCCGTAGATTTCTGTCCACTTCTGCGTCAGCTCGAACTGTCTTTCTCCGTCTTCATTTTGCCCCGTACACTGAGGGAACTATATTATGATAGATCAATGCTCTTAGGCACGCGGAAACGTGGGGACGAGCCAGACGCTGCTGCAGGTGAGCGGTAGGTGCGTTTTATGATTGATACGTGGCAGGACAAATGATTTATCCACGCCACGAGGAAATATGACAAAAAAATTGGCTGAAAAAAATCGTCCATACCACCTTTAAGATTTAAATTAATGTTCTCAGAGATGAATAGTCAAGTATACCGTATTGTCTATTCTTTTTTGTACAATATTGAGCACAAAAAGTCAATTATTTGGAAAACAAGTCACAAAATCCTTCTCATTCACGTGAAGAGCACGACCCAGCAGAAGGCTACTACTTAGTACCTACTATAGGCTTACAGTTTTAAAAATATGTTTCCTCATTTTGGTGTAAAAACATAATTTGAACATGAATTCCTCGCTGTGGAAATCATAATCCATTTGCCGAGTCAAACTGCGTCAGAAGTGGAAACATTTGCTCAGTCGGAGGTAAAGAAGTGGGAGGTATGTTTGAGTCCAGAGCGTCAGGGAATAACTCCTGCCAAAGCTCCTCACTAGAGACCGACCACGGAGCCTGAAAAGAACAGAAGTACATTATGCTTAAAGTAAAAACACAATATAATCAATAATTTTAAATGTACGACGGCGAGAGCGGCGTGTTAAAGGTGCATTATGTAACTTTTCTATCTGTGGAGAAGTCTTTGCTTTGTCTGGATTGTTCCACACTATGACATTAATAATATTTATCTTCCATTAATTCAATAACTAGTGTTTTACTGCTCAAAAATACCTTAAAATACATGCATTCTTATTGTGAGCCGGGTTATATCTCCACGGATATGACCTGTAACCTTTTTTTTGTTTATTTATTTAATGAGACAGGTACAACATTCAACATCTTTGCAAGTCCCTGTGATGGTTAAATATGTATTTTCAGGGCATTTAAAGTGTCTGTCGTCGCCCCCTGCTGTCTCGTGGCGGAAAACCAGCTTTGCAACATTTGCCGACATCAAAACAACTCTACTGAGAAACCCTCGCCCATTTTTCATATTTGGAAAATGGTTTTGCATGTGACTTGACTGTCTTATTATGATAAAGAAAGACAAACTATTTGGACTTTCTGACCATGTATTTTCACCAGGGAGCTGCAGGGGGAGCTATAACTATGCGCGGAGTTACTTAGTTCTGCTTGAACCTAAACAGGATCTTGTAATAGGTTGTAGTAAGTGTCCATTCACATTATGGGAGCCAGTTTGAAAGGAGACATTTTTATACCTCCCATTGTCTCACATAAAAGTACACAGCGCATTGTTAAATTGCGGGAAACACAGAATATCTTTGTTTTTTAATTTTGTAGCATCTTTCTCACCTGAACGTCTGTCTCTACATCCATGACTGTTTCTCTGGGTGGAGATGGAGGAGGAGGAGGAGGAGGAGAGGGGCAGCTAAATCAAGGAGGAGTCAGGTTAGAAAAGTCACAAATAATACAGGAGTAAATGACAGAAATGACAGGCTAATTTACTCTGTAACACTGATGATTGTTCTCTTGTGGTAGCCATCTTCGTTCACGGACGGGGAGATTTCTGAAGAGGAATTAAAATGAGATATTCAAAACAGGTCATGTTAGAAAAATCACAAAGGTCGCAATATATTTCTAATTGGTTTAACTTGGAGTGATTCCAGGGAATGTTTTTTCAACGCAGTGAATAGTGCTGAGTTTAAACTGTATTCATTATTGTTGGGTTTGTTGTTGTGACATCCCTTTTGGTAACTAAAAACACATTTCTGAAACCTGATCATGCAAAAAATGTGGCAATTTTTAGGTTTTAAATATAGCTGGTTAGTTTTAAATTCTTAAAGGAAACATATGAAAAATAATGAACAGCGTTTCCTCATCATTATCTTACTCACAGTTGTATATGCATCGATTCATGTTTGAATAATCCTGAGTCCTGTGCTAAGAAAAGTCCTGTTTTCACCTACCCCCTATCCCCTCCCTAGTCTTCGTATTTAGTTGTGAATATTTGAAAAATGAAGACTCAGAGTGATAGGTGTCATGGATTCACTTTTCAAATATAAAAACATGTAAACAACAATCTTCTGCTTGTTACATGAAGAGGCGGAGCTTATCAGAACAGGAAGTCAATGGACCTGATTCTATTATTAAGCTGTCGCAGATCAATATTGCGGTTTATAATGAACAACAAAATGCTAAATGGTGATCTACTTATGTTATAGTTCAATATTAAGTACTGATAAAAACATAACATGTCTCCTTCACGATTAGAAGTTTTGGGAAACGCTGCGCTCCATTCCGCAGCCTCCCTCTTAAGTACACATAAGTACACGATGTCTGTACCTCGTGTGGTGTAGTATGGTCCAAAGGCGACGTCCTTGGGTATGTCTGGGTACAAATAGACCAGAGGGTTGATGGTCCTCCTCTGCGGCGCTCGCAGGCCGTAGTGATAAATGATGTCGGGTAGAGACATGGACGACAGCTCCTTCTTTGTATACGGGGCCACTGCGTGTACGTTCACCTCTGCACAACACACAACCAAGACAATGCAGTTTTACACTTAACAAACGCAATTATAACTGGGATATTGCAGTGCGCCACACTGAGGGGAACATAGAACTACACAGACCGTGGTTCTTTGTACTAATTATACACCACACTACAATACAATACAATATAACTAATACTGAAGCCTTATGTAAATAGTGTGATTAGTGTTGTCGTTGCATCTCTTTTCACAACGCACAGACCCACCTCCGTTGCTGTGCTCGACCCAGCTGAAGGTGATAGCGCCCTCTCTGTTGCTCTCGCTGAAGCGCAGCAGGAAGGTCCCGTTCTGTTTGGTCTGTAGAAGCTGCCAAGTTGTGATCTTGCTCACAAAACCCATGATGCACCTGAAGCACAAGCAAAGAACTAGTGAAACTCCGTCTGAAACGAAGGGCAATTATCTGTTTAGGGTTAGGGGACGTCAACCAACAGCAAAACAATGTAAATGTGCCTGAGTTAGCTGAAATGCCAGATGTCAAGAGGCATTCTGAAAGTGAATGCAATTGAAAATTACACATAAAAAAATGACAAATCTTTGTTTCCACAAGCCACGTTTTAGCATTCTTTTTAACAGACGAGGATGAGGGAGACGAGGATGAGGGCTGCACTGACACACCTGCACTGAGAGGGCTGCACTGAGAGGGCTGCACTGAGACACCTGCACTGAGAGGGCTGCACTGACACACCTGCACTGAGAGGGCTGCACTGAGACACCTGCACTGAGAGGGCTGCACTGAGACACCTGCACTCGTAAATTAACTCTTTGCCCGATTTCGCTTAAATTTGGTTGGCGCAGCCACAAACTTTGCCCAGAATATAGACAGTTGACTCATATAAACAGGGAGCGCTTGCAGATATATTTTATTCATAGTCTTATTCTTACCCATCGCGCCAAATCTCCTTCAAGTGTTTTTGAATCAAGTCCAATATTCCATTGATCCAAGTCCACGGCCCATCATTCTGTAAAAAAGTAATTGCAAAAACCTTTTCAGTGCCGTCTTTAACACTGAATCATTCAACTGTTTTCAACAAACCTTTGCAAAGTTGTGCCAGTAAACAAGATCAGCTGGATTGTCTGCGACAACAAACAACATTAAATCATTTAAAGCTGTATTTTAATGAGACACTGATGGTCGTGCTGCTGATCCCGATGCAAAACACGTATTACTGTTTCTGTTTTATCTCATTATGTTATGTATGAGTAGTAAATTATTCAATCTTACATACTTTTTACTATTGTGAACCTCCTTCATTATGAAACAAAACACTGACAAAGGCTGCAGCAACTTATCGACTACTAAAAAAATCAATGACTATTTAAATAATTGTGCATCGTTTTCTTGACTTTACAGACCATAAAACATGTGGCAATTTATATATTCAATTAAAAGAATAGATCACAATGTCAACAAATGAATAAACAATTTGTGATGTATATTTAGTTATATTCAGTGGTGGAAGAAGTACTCAATTTAGTTACTTAAGTCAAAAGTGTAGCTATGTGAGCTAGTATTACATTAAAAAGTACTTTACACACATTCTAGATCTATTACCGGCTCAGATGTAGTAAAATGTAGAAGTCTGGATAAAGAATTGACAGATTTTTGGTGAATAGAAGCGGCTGAATTGACTTATTCTTCTTGTGGTTGCTTTTTCTCACAATTTTTAGGCAAAACGTTACCTTAAATATGCTAAAAACTAAACTAAAACTAAAATATTGCCATTCTTCGGTCCAGTTAAAACTTTAAAGTAAAAAGAATTTACTCAGCACAGCATGTTGACTTTTGTACTTCCCACCACTGTCACTAACGCTCCTCTTTTTTAAACAGTGTCCATGTAGAAATAGAAAATAGTGTCCATTTAGTGCAGAAATGAACTTCTAAAACAGTCGTAAGCTGCTGCTCTGCTCACAATGTCCTGGACAGCCAAAACTTACCAACGATTTTGAGCTTGAGTTCGTGAAGTTGGTCGTCGTTGAGCTCTTTGTCTCCGGCCGACTTGAACTGCCAGCTCAGGACCCGGGACAGCTGCTCCCAGGAGAGAGGAGGAGGCTCCACAAACACGGAGAGACTCTAGAAACCGAGACGAGAATCAACCGCCACAGCAAAAGTACAACGTGCAGAAGTGCGTGCCAGCGTTTTAAAAAGCAAAGCAACTCAACAAGGGACGGATTGTGAGTGGAAATAACTGGATTTCACACCATTTCGAAGTAGAAATAATCACTCAAATGTATTGTCTTCAAGTTTGAAAGCACTTACATCATTGCGAGATAGGGTAGAGACGAGATTAACTTAACGATTGTACACGTATGTGGAAAACGATCTTGTGAAATTGTGTTCCCGGTGAGTTACAGCCTTTGAGAAGCTGTAGTGACAAAAGGCAGTGCTACAGTAACATCAGAAGTATTAAGCCAACGTGATAATATCGTGAACGTTGTTTTGAAGATATGGAAGATTTGAATGTCGAGTGTATCGTTTAAATGCCACAAAAAGAGCTGATTACAAATATACATGGGAAAAGTGATGTCGTACTTTCAAACAGACATTAACATTTGTCTGGTGATTAAACGTACATTAATACGTTTTGAGACACGCAACACTTATCGTAACACTCAAAAACAAAATCGAGATATTCATTTTTCACCCCGAAGTAAAGTACAATGAATCATTTTTGTGTGAGGCCAAACTTGTGAACTTAAAGCGCATATGACAGTTTAAACTACACATTTCACTGTGTACTGAGTTTACTAAACATTTTGCCCGTTTGTCCCCAGTTCAACCGTTTCTGTAAAGTTTATAATTGTACTTCCTGGATGGACATAAGCAGCAAATATGACAAAGGTAGAGGTAATTCCACAACCATAATGTAAACGAGAGCAAAAATCTATTTTTCTGGCTGAGTCCAGATGACTACAACTGAAGCTTTTTCTGCAATGGAACACGCCTGGACGAATGAGGGATTACACCGACTTTATAGGAGATCTTCTACTGAGAGTGTTTTTCAAACTTCCGATAAGTGATCTGTTCTTTTCTTCTGTATCTGCCTCTGTATCTACCTGCGTTGCAACAATGAAATTTCCCCTTGTGGGACAATAAAGGAATATCTTATCTTATCTTAAATACGCAACAGTTATGATTTGACAAACAATACCATATACCGTATTTTCTGGACTATAAGTTGCACCTTTTTTCATAGTTTTGGCCGGGGAGCAACTTATACTTATATTTATACTTATATACTTATACCGGGGCGACTTTTGTGAGATGTTATTTGTTATTTTCACACTTTCATACTCCAGTGCAACTTTTTCTTTTCAATTATGCATTTTCTGGCTGGTGCGACTTATAGTCCGGAAAATACGGTAACACCTTTATTTTGTTGAATGATCGTTTAAACTGTCAGAAAAGTATGTCAGTTAAGTTTATCGTGTGTTTTCAATGGCACGTCGCACATTGATGACATCACAGAGGGATTCTATTGTTTTTTTCCCCCAAACTGCAACTTGATGAATATTTACCACAGGTTCTACACCACCAGACTGGGTAATAATTAGAAAAACAAGAGAACCTTTTTTCTTATTAAACATAATATGAAAAAACGAACCCTAACCGCACAATTCACGATTTATTATGTGAAAATCTGGTGTCTCGTCCCATCCCGTTTTGGTGTCCAGTAAATGCAGTAGGCGTGTTCTTGTCCTCACCGTGGGTTGCTGGATGGAGAGCAGGTTGTACCACAGGACAGAGGCCCAGGCACTCGGGGCCTGATTCACGTTGCACACAACCACAACAGGAAGAGAACTGGTCTAAACACACAAACACAGAAAGTGTCTTTAAAGGTGCATTATGTGAACTGTCCCGGTTCTGGTCGAGTCATCTGCAAACTCCAAATGGATATCACGCCGATGGTCCACAGTATGGCACTAAACTCAACTATATTTGTGTTTTTATTGCTCAAACACAAGCACTCTTCCGAGATAGATCACTTTCTGCGAAGTGATGATGTCTAAAAGTTGCACCGCGCACCGTTCTGTGTTTTATGGAGTTTCAGTTTGTCGTTGCTTTGAAGAAACAACATTTTTTGGGACTAAACAGGAGAAACGGACTTCAAAACGGCACCGCTTCACACAGTCTGACACGTTCGCGCAGCGTTACCTCAATGTCACATTCGAATCCCGGCATCTGAAGCTTGGTGACGAATTTGATGATGTGCAGTTCTTCCGTAACACCAATGGAACTCTGAGAAAATGTACAATTAATTCAAATGTGTTGAAAATAATGAAAAATATCAGATGTTTTCAGCGCCTCACCTCGTTACTCCCTTTCACTTTGGATTCTTTTCCAAACTGGATTGACTGCAAAAATGACATTTAAAACCATACACAATTATCAAAATGTGCTCCAAGTGCTGCCCCGGTGGTCGAGTGGTTACAGCACAGCACACGTCACAACAGTTTGCTGCATGTCCTCCCTTCTCTCTCATCCCCCATCGTGAAATGGGGGGGAAATCTTAAAAATAAAATGAAATAAAGTTCTCCAAAAACACACACACAAAGCAAGAAAAGCAAAATGTGTCAATAGCAACAGTGTTGAAATTTGATGTAATTCTCCAGCAAAGGCCAGTATTTTATTCAACCAGCTGCTTAAAGAATACACAAAGCTTTATTTCAAGACTAATCGTGGCTGCACTGCTTTCTTATCTAGTTTGTAATAAACCCGAGTTGTGGATGAGTACAGTATTTGATACTTTTTTCATAGTTTTGGCCGGGGTGCGACTTATACTCCAGACCGACTTATATGTGATAGTATTCATTATTTTCACACTGACAACCACAAGAGGGCGCTCTAGGCTCTAAGCAACGCAGAAGAAGAATCTACACTTCCTCTACCTCTGGAGTAGTAGCATTCTTTATGCTATAATTATCTGAATAACTGTTAATATGTTACGTTAACATACCAGACACTTAATTTCCTCAAAAAAATGCGATTTATACTCCAGTGCGACTTATATGTTTTTTCTTCTTTATTATGATTTTTTTTGGCTGATGCGACTTATACTCCGGAGCGATTCATAATCCGGAAAATACAGGAATTCAAATTATATATATTTGAAATCCTCAAATATATATAATAATATTATATCAAATTTAACAACAGCGCTTCAAAAAGAGCAATGTTAGGCTGAGGCAAATAATATGTCTGTTTGCCATAACCCGACCGACCCGGCTTCTTTTATTTTTCAAATATTTCGCCTACTCACGACCGTTCTTTCCTATAGCGCCATGTAGAATAACATTATCGCGCTTTATCGTTATTATCGTTCATCCCATGGGACAAATAACGCAATGCCTAACACATGTGCGTCTTCATTTTCGGTCCTCCACATGCTTCTGTATTAATCAGATCATGCAGGAGGGAACCTGAATTGTCTATCACAAGTTAGTTTGGATCTGTCGGCGCCACTGTCCTGGCCACCACTCATATCGTTCTATGTCATGGTGTGGCTTCATTTAAATTTGATTTCCGCTATGCATTCTGGGAGGGAAACACGCCCAGTAGCGTCATCACAACAAACATGGCGGCGCCCGTGTCCCCCGCATGTTCCCCCCCGCTCGCCTTCGCTACCAAAATAAAGGATAGCGGCGTACAAAAGGTCGATAAAAATGTCTTAAAATCATGAGATTTAGTCTCCTGATCGGGTTGATAGAGACGTTTTCCGTCATTGACTGTTGAAACCTGACCCCTGGTGGTCACTCCGACTCAAAAAATTGCCAAATTTGGATCCTTTTTTTTTTGCTTTCAAAGTAAAAAAAATATAAGAATTTACCTAACGACCGACCCACTTGAAAAATGTTGGGTCGGGTTACAGCAAACAGACAATTTATTTGGGGTAGCCCTATAAAAGACACATTTTAGCACATTTTGGGAATTATTTGTGGGACAAACTTCTTGGATTAAAACTGAAGTGATAGATTTTCAGAGGTTCTTACCAAAGACTCAAACTCTGCCACCAGCCCTCCGTTCGGCGTGTACACATCCAGCCATTTACTCTGGCTTTCCACAAACACAATCCGGCGAAAGCTTGGGCAAAAAGTATCTCAGTTAAATTCATAAACACTATGTAAATAAAGAATTATTCTTATTCATGATGGCAATTATTGACACAATTGTATTTACCCTTTTATGGTTCTGACCTCTTCAACGTCCCTAAAAAGGATTGTTTATTGTTTTAAAATAATGTCCACATGTTTTAAAATGGTCATGGTGCACATAAGGTCCACCTACTTGTCAAATACAGGCTTGACTTTGAGCAGGGTCTTAAACATTGGCAAATTAACCAAAAATCTGCACAAAACAAAAACAAAAATAAACACAAGTATAGTACCATAAATTCCAGACTATAAGCGGCTTATATGTGATATTATTTGTTATTTTCACACTGACAACCACAAGAGGGCGCTCTAGGCTCTAAGCGACGCAGAAGAAGAATCTGCACTTCCT
The DNA here is from genome assembly GCF_026437365.1 of Eucyclogobius newberryi. Classification (NCBI taxonomy): domain Eukaryota; kingdom Metazoa; phylum Chordata; class Actinopteri; order Gobiiformes; family Gobiidae; genus Eucyclogobius; species Eucyclogobius newberryi. The sequence continues at coordinate 29,908,065 of NW_027315768.1, forward strand.
CTTCCTCTGGAGTTTGTGGAGTTGTTTAGAAGTGACACAGAGGAAGAAGAATTCAGTGGATTTAGTGATTTGGGGTAAAACTGATGCTTTGGTAAACTTGTTAGCATGTTCTTTATGCTATAGTTATCTGAATAACTGTTCATATGTTACGTTAACATACCAGACACTTACCACAGTTCTGTCTGTGCCTCATGTAGCTGAAGGTGTTAGCGTTAGCATACGTCATGTAGCTGAAGGTGTTAGCGTTAGCATACGTACACCTATTCACCATGTTCTCTCATCTGTTATTATTTTAAACTGCATTTCAAGAGGAAATGTCTGTTCATTGTCTTGGATTTTATCAAATATATTTCCCCCAAAAATGCAACTTATACTCCAGTGCGACTTATATATGTTTTTTTTCTTCTCTATTATGCCTTTTTTGGCTGGTGCGACTTATACTCTGGAAAATATGATACATGTTTTCAATTTGCGTGGGTCCAGATTGAAATGTAACTGTTGTTCTCTTACCTGAGTGACACGGTAAACCGAACTTTAGTTTTGAGTATGCACGGTCTGCGGGTGCTCGACTTTAACGACATGGGCTGTTTCTCCACCACCAGTGCACTGCAAAAGAGTTTGTCGACATGTTAGCCGTAACTGCCTCTGACAGGTTGGACCACTCACTGAACTAAAATGCAGTTAAGATAAATGTTTCAGTTTAGCAAAAATGTACACTCATTTTATTACAGAATAGCATCGCTTTTAGGTTCATCATTTCACTTCCTGGCTGTAATTGATGACATCACACCAGCAAACACTGAGCTAAAACTCATCTAATGTCATTTATTCTTTTAATATGACAAATAGAAATGTATGAGATCATCTTTATGTTATTGAATTACTGTTTAGAGAGTCAAAAAATGTGTTTCTTTTGTGTAAATGCTGCATAAACTTTGGATGAATGAGTGGTCCCTGGTGTGATGTCACTTCCTGTCATTTCCTGCAGATTTTTCGACTTTTCTCCACCAACTGCTGCTTGATTGATGTAAAACAATCATTTATATTTACAACAGGTACAAATACACCAAATAAAACCAAAATTAGACCATCATAAAAACCTGTCATAGGCACTTTAAACGGGAAATAGAGTTAAAAAAAAAAGTAATTGTCCAGTAAAAAGTGTCTGTCACAATCTACCATTAAATAAAGAAATACAGTGAAATACAACAGTAAACGTGTGTGTGTGTGTTGTTCTCACTTCTTCATGAGTTTGGTGAGCAGCGAGTTGGTGAAAGAGTTGATTTGTTGGATGACTTCAGACAGGTTGGACACGGGGCTGATCTGGGGTCTGCTCTGCTCCTGTAGTTTCTTCAGCTGTTGGACGATCTGAAGAAGACTCTGCGCCACACGACTGAACCTGAGAGGAACAGCAGCGTTAGAGACCAGCCACTGGGAGAGTGTGGGCGGGGCAGCACACTATAGTTCCAACACGTACACTGCTAAACGAGAGGGAAAGTCGCCACTTGGATTCAACTAAGCAAATACAGCAGGTACGAGCAGATAATCACTGCACGGGTGATGATCTTCCAGCTGCAGCACGTTATCTAAACCCGGCTGATGCAGTGAGCGGCTTCTCATTTAGGAAACAACCCTGTGGCAGGAGCGTCCAGTGACTTTTATGGATGGGCAAGCAGACAAAAAACACCCATCCTACTGGGCTGAACTCTCACATCCGTAAAAGTTGCTGAATGGAGGAAATAGTCACTTCATTGATCATTCATTACACGCAATAAAAAACTGTCTGTATTTCTAACTAATATCTATCATTAGAAACGTGAACAGAGCCCTAGCTACAAACAAAGACTGTCGCTCATGCTCAGTGAGGCACAACCTGCAACGACTCGATTGACCCGCTCCACAGCACCATCCCGAAAAGATCCTCGGCCTTCGCACGATCGGCCTTTTCTTTTTTAATTATCCGACAGTGGAATCGACTCCCAGAGAGTCTGAAATTGTCTGTAGATATTCTTAACTTCATAACTTCACTCAAAACTTGAAAAAGCACGTCCTGGATAATCATCAGCCAATAACTGTATTTTTTAGTCTGTCTGTATTAACTCTGTAACTTGTAGAAAATAATTTGTTTTATAGTGTATTTTACTGAGTTAATAATGAAATGTAACGTGTTGTAATTGTAATGAAATGTCTGGTGCAGATCATCTTTTCCCTTAAATTAATGATTTTGTACATGGTCCCTGACAAATAAAGACTGAACTAAACTAAACATCCAAGAATCCCCCACAGGTTTATTCAGTGTGGTTTGAGCTTAGATCCATGTGTTTGAGGCTGTGTGGTCCTCAGAGCATGTGCAGACCTCTAAAAGCTCATGTTAGAGGGCGGAGCACGAACCGGCCTTTGAACACGCCCACAGACTGAGCCGCGGCGGGAGAAGAAGAACCGAGCTTCCCGCAGTACTGCTCAGCGACCCGTAGAGGCCACTAAAAACACAGTAGCTTCCAGCCAAGCTTCACGCAACAAAACTCACCATTTCTCCAGACGCTCCAGGTCGATGCTGATTGGATTTCCGATGCAGGACATTTGCTGTTTGCGTTTCCACTCGGGAAGCTCCACAGCAACCAACGACTCGACGACGTGAGCGCCGAGATTCACCGACTTCACGATCTGGTCCACCACCAACTGCAAAGAAAAGGAAGTTGCAGATTCACTCTCGAAGTCACGACGACGTCCGCGGTTTCGGCGTCGACGTGGCTTCACCTGTTGTGTCTGTGCGATGAAATCTGCTTGTCTCCGACACTCAAGTTGAACCGCCTCGCGAGAAAGACCGTTCACTTTAGCCACTGAGGAAACAACAAAAAGAAGGTCATTTAAGTGAAATAGTGACGCGTGTAGTGGCTAATCTTTGCCTCGCAATCAGAGAAAGCGTGAGCGCGGAGACGGTGTCGTCGTGGTCTATTTCTAATTCATTCTTCGTTCATATTTTGGGAATTCCAGTTGCATCGTCGGCCCCGTCCTTGATCGTCAGCGCAGTTTGTCTCATCGATTCTTTGTGTCCCGCTGTCAAGAGTGTGGTATCCAAAGGTTTCCGTTCACAGTGTCCGCGGCAGGAATTCTGAGGCCCAAATACTGTACGTTGTTCTGAATTCAAGTGGGATGGCGATGTCGAAAACGTTTGTTTCATCTCCATTCATCTTCTATTTATGGACAATCGGACGGTGTCGTAGCGAGCGCTTTGACCTTTGACACGGCGTGATGAAACACTGTGACACATTTTCCCAACATGATTCTCTCCAAACGTGTGATTTTGTGGTCCTCCGTTGAGATCGCTCACATGTTCTCCCATTCTTCATCCGTCAAAAAACTAAGTTACCTTCTTTTTCCCCATTTATTTTTTATATATTTAGCAGAATGACTGATTAAAGATTGTTAATAAATGTATATAGTTTAGACATTATTCACCTTGAACGTTCTGATTTATAAGGCTCAATAAAGATTTAATTTAAATTAAGTTATAATGCTCATTGCTTTGTTTACTTTCTTAGTTATAATAATGAACTCCTTATTTCTAAATAAATAAAATAAATAAAATAAATAAAATAAATAAAATAAATAAAATAAATAAAATAAATAAAATAAATAAAATAAATACAGGATTCCGTCAACATTTCAAAGCTTTTCATTTGATTTTCTTTTATAATAATAGGTTAAAAAAACAACACATTTATACCTCTTAAGTTAAGCAGACTTTAAATCTCACGCCGGTGCCGTTTGGTGTGAAACTTTAACCATAAGCCAACCACAAACCTTTTCATAGCCTATTGCAGTTTGTCTTTCCAAGTACTTCAACCTGCTGATGTCGCAAACGTTACTACAACTTTCTTATTGTAAAAACTAATGCCGAGAAGTACTTAAACCCTGCATTGACAACACAATAGAACTTGAAAATCAAACACAAAACTCCTTTACGTGTCGCTCACCTTGGCTTTCCCACGTCCTCTGAACGTACACCAGCTTCTCATTCAAAGCCTCCAGGGACTTGATTTCTCTCTCAGTTTCCTACATCATGAGAACACAATATTATCAACAAAGTAACACAAAGAAACACACACAAAAACAATGGATTTACAGATCAAAATGAATGAAATGTTGAATTTACCCAAGTCTGTTTATTCAGTTCTGTCACTTTGTTGTCCAGATCTTTTTGCCTTTGCTCCTCAACGTTCTGGAAAATGACAGACTGTTGTTTTATTGAGGAAAAAATGCGCTTAAACACGATAAAAACAATTGCAATTTGTGTCACTATAAAAGCATTTCTAGTTTCTGAGGTAAACCAACAATACTGAGACATCTGAATGAGTAAAATAAGACTTTTGAGGTGTATCCTCCTCATTCCGATTAAATTACCTGATTTGTCAAACAGGAAGTCAAGATGGCCTTTTCCTCCCTCAGACATTCAGCGAGGAGTTCAGCCAGCGCCAGAGGACGAGATTCAAAGTGGTTCTGTAACAAATCGTTATAAGATTGATGACGAAGGATGAAGAATGTGTTCGAAATGATGGATCCGGCCAATCCTCTGTCAGTAAAAGTGTGTTTTTTTGGCATGAGTTCATGTTTGAGTCAAGTTATTATCAAACTCCAAGTCCAAGTTCAAGAATGTTCGAGCTGTCGTGCTATAATGCGTTAGTCTCTACCAGTGAGTTATGATAAAGGCTAGAGAGCGCTAAAGGCGGTTAAAGGCGGTTAAAGGCAGTTGCGGCGGCCATCTTGCAAGTGGTGAAGCAGCAAAATGCTAACAGGAAATAATGTAAAAACTGAAATAAAATAAATTAAATGAAATAAAGGCAAAACAGGGTGATAAAATGAATAAAAATAAATGAAATTAAGGCAAAACAGGGTGATAAAATGAATAAAATTAAATTAAATTAAAGCAAAACAGGCTGATAAAATGAATTAAATTAAAGCAAAACAGGGTGATAAAATGAATAAAAATAAATTTAATAAAGTCAAAACAGGGTGATAAAATGAATAGATTAATACAGAGAGGTACCTGTGTCTGTCAGGACATTTTTTCTCTGAATTATGAACATATTATTCACCCTAAAAACACTACCCTGCTTTGTATTTGATGGTGAATTGAACCGTGTTTGTGTGTCACTACGACTACATGGACACATCGATCACAACACCACGGTCAGGGAGAATTGTAATGCCAACTGTCGTGACTTGTTTTTGAATAACCGCCGTACAGGTCGTTCTGGCAACAGTTACTCACGTTCTGAGCCGTTTTTTGGCCCCGATCGTGGCGGTAAAGAGCGCCTTGGCCAGGGGGCGGTTTCAGGTCGAGCTTCTGCTGCTTTAATGACCTTAACGCTGGCGTAAAGAGGCGGGACTTGGGCTCTGGAGGCTGGAGTGGGATGGTTCCAGTGGTGATAGTGTTTGAGCCAGTGATAAATGTGCTGTTTAATGCACAGAACTGTCATGATGGGACTGTATTCATGATTCTGTAATGTATAGTTATTTATTTATTTTTATTTCTGAACATCTGTACATTTTTGTGTAAATTTGCTGTGTACGTACTGAGAACAAGTTTATCTTTACTTTATTTCCTCAGTCAAGTCCTAATTTATGCCTTATTTGATTCTATAGACGTCGCTTTTATTATTTTATTATTCATTGGTTTGTGTTGCACCTTAAAACAAGTTCCTATGTTTGCGAAATGTGTTCAATGACAACGGCAATAAACCTTTCACTGATTCTGATTTATTATGATTATCTCGTCTCTGTGGGAATAAAAATACGACTCCAGGAAATGTCTTGTGCACGATACCCTTGGTTTTTTATCACTTTATTAGTTTATTAGTTCTAATTCTGGCTTTTCACAGAATGCCCCACACATGCAGGTACAGTCACCTTGAATCACCCTGAATGCTCATGTGACTCACCATCACAAAGTCTCTCATGGCTGAGTAGTCGGGCCCCATCAGGACGTTGTGGTTGTGAACCGACTCATTTTTCAGTTCGTCCAGTTTCAAAGCCAGAGCCTGAAGCGTTGCCCTCGCCGTAGACTCATCTGTGATCTCCCTGGAGTCGAATAACGTAGTATTAAAGTACTTCATTTGTGTAGTATTAAACTGTTGTTCACTCATTCAATACCAGTTTTGGCTCTCTATCCAGTGGCAGAGATAGTGGCGGATTTCTCTTGGAAACTTTGCCTCGTACAGTCCACACACTCGGCTCTGCATCGAAGGGCCCAGATTGAGCAGCTCCTGCCATTGGGCCATAATCTCACTGTGGGCGGAGACAAAGTACATTTTATATATTCACTACTATTTATTACTTTACTATATTCACTACTATTCATTATTTTACTAGTCATTACTTTACTATATTCACTACTATTCATTACTTTACTATATTCACTACTATTCATTACTTTACTATTCATTACTTTACTATATTCACTACTATTCATTACTTTACAATATTCACTACTATTCATTACTTTACTATTCATTACTTTACAATATTCACTACTATTCATTACTTTACAATATTCACTACTATTCATTACTTTACTATTCATTACTTTACAATATTCACTACTATTCATTACTTTACTATTCATTACTTTACTATATTCACTACTATTCATTACTTTACAATATTCACTACTATTCATTACTTTACTATATTCACTACTATTCATTACTTTACTATTCATTACTTTACTATATTCACTACTATTCATTACTTTACAATATTCACTACTATTCATTACTTTACTATTCATTACTTTACAATATTCACTACTATTCATTACTTTACTATATTCACTACTATCTTACTTTATTATATTCACTACTATTCATTACTTTACTATATTCACTATTATTCATTACTTTACTATTCATTACTTTACTATATTCACTACTATTCATTACTTTACTATATTCACTACTATTCATTACTTTACTATATTCACTACTATTCATTACTTTACTATATTCACTACTATCTTACTTTTATATATTCACTACTATTCATTACTTTACTATATTCACTACTATCTTACTTTTATATATTCACTACTATTCATTACTTTACTATATTCACTATTATTCATTACTTTACTATTCATTACTTTACTATATTCACTATTATTCATTACTTTACTATTCATTACTTTACTATATTCACTACTATTCATTACTTTACAATATTCACTACTATTCATTACTTTACTATTCATTACTTTACAATATTCACTACTATTTATTACTTTACTATATTCACTACTATTCATTACTTTACTATATTCACTACTATTCATTACTTTACTATATTCACTATTATTCATTACTTTACTATATTCACTACTATTCATTACTTTACTATTCATTACTTTACTATATTCACTACTATTCATTACTTTACTATTCATTACATTACTATATTCACTATTATTCATTACTTTACTATATTCACTACTATTCATTACTTTACTATTCATTACTTTACTATATTCACTACTATTCATTACTTTACTATTCATTACATTACTATATTCACTATTATTCATTACTTTACTATAATCACTATTATTCATTACTTTACTATTCATTACTTTACTATATTCACTACTATTCATTACTTTACAATATTCACTACTATTCATTACTTTACTATATTCACTACTATTCATTACTTTACTATTCATTACTTTACTATATTCACTACTATTCATTACTTTACAATATTCACTACTATTCATTACTTTACTATTCATTACTTTACAATATTCACTACTATTCATTACTTTACTATATTCACTACTATCTTACTTTATTATATTCACTACTATTCATTACTTTACTATATTCACTATTATTCATTACTTTACTATTCATTACTTTACAATATTCACTACTATTCATTACTTTACTATTCATTACTTTACAATATTCACTACTATTTATTACTTTACTATATTCACTACTATTCATTACTTTACTATATTCACTACTATTCATTACTTTACTATATTCACTATTATTCATTACTTTACTATATTCACTACTATTCATTACTTTACTATTCATTACTTTACTATATTCACTACTATTCATTACTTTACTATTCATTACATTACTATATTCACTATTATTCATTACTTTACTATATTCACTATTATTCATTACTTTACTATTCATTACTTTACTATATTCACTACTATTCATTACTTTACAATATTCACTACTATTCATTACTTTACTATATTCACTACTATTCATTACTTTACTATTCATTACTTTACTATATTCACTACTATTCATTACTTTACAATATTCACTACTATTCATTACTTTACTATTCATTACTTTACAATATTCACTACTATTCATTACTTTACTATATTCACTACTATCTTACTTTATTATATTCACTACTATTCATTACTTTACTATATTCACTATTATTCATTACTTTACTATTCATTACTTTACTATATTCACTACTATTCATTACTTTACTATATTCACTACTATTCATTACTTTACTATATTCACTACTATTCATTACTTTACTATATTCACTACTATCTTACTTTTATATATTCACTATTATTCATTACTTTACTATATTCACTACTATTCATTACTTTACTATATTCACTACTATTCATTACTTTACTATATTCACTACTATTCATTACTTTACTATATTCACTACTATCTTACTTTTATATATTCACTACTATTCATTACTTTACTATATTCACTACTATTCATTACTTTACTATATTCACTACTATTCATTACTTTACTATATTCACTATTATTCATTACTTTACTATTCATTACTTTACTATATTCACTATTATTCATTACTTTACTATTCATTACTTTACTATATTCACTACTATTCATTACTTTACAATATTCACTACTATTCATTACTTTACTATTCATTACTTTACAATATTCACTACTATTTATTACTTTACTATATTCACTACTATTCATTACTTTACTATATTCACTACTATTCATTACTTTACTATATTCACTATTATTCATTACTTTACTATATTCACTACTATTCATTACTTTACTATTCATTACTTTACTATATTCACTACTATTCATTACTTTACTATTCATTACATTACTATATTCACTATTATTCATTACTTTACTATATTCACTATTATTCATTACTTTACTATATTCACTATTATTCATTACTTTACTATATTCACTATTATTCATTACTTTACTATATTCACTATTATTCATTACTTTACTATATTCACTATTATTCATTACTTTACTATATTCACTATTATTCATTACTT
>NW_027315768.1:29922419-29929919 GCF_026437365.1 Eucyclogobius newberryi
AATGAAGACAGAGAAAGACAGTTCGAGCTGACGCAGAAGTGGACAGAAATCTACGGGAGACGAGCGATGTGATGCGATCCGTTACACTAATAAACAAACGCACGTGTGTGTTGTATCAGTCCACACGGGGGAGTGGCATGTGCACTTCCACCTGCGTTCTCAAATCGCCGAAAAATCGTCCATACCACTTTTAAGAGTGTGTTTTGAAACTTCCTATAATCTGTCCTTTCCTCCTGTTCTACTGCAGTGCAACAACCACATTTCCCCTTGTGTGGATTATTTTTTTTTTTTTTTTTTCCTGGCCGAGAAGGAGAGTCTAAGGACAGAGGACCCTGGGACATCGTCCCTCGCCACCACAGACATTGTCTGACTTCATCGCCACCACAGACATTGTCTGACTTCATCGCCACCACAGACATTGTTGATTCATTTCTCCCTGTGGCCCTCAGAGGCAACTGTTGTTGTGATTTTGGGCCTTACAAAAATAAATTGATTTGATTTGATTTGATTTAAAGGTTTATCTTATTTTATCTTAAAATCTTCACAATAAAAGTTCCATTTGGTATCCATTTTTCCACGGCAGGAGTTATGAGGCCTAAATACATAGTTCTGTCCAGATTATTAATGCGGTTATTTCATGTAGACACTTGTGATGTGTAAGCCTCAGAGGGTTTTCAATACAAAGACCAAACATCACAGCTGTTATTTTTTATGCTTCTTTTTAAAGGGAGTGTTTACAGAACCCAAACTGACATGTTATTTTGTGCCGCGGCTCCTGAAACTGCGCCGCTATTTGACCGCGTTTTAGCGCCGTTATAGACCGCGCCGGGTTAAGGTTAGGGTTAGGGTTAAAGTTAGGGTTAGGGTTAAAGTTAGGGTTAAAGTTAGGGTTAGGGTTAGGGTTAAAGTTTGGGTTAGGGTTAGGGTTAAGGTTAGGGTTAGGGTTAAGGTTAGGGTTAGGGTTAGGGTTAGGGTTAGAGTTAGGGTTAAGGTTAGGGTCAGGGTCAGGGTTAGGGTTAAGGTTAGGGTTAGGGTTAGGGTTAGGGTTAAGGTTAGGGTTAAGGTTAGGGTCAGGGTTAGGGTTAAGACTTAGGGTCAGAGTTAGGGTTAAGGTTAGGGTCAGGGTTAAGGTTAGGGTTAGGGTTAAGACTTAGGGTCAGAGTTAGGGTTAAGGTTAGGGTCAGGGTTAAGGTTAGGGTTAGCCATGAGGCTATATGGAAGGTTAGGGTTAGGGTTAAGGTTAGGGTTAAGACTTAGGGTCAGAGTTAGGGTTAAGGTTAGGGTCAGGGTTAAGGTTAGGGTTAGGGTTAAGACTTAGGGTCAGAGTTAGGGTTAAGGTTAAGGTTAGGTTAGGGTTAAGGTTAAGGTTAGGGTTAGGGTTAAGGTTAGGGTCAGGGTTAAGGTTAGGGTTAGCCATGAGGCTATATGGAAGGTTAGGGTTAGTGTTAAGGTTAGGGTCAGGGTTAGGGTTAAGGTCAGGGTTAGGGTTAAGGTTAAGGTTAGGGTCAGGGTTAGCCATGAGGCTATATGGAAGGTTAGGGTTAGGGTCAGGGTTAAGGTTAGGGTTAGCCATGAGGCTATATGGAAGGTTAGGGTTAGGGTTAGGGTTAAGGTTAGGGTCAGGGTTAGGGTTAAGGTTAAGGTTAAGGTTAAGGTTAAGGTTAAGGTTAAGGTTAGGGTCAGGGTCAGGGTCAGGGTTAGGGTTAGCCATGAGGCTATATGGAAGTGCCGCGGTTCCTGAAACTGCTCGGCCATTTGACCGCGCCGCGGCTCTGGAGCCACGGCCTTTTTTTTACCTCAGAAAATAATATTACCTTAAAAAAGAAATATCAAAACAATAACAAAAACATACCGTATTTCAGAGATTGGGATGAGAGTGGATGGGATGTATGGATAAGCTGAAAATACAGCAAAAACACATGATAATTTTTACTCAAAGGCCCAAGAATAACAAGCAAAAACAACAACCAAGTTTACTACAATATTATGTGACAGGTGCAATATTATGTGACAGGTGCAATATTATGTGACAGGTGCAATATTATGTGACAGGAGCAATATTATGTGACGTTATGTTCCTTTTTTTCTTATATTATGACCCTAAAAGTCTTTGGCTAGAAGTCCAAATCCTTTCAAGTCTTTATACCAAATCACCAAATACAGCTCATATTTTTAAAATGTATATGATTTTTGTGAATGTATGAAAAGTCCAGGTCACAAATAGAGAAGTGAAAGACAAACATTTTTTTTGAGAAGAATTAACGGCAGGTCAAGTCCAGGTCAAGTCCAGGTCAAGTCCAGGTCAAGTCCGGGTCAAGTCCAGGTCAAGTCCGGGTCAAGTACGGTCAAGTCCAGGTCAAGTACGGTCAAGTACGGGTCAAGTACGGGTCAAGTCTGGGTCAAGTACGGGTCAAGTCCGGGTCAAGTCTGGGTCAAGTCCAGGTCAAGTACGGGTCAAGTACGGGTCAAGTACGGGTCAAGTCCGGGTCAAGTACGGGTCAAGTCCAGGTCAAGTACGGTCAAGTCCAGGTCAAGTACGGTCAAGTACGGGTCAAGTACGGGTCAAGTCTGGGTCAAGTCCAGGTCAAGTCCAGGTCAAGTACGGTCAAGTACGGGTCAAGTCCAGGTCAAGTACGGGTCAAGTCCAGGTCAAGTCCGGGTCAAGTACGGTCAAGTCTAGGTCAAGTACGGGTCAAGTACGGGTCAAGTCCAGGTCAAGTCCAGGTCAAGTACGGTCAAGTCCAGGTCAAGTACGGGTCAAGTACGGGTCAAGTCTGGGTCAAGTCCAGGTCAAGTACGGTCAAGTCCAGGTCAAGTCCAGGTCAAGTACGGTCAAGTCCAGGTCAAGTACGGTCAAGTACGGGTCACGTACGGGTCAAGTCCGGGTCAAGTCTGGGTCAAGTCTGGGTCAAGTCTGGGTCAAGTACAGGTCAAGTCTGGGTCAAGTACAGGTCAAGTCTGGGTCAAGTCTGGGTCAAGTACGGGTCAAGTCTGGGTCAAGTCCGGGTCAAGTTTGGGTAAAGTACAGGTCAAGTCTGGGTCAAGTGTCAAGTACAGGTCAAGTCCGGGTCAAGTACAGGTCAAGTCTGGGTCAAGTCTGGGTCAAGTCTGGGTCAAGTGTCAAGTACAGGTCAAGTCCGAGTCAAGTACAGGTCAAGTCTGGGTCAAGTGTCAAGTACAGGTCAAGTCCGGGTCAAGTACGGGTCAAGTCTGGGTCAAGTGTCAAGTACAGGTCAAGTACGGGTCAAGTCTGGGTCAAGTCTGGGTCAAGTCTGGGTCAAGTGTCAAGTACAGGTCAAGTACGGGTCAAGTCTGGGTCAAGTCTGGGTCAAGTGTCAAGTACAGGTCAGGTCCGGGTCAAGTACGGGTCAAGTACAGGTCAAGTCCAGGTCTGTCTCCAAGGAGAAATTATTGCTTTCTCTAGAACATTCCACAGTCTAGCATTAATATGTTTGGGTGCATGTGTGTGTGTGTGTGTGTGTGTTGTGGGTGTGTGTTGTGCATGTGAGTGTGTGTGTTGTGCATGTGAGTGTGTGTGTTGTGCATGTGAGTGTGTGTGTTGTGCATGTGAGTGTGTGTGTGTGTTGTGAATGTGAGTGTGTGTGTGTGTGTGTGTGTTGTAAGTGTGTGTGTTGTGTGTTGTCTGTGTGTGTTGTGGGCGTGTGTTGTGCCTGTGAGTGTGTGAGTGTGTGTTGTCTGTGTGTGCATATTTATCTCTATGGAGACAAAACGGTAACGCCACAGGCCCGGGTCAGATCTGTGGAGAGGCGACCGCGCCCTGATCTCACCTTTGCTTGGCTGACTGTTGTAGAGTCGTCCGAAGGCCTCGTCTTTGGGGATGTTGGGGTACAGGAGCTTCAGGGGGTTCTCGGGCACCACCCCGTCAGAGATGACTTTATAATCTCGAATGATGTCGGCGAACGGCAACGCGCTCAGTCTGTTTTTAGTGTACGGCTCCACCGAGTTGAATTTGACTTCTCCTGAATATGAGAGGAACATACAAACAGAACCATATTCACACCGTGTATTTTCATAACATGTAAACTCTCCTCTTTAATCCTCTGATCGTAACTGCTCGTGTCCCATGTGTGAAGTGGCTTCATTTTACCGTGTTTTTTCCCTCAAGTTTGTCTAATCGCATTTACATCCGTCCAAACTGAAATACATAATTACACCTTTATGATCCGCTTTCATAAACGAAGACACAATCATGTCATAAATAAAGTTTGTGAGTTTTAGGATCAGAAGGTAAAGAGGAGGACCAAACCTGAAACTAAACCAGGACCAAACCTGAAACTAAACCAGGACCAAACCTGAAACTAAACCAGGACCAAACCTGAAACTAAACCAGGACCAAACCTGAAACTAAACCAGGACCAGACCTGAAACTAAACCAGGACCAAACCTGAAACTAAACCAGGACCAGACCTGAAACTAAACCAGGACCAGACCTGAAACTAAACCAGGACCAAACCTGAAACTAAACCAGGACAGAACCTGAAACTAAACCAGGACCAAACCTGAAACTAAACCTGGACTAGAACAGGACCAAACCAAGTCTAAAATGGGTTTAAACCAGGTCTAAATCAGGACTAAACCAGGTCTAAAACAGGTCTATACTAGGTCTAAACAAGGTCTAAAACAGGTCTATACTAGGTCTAAACAAGGTCTAAAACAGGTCTATACTAGGTCTAAACAAGGTCTAAAACACAGCTAAACCAGGACTAAACCAGGACTAAACTAGTCCTAAAGGTGCAGAGTGTACTGAGAAAGATGATTTTTGGTCCCAGGTCAAAACCAGGTCTAAACCAGGTCTAAACCAGGGCTAAATCAGGGCTAAATCAGGGCTAAATCAGGTCTAAACCAGGTCTAAACCAGGTCTAAACCAGGTCTAAACCAGTCCTAAAGGTGTAGAGTGTACTGAGAAAGATGGTCTTTGGTCCCAGACTAAAGCAGGACTAAACAAGGACTAAACCAGAGCTAAACCAGGACTAAAGCAGGACTAAACCAGGACTAAAGCAGGACTAAAGCAGGACTAAAGCAGGACTAAAGCTGGACTAAAGCAGGACTAAAGCAGGACTAAACCAGGTCTAAAGCAGGACTAAAGCTGGACTAAAGCAGGACTAAAGCAGGACTAAAGCAGGTCTAAAGCAGGACTAAAGCAGGACTAAGCAGGACTAAAGCAGGTCTAAAGCAGGTCTAAAGCAGGACTAAAGCAGGACTAAAGCAGGACTAAAGCAGAACTAAAGCAGGTCTAAACCAGGTCTAAACCAGGTCTAAACCAGGGCTAAATCAGGGCTAAATCAGGTCTAAACCAGGTCTAAACCAGGTCTAAACCAGGTCTAAACCAGTCCTAAAGGTGTAGAGTGTACTGAGAAAGATGGTCTTTGGTCCCAGACTAAAGCAGGACTAAACAAGGACTAAACCAGGACTAAACCAGGACTAAAGCAGGACTAAACCAGGACTAAAGCAGGACTAAAGCAGGACTAAAGCAGAACTAAAGCAGGACTAAAGCAGGACTAAAGCAGGTCTAAAGCAGGACTAAAGCAGAACTAAAGCAGGACTAAAGCAGGACTAAAGCAGGACTAAAGCAGGACTAAAGCAGGTCTAAAGCAGGACTAAAGCAGGTCTAAAGCAGGACTATAGCAGGACTAAAGCAGGTCTAAAGCAGGACTAAAGCAGGACTAAAGCAGGACTAAAGCAGGACTAAAGCAGGTCTAAAGCAGGACTAAAGCAGAACTAAAGCAGGACTAAAGCAGGACTAAAGTCGGTCTAAAGCAGAACTAAAGCAGAACTAAAGCAGGACTAAAGCAGGACTAAAGCAGGTCTAAAGCCGGTCTAAAGCAGGACTAAAGCAGGACTAAAGCAGGACTAAAGCAGGTCTAAAGCAGGACTAAAGCAGGACTAAAGCAGGTCTAAAGCCGGACTAAAGCAGGACTAAAGCAGGACTAAAGCAGGTCTAAAGCAGGACTAAAGCAGGACTAAAGCAGGTCTAAAGCAGGACTAAAGCAGGACTAAAGCAGGACTAAAGCAGGTCTAAAGCAGGACTAAAGCAGGACTAAAGCCAGTCTAAAGCAGGACTAAAGCAGAACTAAAGCAGGACTAAAGCAGGTCTAAAGCCGGTCTAAAGCCGGTCTAAAGCAGGACTAAAGCAGGACTAAAGCAGGACTAAAGCAGGACTAAAGCAGGACTAAAGCAGGACTAAAGCAGGACTAAAGCAGGTGTAAAGCAGGACTAAAGCCGGTCTAAAGCCGGTCTAAAGCAGGACTAAAGCAGAACTAAAGCAGGACTAAAGCAGGTCTAAAGCAGGACTAAAGCAGGACTAAAGCAGGACTAAAGCAGGTCTAAAGCAGGACTAAAGCAGGACTAAAGCAGGATTAAAGCAGGACTAAAGCAGGACTAAAGCAGGACTAAAGCCGGTCTAAAGCAGGACTAAAGCAGGACTAAAGCAGGACTTAAGCAGGACTAAAGCAGGACTAAAGCAGGACTAAAGCAGGACTAAAGCAGGACTAAAGCAGGTCTAAAGCAGGACTAAAGCAGGACTAAAGCAGGACTAAAGCAGGACTAAAGCAGGACTAAAGCAGGTCTAAAGCAGGACTAAAGCAGAACCAAAGCAGGACTAAAGCAGGACCAAAGCCGGTCTAAAGCAGGACTAAAGCAGGACTAAAGCAGGACTAAAGCAGGTCTAAAGCCGGTCTAAAGCAGGACTAAAGCAGGACTAAAGCAGGTCTAAAGCAGGACTAAAGCAGAACTAAAGCAGGACTAAAGCAGGTCTAAAGCAGGACTAAAGCAGGACTAAAGCAGGTCTAAAGCCGGACTAAAGCAGGACTAAAGCAGGACTAAAGCAGGTCTAAAGCAGGACTAAAGCAGAACTAAAGCAGGACTAAAGCAGGACTAAAGCAGGTCTAAAGCCGGTCTAAAGCAGGACTAAAGCAGGACTAAAGCAGGACTAAAGCAGGTCTAAAGCCGGTCTAAAGCAGGACTAAAGCAGGACTAAAGCCGGTCTAAAGCAGGTCTAAAGCCGGTCTAAAGCAGGACTAAAGCAGGACTAAAGCAGGACTAAAGCCGGTCTAAAGCAGGACTAAAGCAGGACTAAAGCAGAACTAAAGCAGGACTAAAGCAGGACTAAAGCAGGTCTAAAGCCGGTCTAAAGCAGGACTAAAGCAGGACTAAAGCAGGACTAAAGCAGGTCTAAAGCAGGACTAAAGCAGGACTAAAGCAGGACTAAAGCAGGACTAAAGCCGGTCTAAAGCAGGACTAAAGCAGGATTAAAGCAGGACTAAAGCAGGACTAAAGCAGGACTAAAGCCGGTCTAAAGCAGGACTAAAGCAGGACTAAAGCAGGACTAAAGCAGGACTAAAGCAGGACTGAAGCAGGTCTAAAGCAGGACTAAAGCAGAACTAAAGCAGGACTAAAGCAGGACTAAAGCAGGACTAAAGCAGGACTAAAGCAGGACTAAAGCCGGTCTAAAGCAGGTCTAAAGCCGGTCTAAAGCAGGAC
>NW_027315768.1:29932419-29972419 GCF_026437365.1 Eucyclogobius newberryi
TATACAATAAAAGGTAAAATACATGTGTTCATATTTTTGCTCTGATATAACATTTGCCAAAATCAGTCGCCCATTGATTTTTTTGATTTTATTATATTCTGTGGCTAAATCTAAGACAAATACATAATGTTCTACTTCACTTTTGCCTCCTCTTTATGTCTTTATGTGACAAAACGGTCTTTAAACTTAAATGTCCCACATAAACAATAGACTTGAGTTGATTAAACTGAATAATAAAACATCTTTAGGTGAAGATAGTTGTTGTTTACGTGTGCGAGTAAAAAAATGACCAAAAAAAACTATTTGATTTCAATCTCCTCTCGTTCTCTCTCTGGTCGCGCTCTGTTCTTTGTGTTTTCAGGTTCCGTGTTCAAACGCTCACAAAACCGACAAAAGAAACACGTACCATATTTTCCGGACTATAAGTTGCACTGGACTATAAGTCGCACTGGAGTATAAGTCGCACCAGCCAAAAAATGCATAATAGCGAAGAAAAAAACATATATAAGTTGCACTGGAGTATGAAATGTGGTTGCAAGTGTGAAAATAACAAATAATATCACATATAAGTCGCTCTGGAGTATAAGTATATAGTATAAATATAAGAATAAGTCGCACCCCGGCCAAAACTATGAAAAAAGGTGCCACTTATAGTCCGGAAAATACGGTAAATAAAACAACTAAAAGCCTGAACGCACCGAGCAGTTTCTCCCCGAGCATGACGAGCTGGTCCTTGTCCAGCCCTCGTCCGGCCTGAGCGGAAAACTGCCAGCTCAGGACCTCGGACAGCTGCGTCCAGTTCGCTCGAGGCGGGTTCGCGAAGAAAGTCAAGTTCTGAAGGAGAAATCAGCACAAAACAAGCCATTATTATCTTTGACCGAAGAAACAAAAGGACGATTTAGCAGTTTGTTTGTTTGTTTGTTTGTTGTAGTGGATGAAATGGAGACGGACATTGTTGCGGAGAGATCAAAGTAAATGAAGAGAGAAGAATGAGGAAGTAGCATGCACTTGGTCACATATTTCAGTCACAATTTGTCTTTGTTGATAAGAATCAGGTCCTCGTGAAGTAAATGTGTCAGATCAACCACACGGTTTGAAGCCGGTTCGACAGGTTCAAGTGTTTTAGTATCATTGTGACGTTGTTTGGTGAGTTAGTTTGAGTTAGTATGTAATTATCCTAGTTTTTCCTCAGTGAAGTTGCAGATAAAATTTGGAAAAATTTCAGGTAAAATTACAAGTAGTGCTAGTAGAGTTTTTTTTTTTTTAATTATTAAACACAAAATTAAGTGATGCGTTCTTTGTTTTATTAAACACAACATTTAGGCCCAAGTTTTTGTTTTTTTATTAAACCCAAAATGTTGTGCCGAGTTTCTCTGTGATGTCATCAAAAAGCGCCATTCCATCCAAAATGCAGAGAAACCTGCACGCAACATTTTTGTTAAAATCTTAAATATAATCACTTTCTCTTTGTTTTACTGAAAAGTGTGATTTAATGAGTCACATGGACTTTAAGTTAAGACATGGGTTAAAATAAATAGATTAGACAAGTCTGAACTGTAGTTAGAGTCATGAAATGAATGTAAGTCAATGTGTGTGTGTTTGTTTGTTTGTGCGTTTGTGTATGTGTTTGTTTGCATGTGTGTGTGTGTGTATGTGTGTGTTGGTGTGTGTGTGTGTGTGTATGTATGTTGGTGTGTGTGTGTGTGTGTGTGTGTGTGTGTGTGTTGGTGTGTGTGTGTGTGTGTGTGTGTGTATGTTGGTGTGTGTGTGTGTGTGTGTGTGTGTATGTTGGTGTGTGTGTGTGTGTGTGTATGTTGGTGTGTGTGTGTGTGTGTGTGTGTGTGTGTTGGTGTGTGTGTGTGTGTGTGTGTTGGTGTGTGTGTGTGTGTTGGTGTGTGTTTGTATGTGTGTGTGTGTGTTGGTGTGTGTGTGTTGGTGTGTGTGTTGGTGTGTGTGTGTTGGTATGTGTGTGTGTGTTGGTGTGTGTGTGTGTGTTGGTGTATGTGTGTTGGTGTGTGTGTGTGTGTGTGTGTGTTGGCGTGTTGGTGTGTGTGTGTTGGTGTGTGTGTGTGGGTGTGTGTGTGTGTTGGTGTGTTGGTGTGTGTGTGTGTGTGTATGTTTGTGTGTGTGTGTGTGTGTGTGTGTATGTGTGTGTGTTGGTGTGTGTGTGTGTGTGTATATGTGTGTGTGTGTGTGTATGTGTGTGTGTTGGTGTGTGTGTGTGTGTGTGTGTATATGTGTGTGTGTGTGTGTGTTTGCATGTGTGTTTGCACCTTGGGCTCGTCGGTCAGCAGGTTGTACCACATGACTGAAGCCCAGCCCCCGGGCAGCTGGCTCACGTTGGAGATGACGACCAGCGGCAGTGAACACGTCTGGAACCAGAGACAGAACCGCTCTAAAACTGCACACGCTTCAACCGACGCGCTTCAACCGACGCGCTTCAACCGACGCGCTTAAACCGACGTGCTTCAGCCGACGCGCTTAAACCGACGCGCTTCAACCGACGCGGACACAACACTAAAACACTTTCTACAGACGAATGTGGGACGAAAACAAACAACCCTTGTGGTCTTTTCTTCTCTAAAGACAAAATGTGTGGCCAAACATGTTTATTGCACGACTAAATACGGTACTATATGATTTAGATTACCGTATTTTCCGGACTATAAGTGGCACCGGAGTATAAGTAGCACCAGCCAAATAATGCATAATAGAGAAGAAAAAAACATATATAAGTCACACTGGAGTATGAAAGTAGTATAAAAGTATAAAAGTATAAATATAAGTATAAGTCACACCCCGGCCAAAACTATGAAAAACAGTGTGACTTATAGTCCGGAAAATACGGTAAAAGGATTTATATGGGACGACAGTAAAAAGAGAAGATATGGAGTGAGTTAGCTGAAGATTGTGGAGTGAAGCATGAGTTTAATCTAATTTATATATCTCTATAACATCTAAATACACCGTTTAAAGTACTTTCCTGTATGAATAGTTGTTTTTGCATGAACTCCTGAGCAGTTTGGGAGATAATTTACCTTTGGCCACGCCCCTGTTCAATCGACTAATCAGAGGAGCGATGCGGACGACTTAAAAGAGCTAAAAGACAACGGGAATAAAAGCATCATGCGGGTCACGTTTGCTGCAGTTCACGGACATGCGAGCCACGGTTCAGGTGCGGGTTGTGTTGGGACAGGGCGGGGCTCGGGCGGGACTATTTTGGGGGCGCAATCTTAAACTCTGACAGGGACAAAACGCCCAGGACCCGAGCGTTTTCCCGCGCTGCTCACCTCCAGGTCGATGGTGAGGCCCTGCAACGTGAAACAAGCCTCGAAACTGAGAGAGTGAAGCTCCTCGGTCACCGACAACAGCCCCTGGAAGAAGAATTCAACATTTATTATCGATTAACCTACATTTATCTATTTATTCATTTGTTTTTTATGTTTAATTTGCACAGTCACTTGTAAATATAAGAGCTAGTGAAGGAAGAATGTTTCTAAAGGTTTGTAATTTGCCTCTTTTTGGCTTTAACCGTTCCCCCTGCTGGTTAGAATCGGTATTACAACAATTTAAAGGTCTTAATCTGGACTAATCACCACTAAAACAGGATTTAACAGTGTTGCAGCTCTTTTTTTGACATGATTTAATTGTTAATATTGAATTTAAAAGCGTGTTGACTCTTTCACACCTCGTTTCCCTTCGTCCCATTGATGTATTTCTTCTCCTTCAGTTGCTGTGGGACAAAAGTTACGAAGATTGTGTTAAAAATACATGAATATGATCAAATATTACGTAACGACATAATAAACAAAAATAAATTGGACTTGCCAGATGTCTGAACTCCACAGAGAGGCAACCGTTGGAGTAATCCTCAATATCCATGACTTTAGTGTTATTTGTAAGAATGAAAAACTGACGACTAACGGCAAAAAAATACATATGTTAATAATTATATGCAACACGACAAGATTTAAAAATATGATTTGAAGGTAATGATGGTGGGTAGAGGTCGGGCGATAGAGTGAAATATCCAAAATACTGTAAATGTTGAAGGTATAGTGTTGAAAGAAGTATATAGTTGAAAATTAAATAAAAATACAAGCTTTTCTGAAATGCCACAGAAAAATTTCAATGAATTTCTTCACTTTTTTGGCAAATTTTCCTAATATTTCACATTGATCCGATACTCAAACCTGAACTAACATATGTAAAGAGTCTAATTTCTGTTGGACTGTACATGGGACACTCTAAATACTGTTAATAATGTTCGTATCGTCCCGTCTGTGGGTGACTTACATTTTGCCCAGTGGAAGATCCCTAAAAAAAAAAGGAGGAAAATTATTACAAACAAAAGCAAGAACTACTGGAAATCAGACTTTAAATGTCAGAAAGTAGCACTGGATTTGTTTGGATGGATTAAAAGTGTATGTTTTGGAGATAAAGTTTCTAGGTGGAGATGGTTTGGACGTGATGGAGGTTTGAGCTGCAGGAAACGTGTACAAACGTGTCATTATAGTGTAGTAAATGTACTTTGTCCTGTGTGTGTTGATGAGTCTGTAACGGTTACGGTCAGGGGAAGAGTTTCAAGTTAGTCTTTAGTTTAAACAATGTTAACTTTAGTAACGTTTCATACAATGTAAATGAATAAAACGTGAAGATAAAGAGTGCGACTGTATCAAAATCCATAGTCAAATAAATGATTAGACTAGTCGCTGTGATCCCTCGTTTGAGGTCAAAGGTCATCACACTGTTGTTTTTTAATTTGTTATTTGTTTGTTTGGGTTGGATTGTATTTTTTCATTTTTGCCCTGGTTAAATGAAGGTCAAATTAAAAATGTAATTAAACTGAGTAGTAAACAAGCTTCAGTTATGGCTCCTCCCTGTTTGTAGTGAATAAAGTCAATTAAAGCCTTATTAATAGAGCATCTTTCACAGATAAATAATCCCAAAGTGCTATAAAATAAATACAAATAAATACATACATAATGAAAAAAACTAATAAAATAAAACTAAAAATAATAATACATAAAATGATAATAATAAAAATAAATGAATGAATGAATGAATGAATGAATAAATAAATAAATAAATAAAAGCCTTGGGCAGGGCATGTTCCCCCCGGGTTTTAAAGGAGGGACACGGCTGGAAGTGTCCCAGGCGATGTCCTGCTGAGACGCCCGTTCAGAGCTCCAGACGGTACAACCAGGACTTTGAAATCAATTGGCAGTAAAGTATAATTAAGTATATTCACTTCTTCAACCATTTTCTTCAGATTGAGAGTGAAAAAACTGTTTCCGGATGACAACTTTGGAAACCTTCCCTATCAAATTATCCAACCATCAAAACACGTTTACACGGCGGCTGTGACGACAGGTGATTATTCTCCAATAATATGTAGTTTGACCGTTTGTTTTCACGCGAGGGCCCAGACTAGTCCTGGTTTGGTCCATGTTTAGTTCCAGATTTAGTCCTCGTTTAGTCCCAGTTTTGTAAGTGTGTTCGATGTGTGCGAGTGGGACAAATGCAGACGGGAAAAAAAAAACTATTCAAATTAAATATATATTGAAAAGCAAATGAAGTCGTACTTGTCAAATGTGGTTTTAACCTTGAGCTGATAATCCACTTCAGGAAGTTTAACCAGCAACCTGGAAAACAGTTCAACAAAATGATGAGAGCAGTGCTTTTTCAACCTTTTTTACAATAATGCCAACTAAAATAATACAAAATCACAAAAAATGGTCAAATATAATGTATAAAATATAGTTCATGATGCTAAATTTGGCAGTGGTGACTGTTCAAGATACGGCAATATCGTAAATGATTATTATTATTATTCAATTCCATTAAATCCACGTCCGAATCGTTCACTCAAACTGGACGTTCTTCAACACATTAGACAGGTATAAACGCTCAGATGTCATCGCCGTAGCGACATCAGCCTGGGTACCTGACTTTGGTGGTGAACTGGACTCCGGTCTTGATGATGAGGGGTTTTTGTGGATGTGTGGGCATGCAGGGCTGCTTCTCCACCACGAACGAGCTGCAACAAACACACGCTCAGGTCAAATGTACAAATCAAAATGTAAAGAATAACATTAGAAAGTAACGGGACGGTATCCAAAAGTATCCATTGTTTTTTTTTATTCATCTATTTTCAAATTGAGTCCAGTGGTTATTTTTTCCCTGGTGCGTATGTCAGTTATGTAGCATTTTACAGACTTGAAATAATGGAAATATTGAGGTACGGCACGATCTGTCACTGCGCGCTCACACTTTATTTTAGTATCATTATGTTTACCGCGTTGCAATGAAAGGAAAATTAAGAAAAAAGAAAGAAAATGCATTTGTAATTTAGTTTCCCCACAAAAAGATGAAAGAAATATCAAAAACAAAACTTGTATCTTGACTTTCTACAGGTGATCATTACAAACGATGAGTGACGAGTGCATTTTAAATACATTATCAGTTCAATAAAAGGTGTAAATATGGTGATTGAAGGCTTTTAGATAGAGAATATTTACAAATGAAGCGTATTATAGATGAAAATCAGAAATTGTTTATTCTTTTTTGACATTTTTATTTAATACTGTCACTGTCTTTGTTATAAAAGCTCTTTAGAGTCTGTATAGTCCAGATAATGTTTACGATTATAAAAATATGCTTTATTTGTGAATATCCAACCCTTTTATTTAAACACATTTTAAACCTTTTTTTTTAAAATGTCATAACATATAACATACTCAAAATAATTGCACTTTCTTTATTAAACCCTGTGGTCTGATAAAGCTTGAGAAATAAAAGAAATGCAAATAAATAAATAGATACATTTAAAAAATAAAAAAATAAAATAAAATAAATGAAATAAATGAAATAAATGAAATAAATGAAATAAATGAAATAAAATTGATACAATAAATAAAATTATTATAATTTTTTTTTTTAAAAGACAGAACTCAGGATATGTAAAGAATAACATTAGAAAGTAACAGGACGGTATCCAAAAGAATCCATTGTTTTTTTAAGTTATCTATTTTCATATTGAGTCCAGCGGTTATTTTCCCCTGGTGCGTATGTCAGTTATGTAGTATCTGATTTTCAATACTTTTGACAGACAAAACAAAAAAGGCGGCGGCTTCCTTAAAACGATGACATAATTTCCCGCTTCACTCACACGATGCAGATGAACTACACTCATGACCGACCTGCAGAAGTCAGATATAAAAGCAGTTTTGCACGTGGTTTTGCACCTTTTGATGAGGTGGTAGATGAGGTACTTGATCTTGTCCTCCATCTGGGGCTTCTGCAGTGGGATGGGGTCGCTCTCATACGTCACTTTTAGAACCAGCTCGCCCAGTTTGTCCAGCTGCCGTTTGAGCTGGAACAGACTCTGCACCGTCAGCGTGAACCTGGGAACAGTTTACAGTAAGTGTCGGGCCACATTTTCACTTTACTGTTCCCAAAAATAGACACACACAAGAGCTTTAAATAGATCTAGGTGGATATAGATGGTTTAGAGGTGGGTGCTATTAACAAAAATCGATATCTCAAAACTGTTTTGGAGTATTCTGGTTATGAGATACAGACAATAATATGACACTTCAACAAAAAATGTGTTAAAACGTGTCTTAAAATGTATCAGCAGCGGTTTAAATATCAGAGAAATCAATATACACAATACAATTACCCAGAAAAGGGCAGAAATGTCACTTTATAGCTTTGATTGAAAGTAGAAAGAAGAAATGCTGCTTAAACCATCTGTTTTAAGAGGTATTCTCTTTTTTTTTTTAACAAAAACAGCCTCTTTAACCTAATTTAAGGTGCTCAAATCATTCTTAATAAACTGTTCACTACAAATTGAGTCTTTGTTCATGATTTACTAAGGCAGTGAGTGAAGTGTTCCTCAATGATGGCTACTGTATTATAAGTCACACCTTTTTTCATAGTTTTTGCCGGGGTGCGACTTATACTTATATTTATACTTATATACTTATACTCCGGAGCGACTTATATGTGATATTATTTGTTATTTTCACACTTGCAACCGCATTTCATACTCCAGTGCGACTTATATATGTTTTTTTCTTCTCTATTATGCATTTTTAGCTGGTGCGACTTATACTCCGGAAAATACAGTATTTAAAGGCCTGATATGCAGTGAAGTGAAGACAAGTTCCAGCTCTGTGCGTGTCCTGATGTTATGAAATAAAAAGCTGGTAGATGTATAGACGACATGACCAGGCGTGATAAAGTGTGTGTCCTGCGTCTATTGCATATCCTGTGTGTCGTGTGTCTTTTACGTGTCCTGTGTCTTTTGCGTGTCCTGCTGCGTGTCCTGCCTGTCCCGCGTGTCGTGCATGTCCTGCCTGTCCTGCGTGTTGTGTGTGTCCTGCGTCTTTTGCATGTCCTGCGTGCCGTATCCTGTGTCTTTTGCGTGTCCTGCGTGTCGTATCATTCGTGTTGTGTCCTGCTGCGTGTCCTGCCTGTCCCGCGTGTCGTGCATGTCCTGCCTGTCCCGCGTGTCGTGCATGTCCTGCCTGTCCCGCGTGTCGTGTGTGTTCTGCGTCTTTTGCGTGTCCTGCATGTCCTGCGTGTCCTGCCGTGCATGTCCTGCGTGTCGTGTCGTGCGTGTTGTGTCGTGCATATCCTGCGTTTCCCGCGTGTCGTGTGTGTCCTGCCTGTCCCGCGTGTCGTGTGTGTCCTGCGTCTTTTGCGTGTCCTGCATGTCCTGCGTGTCATGTCGTGCATGTCCTGCATGTCGTTTTGTACATGTCCTGCGTGTCGTGTCGTGCATGTCCTGCGTGTCGTGTCGTGAATGTCCTGCATGTTGTGCATGTCCTGCGTGTCGTGTCCTGCGTGTTGTGCATGTCCTGCGTGTCGTGTCCTGCGTGTCGCGTCGTGCATGTCCTGCGTGTCGTGTCCTGCATGTCCTGTGTGTCGTGTCCTGCGTGTCGTGTCCTGCGTGTCGTGCATGTTGTGTCCTGCATGTCGTGCATGTTGTGTCCTGCATGTCCTGCGTGTCGTGTCCTGCATGTCCTGCATGTCGTGTCCTGCGTGTCGTGTCCTGCGTATCCTGCGTCTCGTGTCGTACATGTCCTGTGTGTCGTGTCCTGCGTGTCGTGCATGTTGTGTCCTGCATGTCGTGCATGTTGTGTCCTGCATGTCGTGCATGTTGTGTCCTGCATGTCGTGCATGTTGTGTCCTGCGTGTCGTGCATGTTGTGTCCTGCATGTCGTGCATGTTGTGTCCTGCATGTCGTGCATGTTGTGTCCTGCATGTCGTGCATGTTGTGTCCTGCATGTCGTGCATGTTGTGTCCTGCATGTCCTGCGTGTCGTGTCCTGCATGTCCTGCATGTCGTGTCCTGCGTGTCGTGTCCTGCGTATCCTGCGTCTCGTGTCGTACATGTCCTGTGTGTCGTGTCCTGCGTGTCGTGCATGTTGTGTCCTGCATGTCGTGCATGTTGTGTCCTGCGTGTCGTGCATGTTGTGTCCTGCATGTCGTGCATGTTGTGTCCTGCATGTCGTGCATGTTGTGTCCTGCATGTCCTGCGTGTCGTGTCCTGCATGTCCTGCATGTCGTGTCCTGCGTGTCGTGTCCTGCGTATCCTGCGTCTCGTGTCGTACATGTCCTGTGTGTCGTGTCCTGCGTGTCGTGCATGTTGTGTCCTGCGTGTCGTGCATGTTGTGTCCTGCATGTCGTGCATGTTGTGTCCTGCATGTCGTGCATGTTGTGTCCTGCATGTCGTGCATGTTGTGTCCTGCATGTCGTGGATGTTGTGTCCTGCATGTCGTGCATGTTGTGTCCTGCATGTCGTGGATGTTGTGTCCTGCATGTCGTGCATGTTGTGTCCTGCATGTCGTGGATGTTGTGTCCTGCATGTCCTGCGTGTCGTGTCCTGCGTGTCGTGTCCTGCGTGTCGTGCATGTTGTGTCCTGCATGTCGTGGATGTTGTGTCCTGCATGTCGTGCATGTTGTGTCCTGCATGTCGTGCATGTTGTGTCCTGCGTGTCGTGCATGTTGTGTCCTGCGTGTCGTGCATGTTGTGTCCTGCATGTCGTGCATGTTGTGTCCTGCATGTCGTGCATGTTGTGTCCTGCATGTCGTGCATGTTGTGTCCTGCATGTCGTGCATGTTGTGTCCTGCATGTCGTGGATGTTGTGTCCTGCATGTCCTGCGTGTCGTGTCCTGCGTGTCGTGTCCTGCGTGTCGTGCATGTTGTGTCCTGCGTGTCGTGCATGTTGTGTCCTGCATGTCGTGCATGTTGTGTCCTGCATGTCGTGCATGTTGTGTCCTGCGTGTCGTGCATGTTGTGTCCTGCATGTCGTGCATGTTGTGTCCTGCATGTCGTGCATGTTGTGTCCTGCATGTCCTGCGTGTCGTGTCCTGCATGTCCTGCATGTCGTGTCCTGCGTGTCGTGTCCTGCGTATCCTGCGTCTCGTGTCGTACATGTCCTGTGTGTCGTGTCCTGCGTGTCGTGCATGTTGTGTCCTGCATGTCGTGCATGTTGTGTCCTGCATGTCGTGCATGTTGTGTCCTGCGTGTCGTGCATGTTGTGTCCTGCATGTCGTGCATGTTGTGTCCTGCATGTCGTGCATGTTGTGTCCTGCATGTCCTGCGTGTCGTGTCCTGCATGTCCTGCATGTCGTGTCCTGCGTGTCGTGTCCTGCGTATCCTGCGTCTCGTGTCGTACATGTCCTGTGTGTCGTGTCCTGCGTGTCGTGCATGTTGTGTCCTGCGTGTCGTGCATGTTGTGTCCTGCATGTCGTGCATGTTGTGTCCTGCATGTCGTGCATGTTGTGTCCTGCATGTCGTGCATGTTGTGTCCTGCATGTCGTGCATGTTGTGTCCTGCATGTCGTGGATGTTGTGTCCTGCATGTCGTGGATGTTGTGTCCTGCATGTCGTGCATGTTGTGTCCTGCATGTCGTGGATGTTGTGTCCTGCATGTCCTGCGTGTCGTGTCCTGCGTGTCGTGCATGTTGTGTCCTGCATGTCGTGGATGTTGTGTCCTGCATGTCGTGGATGTTGTGTCCTGCATGTCGTGCATGTTGTGTCCTGCATGTCGTGCATGTTGTGTCCTGCATGTCGTGGATGTTGTGTCCTGCATGTCGTGCATGTTGTGTCCTGCATGTCGTGCATGTTGTGTCCTGCATGTCGTGGATGTTGTGTCCTGCATGTCGTGGATGTTGTGTCCTGCATGTCGTGCATGTTGTGTCCTGCATGTCATGCATGTTGTGTCCTGCATGTCGTGCATGTTGTGTCCTGCATGTCGTGCATGTTGTGTCCTGCATGTCCTGCGTGTCGTGTCCTGCATGTCCTGCATGTCGTGTCCTGCGTGTCGTGTCCTGCGTATCCTGCGTCTCGTGTCGTACATGTCCTGTGTGTCGTGTCCTGCGTGTCGTGCATGTTGTGTCCTGCATGTCGTGCATGTTGTGTCCTGCGTGTCGTGCATGTTGTGTCCTGCATGTCGTGCATGTTGTGTCCTGCATGTCGTGCATGTTGTGTCCTGCATGTCCTGCGTGTCGTGTCCTGCATGTCCTGCATGTCGTGTCCTGCGTGTCGTGTCCTGCGTATCCTGCGTCTCGTGTCGTACATGTCCTGTGTGTCGTGTCCTGCGTGTCGTGCATGTTGTGTCCTGCGTGTCGTGCATGTTGTGTCCTGCATGTCGTGCATGTTGTGTCCTGCATGTCGTGCATGTTGTGTCCTGCATGTCGTGGATGTTGTGTCCTGCATGTCGTGCATGTTGTGTCCTGCATGTCGTGGATGTTGTGTCCTGCATGTCGTGGATGTTGTGTCCTGCATGTCGTGCATGTTGTGTCCTGCATGTCGTGGATGTTGTGTCCTGCATGTCCTGCGTGTCGTGTCCTGCGTGTCGTGTCCTGCGTGTCGTGCATGTTGTGTCCTGCATGTCGTGGATGTTGTGTCCTGCATGTCGTGGATGTTGTGTCCTGCATGTCGTGCATGTTGTGTCCTGCATGTCGTGGATGTTGTGTCCTGCATGTCCTGCGTGTCGTGTCCTGCGTGTCGTGCATGTTGTGTCCTGCATGTCGTGGATGTTGTGTCCTGCATGTCGTGGATGTTGTGTCCTGCATGTCGTGCATGTTGTGTCCTGCATGTCGTGGATGTTGTGTCCTGCATGTCGTGGATGTTGTGTCCTGCATGTCGTGCATGTTGTGTCCTGCATGTCGTGGATGTTGTGTCCTGCATGTCCTGCGTGTCGTGTCCTGCGTGTCGTGTCATGCATGTCCTGCGTGTCGTGTCCTGCATGTCCTGCGTGTCCTGCGTGTCGTGTCCTGTGTGTCCTGCTGTACCAGTTCTGCAGTTGCTCCAGGCCGGTGAGCTGAGGTCCTCCGATGGCTGCGACCTGCTGCCGGCGCCTCCAGTCCTGCAGCTCCGGGTAAAGCTGAGAGTTCCACACGTCGTCGATCTGCTTCACCACGATGTCCATCTTAGACAGGACCTCCTGCACAACGTTTGAATATGATTAAAACAAGGAGACACAAAACACATTTAACTGTACATTAGTATGCAGAGAAAGCCTATTTTATCCTTTTGTAGATTTAATTAGTTTTTCTTTAATGCGTGCGCGTTTTTGATTTTATATATGTTGTTTTATCATTGTTCATTGTTTTATGTTGCACCGAATCACCAAAGCAAGTTTCTATGTTTGTGAATTCTGTTCATTGACAATGTCGGTGTAATCCCTCATTCGTCCAGGCGTGTTCCATAGTAGAAAAAGCTTCAGTTGTAGTCATCTGGACTCAGTTTGAAAAAATTCATTGACAATGGCAATAAACCTTTTGTGATTTTGGTTCTGGTATAAAAACTAGGAATGGGCGATATTGACAAAAATATGTATTTGTTTGGAATATCACGATAACAATATAGTGAATCAATCCAAAAGAAAACTGCTAAAACATGTCTTTAAATGTATAAGTTGAGGTGTTTTATCTGTTGCATAGAACAATTTATGATGAATTGTTCTATGCAACAGATAAATACGTTTTGTTAGAATTTTTTCGGAAATGTTAAAAGAAAATGTGTCAATTTCACTATAACGTAACATACATTTGTGGTCTCATCTACGTATATCTGACACAACATTAAAACATTTATCAAATATCGATAAAGGCTCCAAAAAAATCGAACCATCCCTAGTAAGAGGGTCGCCTCTCCTCAGATCTGACCTGGAACATGGTGGATGCGCTTGCTTGTCTACATGGAGATAGAAGTTTAATGCCTTTTTAACACATTTATGAATTAGACTAAAATGTTGCCGTGTTTGTGTTTTGTGCCTCTGTGACCAGTCTGTACAAAAAAGTGATTTAGTCGTCCGTTTTAGTAGAAAAAGTGCATCTGAAAGTGCCTCTCAGCCAGGTTACTGCAGTGTTTACCTTCCGCTTAAAGTCGAGTCGGTTGAGCATTTCCTGGAGTCGTGTCACTTCCTGTTTCATGAGCTCAGAGTTCCTCTCCGACTGATCTGGAACACAAAATGTACATTATGTGTTTTGAAGAGACCGTTGCAAGCCAAATGTTCACCTCTGGTCAAACGTGTGCAAGTGTATGTGGATTTCCTGGTTCATATCTCTGTAATAACTGTAATAACTCCACATCAGACAGTTCAACTTCATTTTCCAGATTTTTTGGAGGACCGGACGAGGCACGACACTGTATCAACATTATGGGTCGCACAAAATATCCCCAACACTTATTGCAATAAATTGAGTAAATACAATAAAATAAATACTAATAATTACATTTTCCCGTAATTACTCAATGTAATCGCCTCATATTGAATCCGAAGCGATCGTAAGCCAAGTCCAAGCCCTGAGATGTTTGACGTTTGTTCGAGCAGGCAGGGCATCAGGCATAAAGTCGCGTCAATAAAAGGAATAACGGTTTCAACGCTCCATGCGCGACAGGTTGAAAAGCTCAAAAAGACGGAATTGTGCGAAATATTAGCACATATTAAAGTGTGTATGACCGGTTTTTCACGGGTTTCTAAATTTGATTTGGTGCGTTTTACTTGTTTTACATATAAATAATAGTTTCACACCAATCGAGTAGGTATTTGAGGAGAACACGTTGAAAAATCTGTATAAACTGACAGGAAGTGACATCACTAGGTACACTCATTCCAGTCAAAGTTTATGCTGAATTTACACAAAAACAACTTTTTTTCACATTCTAAACATAACTCGAGTCGTTCTCATACATTTTCATTTGTAAAAATAAAAAAAGTGCCAATAGGTTTTTTCCCAGTGGTTGCTGGGTCATTTCCGAGTGTGATATCATCAATTACAAACAGGAAGTAAAATGATAAACCTAAAAAATGAGCTATTCTATGATTTAGGAACATTTTGAATATATAAAACAAATGTATTTTAGTTCAATGAGTCTTCCAACCTCCACAATCATCTGTGTAGTAACAAGCTCATGAGCCAAAGTATAACTAAAGCTGAGGTACTTCATTTAATTAGGTATTTAAATGTGTTTTTAGCTCCATCAAATCCCTTGGCACATTGTTCATTTCCCCAAGCATTCATTTTCATTTCAAATTGCCACTTTTCCAATGTAGTTTTTAGAGGAAAAGAGTAAAAAACACTTATTTACACATAGTAGAAAAAGCTTCAGTTGTAGTCATCTGGACTCAGTTTGAAAAAGTAGACGTTTCGACTCTCATCCAAGAGTCATTGTCAATAACAGAATTTAGGTCGAGAACTCCGATATTAATACTGTTCTGTGGTAAGACCCGCCCATTGGGAGGAACCTTCCTGAAGTAGAAAGGGTTGTTTGTTTCAACAGAAACTCCCCCCTTGTATCTACCGAGCTAGCCTATTCAGAATCTTAATGGGCTATTAGAAACCTCTTTGTCTTTGTGAGACCCTGGCTCAACCACCCTGAGTACCTGATTAGCATCTAAATGTCCTGGTCCTGGTCCTCTACCTTTCCAGGGGTTCAGTATTCCATTATAGATACCAGGAAGATTGAATCTTGGCCCTCCATTTCTGTTTAAAGAAGGTCTTTCTTTTTTAACAAAAATAGCTGTTTATTTTAAACCAGGAAACACTTTAAGACAAAAACTGGTTCACCCTAAGGACAAGTTGCCGACTCAAAAACAGAGCAATGTAGTTTATTCGATCCAATGCAGTGAAGAAAGCTGTAAAGAACGGTACATAGGTGAGACAAAACAGCCTCTACACAAGAGGCTTTATCAGCACAGAAGAAATACTAGTTCAGGACCTCAGAGTGCCGTGCATCTCCATCTTGAAGCCTCTAATCACTCGTTTGAAGACGGTGAGGTGAAGATTTAAGCAGGAGAATAGATGGTTTGAAAGAGGAGTCAAGGAAGCTATTTTTGTTAAAAAAGAAAGACCTTCTTTAAACAGAAATGGAGGGCTAAGGTTTAATCTTCCTGGTATCTATAATGGAATACTGAACCCCTGGAAAGGTAGAGGACCAGGACCAGGACATTTAGATGCTAATCAGGTACTCAGGGTGGTTTGAGCCAGGGTCTCACAAAGACAAAGAGGATTCTAATAGCCCATTAAGATTCTGAATAGGCTAGCTCGGTAGATACAAGGGGGGAGGTTCTGTTGAAACAAACAACTCTTTCTACTTCAGGAAGGCTCCTCCCAATGGGCGGGTCTTACCACAGAACAGTATTAATATCAGAGTTCTCGATCTAAATTCTTTTTTTGACAATGACTCTTGGATGAGAGTCGAAACGTCTATTTTTTTCAAACTGAGTCCAGATGACTACAACTGAAGCTTTTTCTACTATGGAACACGCCTGGACGAATGAGGGATTACACCGACACTTATTTACACACAAAATCATACCAAACTAAAGCTGGTTAGTTGCTGTAGCAGACGGCGTGTGTGTGAATAGTTACTGTATGTAAAGTCTCTTAATGCTGAACTCAAACTGCCAAACAGAAGATAAATAATCTAATAAACACATAATTATAATAAGATGTTCGACTCTCAAGTGACAGAACCCAACAAGCCGACCCGTTTCCCTTTTCCAAGTTTAAACAGCCGAACGATATTGAACACGATGAGGAACGTTCAAATAAAGTTTATGAATGAAAATTAAAAAAACACCTCGAGACTGGAGCGTCTTGTAGCGAAAGTCAAAGTCGTCCTGCATGTCCTCGATGAACTTCACGGCTTGGTCCATCAGCTGTGGAAAAGCACAATTTATAGTCAAACATCTGCAGTAAAAGCAGTGTATTTTGTGTGTATAGTCAAACATCTGCAGTAAAAGCAGTGTATTTCGTGCGTATAGTCAAACATCTGCAGTAAAAGCAGTGTATTTTGTGTGTATAGTCAAACATCTGCAGTAAAAGCAGTGTATTTTGTGTGTATAGTCAGACATCTGCAGTAAAAGCAGTGTATTTCGTGCGTATAGTCAAACATCTGCAGTAAAAGCAGTGTATTTTGTGTGTATAGTCAAACATCTGCAGTAAAAGCGCTGTGTTTTGTGTGTATAGTCAAACATCTGCAGTAAAAGCAGTGTATTTCGTGCGTATAGTCAAACATCTGCAGTAAAAGCAGTGTATTTTGTGTGTATAGTCAAACATCTGCAGTAAAAGCAGTGTATTTTGTGTGTATAGTCAGACATCTGCAGTAAAAGCAGTGTATTTCGTGCGTATAGTCAAACATCTGCAGTAAAAGCAGTGTATTTTGTGTGTATAGTCAAACATCTGCAGTAAAAGCGCTGTGTTTTGTGTGTATAGTCAAACATCTGCAGTAAAAGCAGTGTATTTCGTGCGTATAGTCAAACATCTGCAGTAAAAGCAGTGTATTTTGTGTGTATAGTCAAACATCTGCAGTAAAAGCAGTGTATTTCGTGCGTATAGTCAAACATCTGCAGTAAAAGCAGTGTATTTTGTGTGTATAGTCAAACATCTGCAGTAAAAGCGCTGTGTTTTGTGTGTATAGTCAAACATCTGCAGTAAAAGCAGTGTATTTTGTGTGTATAGTCAAACATCTGCAGTAAAAGCAGTGTATTTCGTGCGTATAGTCAAACATCTGCAGTAAAAGCAGTGTATTTCGTGCGTAGCCTCTTTGTTTTCACCTGTGCACTGCCCCGAATCAGACACACTCGGTTGTCGATGTTTTTCTGCCTCTCCAAAGCCACGGAGCTTTGCAGAGACTTTTCCAAAGGCCCCTGAAACAAAGAAGCATTTTAATTATTCTACTTTTTCACACCATTAAGTCCCCAGACGCTGACTATTGGTCAATACAACCGACTATTGTAGGAATGATTTAGAAATGCAGTTAGAGGTGGGCAATATTCACAAAAAAATTTCAAATAAAATGTTATAATCCCAAAGAAAATCTATTATAAACGTGCTAAAACGCATTTGTAAATGTTGAAGTGTGATGAACGATAATTCTGCAAGTTTATTTTGAATTATTTAATCATTTTTAGTTATGTAAAGTTATTATTATGATAGTTTAGTGTTGAATTATGGAGTTGGGTCAGAATTCCATGGTAGAATTGGGCTTTTACCTGTCAAACTGCAAATATTTTGACCTGGTTTATGGTTAATATATTTTAAATTACTGGGTTTATCCAAATAAAATAAACATTGTCTTAAATTTAAATACAAAATTACCATTCACCATTTTTTTATTCTTATTTTTGATAATTTCTTTCAAAAACAGTGAATATTCTGTGGAGTTATATCTATAGAAAGTGATGCAGAATTAGCACCGTTGCCGTGAATTCCAAACTACCGTATTTTCCGCACTATAAGGAGCACTTAAAAGCCTTTAATTTTCTCAAAAAACAACAGTGCGCTTTATAATCCAGTGCGCCTTATATTATGGATGAATTCTGGTTGTGCTTACTGACCTCGAGTGATTTTGTGTGGTACACGTTTTGTTTCGCTTAATGCGCCTTATATATGAAAAATGATCGAAAAGAGACCATTCATTGCCAGTGCCTTATAATCCAGTGCGCCTTATAGTGCGGAAAATACGGTAAATCGTCCTCAAAATGACACCTAGAAACAGGAAGTTGGCACCTATGATTACGCTCCTACTCTGCATAATATATAGGTCGCTTAAAACCAGTAGTTAATGAATAAAAGCTTTGTCTTCCTGCGTCTTGAGTGAAAGCCGGTAACTTTGATTGTTTCCCTAGCGACCGGCCCGATTCCCGGCAGCGTCACTGATAAAGGCGAGCGTGGGGTTTTCCGTGGTGACGAAAGGCTGGGTCCAGACCTGTTCTTGCATGCAGGCGCTCTCCAGGATCCTCTGCTCCTCCTTCAGGCAGCTGCAGATGACGCGGGCCATGAGGGCGGGGCCGGACGCGTATTTCACCTGGAAAACAGAGAAAACGATGCGCCGCGTGAAGGAAAGTGAATACCTCGACAGTGCTGGGAGAAGTACTCCATTTTGTTAAGTGAAAGTACAGATACGTGTGCAAAATATGACTCGAGGAAAAGTTAAACTGTCGACTTAAGTTTAAAAATGTACTTTAACATTTTAGAACTACCTGCGGATTACTTTTATTTCACTACATTTTAGACCAAGTATCTTTTTACTGCATAACATTTTTGAACTGGACTGAAAAGTAGTATTTAAAAAAATACTTTATGAAAATCAAGTAAAACAGTTCTCAAAATGTGTGTGAAATACTTTTACTTTTTACTGTTTTGGTTTGAACTGTGTTGATTTTTGGTCAGAAAAGGTCAATTTGAATCAGTTTTTGAATTTTCCTAGTGAATTGTAGGTATTTTTCTTTCTTTTTTTTACTCATCATTTTGTCAGAATGTCATGATAAGTATAACTCCTTAAACCAAATGAAAAGTACTTTTTACCTTTCAGTTCAGTTAAAAAATTGTTAAAAAGTGCAGATACTTGGTCTAAAATGTGATGAAATAAAAATAATCCGCAGTAAAGTAAAAGTATCCACAGTCAAAATAACTAGATATCTAAAAATACAGTACAGTACTTTTACTTTTATCTTCTTTTTCCATAACCTGGCACAGCGCTCTTGGTTCAAATATCAAACAAAGCGAGAAAGATAATGGTTTGGCCTTGTTTTGAACCAGAGCAAACAAGATCTAATATCACTCTGAAAGCAGTTACATCTTCAGTTTGAATCCCCAAGTGCATTGAAAAAACCAGATGGGATTTAAACGTATAAGTTTTCATGCACATTTTGTGTCATTGAATGTATTTTATTTGATCTTCTGACTCTTCCAATTTAAACAAGGGTCTATTAACTGTGGTGAAAGCAAAAAAGGTACATAACATAAGACGATTTTGGTTTTGCACAATATTTTTTCCCTTTTCGTG
This sequence comes from Eucyclogobius newberryi, assembly GCF_026437365.1. NCBI lineage: Eukaryota > Metazoa > Chordata > Actinopteri > Gobiiformes > Gobiidae > Eucyclogobius > Eucyclogobius newberryi. The sequence continues at coordinate 29,951,736 of NW_027315768.1, forward strand.
ATATACAGTCTTTTTTTTAGCTGACAGAATGTAATTTTCAACACAGAATAACAGTCGTTTCTTTCATGTTTCCATGTGGTCATGACACTAATTCTGATAAAGAACATTCTAAAACAATTCAGGAACATTTTAAAACATATCGTCTCAAATTGACTGTATTTGAGCTGATTTTTGAACACATTTTCTTTTAAATAAACCACGAGTTCAAAATAAAATTGAATTGAGTGAATTGAAACATATACCATATTTTCCGGACTATAAGTTGCACCTTTTTTCATAGTTTTGGCCGGGGTGCGACTTATACTTATATTTATACTTTTACTCCGGAGCGACTTATATGTGATATTATTTGTTATTTTCACACTTGCAACTGCATTTCATACTCCAGTGCGACTTATATATGTTTTTTTCTTCTCTATTATGCATTTTTTGGTCGGTGCGACTTAAATACGGTACTTCATATATGTCAAATGTGTTTAAATTAGTATCTACTTTTGACACGTTTTAGAGTTCATTCTGCGTTTCAGTTTTGTTGACTTTTCTTGGCTAATCTAAAAAGAAATCTGTGACTTTGTTTGTCTTGATCAAAGTAGGAACTCTAAAGTAGTTGCAGTATTTTTGTACAGTCAATGCCCGTACAAAGTATTTAACAAAGTATTACAGTAAGTATGAAATCTGCTGTAAACCGCTGCAATCGTGACTGACAGAGGAATCAATAAACCTGGAGCTAAAGTCATGACGTCATCTTTTAATGGATTTTTGGGTAAAAGAGGCGGGGCTTGACTGGAAATCAAAAGAATGAGGCACTAAAAAAGTAAAAGCTGAGATTGTAAAACCTGTTTGTCCTTTAGATCATGCGGCTTGGACTAGGACATTTGTGACGAGGTGTGGTGAACTATATTTAGTCTTTAGAACAACTGTCAGTAACTGGAGTCTTTTATTTAATGGCATTCCCTTGATTTTTATCGTTATTTTAAATTATTTTATAGAGAGTTAACGATATGAAATATATGGAATAATAATATGGAAAACTTGGCACCATAAAAAAGGATTAGGGTAGTAGTAGTAGTAGTAGTAGTAGTAGTAAAGATACATTTAAAACAAGTGTACAATGCGTGATTTTCAACCCATAAAAGGAAGAAGTACTATTTTCTGGACTATAAGTCGCACTGGAGTATAAGTCGCACCAGCCAAAAAATGCATAATAGAGAAGAAAAAAACATTTATAAGTCGCACTGGAGTATGAAATGCAGTTGCCTCCTCTACCCCATTGCCCACTCTTCTACCCCCTGTTACATCCCCATCTTTTTCTCTCTACTTCTTCTGTCTTGTTCATTTTATCTGTATATTAATGTGTACTGTACGTGCTGTCCCCCCCTGTCTGTAAATACCCCCCCCTTTTTTATATATGTTCAGCGTCTTTGGGTCACTGAAAAGCGCTATATAAATAAAAGTTATTATTATTATTAAGTGTGAAAATAACAAATAATGTCACATAGAAGTTGCTCCAGAGTATATAAGTATGAGTATATAAGTATAAATATAAGTATAAGTCGCACCCCGGCCAAAACTATGGAAAAAGGTATAACTTATAGTCCGGAAAATACGGTAGGTATTAAAATGTATAATATATATATCCTAGGTCTAACCCACCCTTGGGCACATTACACAGTATTCACATGCCTTATTATGATTATTATTATTATTGTTAATAAAAAATGTGAGATTGTAGAGCTTTAAACAGACTTATAGATATGATACTTTTCCCTTTGCAATGAAACACACACTGAAGTACAGGTTTTGAAGTACCTGTTTAAATATGTAGTTTAAGAGTAAACAAAAAAAGGATTTTACACAGATTTTAAGTGTCTTTTTCAGTGTCCAATGAATAAATAAATGACAGAAATGAATCATAATAATAATGAACAATACAGTATTTCATAGGTGAAGCAGCAACAACAACAGGCATCATTTATAATACTTCTATCCAGAGATGTATCAATGTATTTACTTATTTATATACATTAATTTTATTCTCTTGTATTTTCCCACAGTTCCAAATCCCAATTAGAGGTCGTGACATCTCGAAAATCTCCAAAGCAGCAATTTATAGACAAAGTTTGTATGTATATTTATGTTTGCTTAAAAAAACTCCTCAAACCAAACGAGAGGTACTTTTTTACTTTCCAGTCGAGTTAGTGGAGTACATTTCTGAACAGGTACTTCCAAAACTGTCACTGCAGTAGATTTTTGACTACTTCTACTTGAGTACTTGAGTACACACGTATACTTGACACCGCTGCATTTAAAGAGTGACTTTATGATCAACTTTTCAGACATTTTCGTGACAGTCATTTCTTTTGTTGACATTTAAAAACAGAAGCAAAAAAAAAAGTACCAAGACGTCTTCAGTGAAAATGTCAAAAGAAAGATGACTGAAGGTGCCACTCACCCACTCACTTTTTCAAAACTGGGTCAAGTTTTGAACGGCTCAAAACCGTCCAGGATTTTCAACTAAAATAACTGCAGTATTTTTCTTTAGATCTATATTTTTCATACAAGTAAAATAGCAATCGAAGAGTTTCTTTGTAAATCAAATAAAAATGTTAAATAAGTGGTTCTTTAATTTAGACATTCTGGATGGATTTGATGAAAAAAGAATGGTTTATTTTGTGTTGCTGTAATAAACTCATGAATTAAGCCAATATCTAGTTATTTACACAACCTATTATGTCCTCAAAGTCCAAATTTAAGCTTGATTTTAAATGATAATATAAGGATTAAAACTAAATCAAATATAACAAACAAAACACAAAAGTTTAAACTATTTTAACTAATATTGGTTTTAAATTAAGTCTATTTCACACCTCATGTGTAACCCAGGGATACGTTTGATTGAGTATCTTGTTCAGTACAGAAAAAGTACATACTCAGACTCCTTTGTACAAGTATCAATACTGAAATAAATCTATAAAAATGTCTAAAATGACACCTTTCTGAAATGTTTTAGAGTTGTTGGTCTTTTTTAGACCTTTATGCAAGAACACAAGGCTATACAGTATTCAATAAACAGTTATTATTATTTTTTGTTGAAAATGACTATTGGCTAAAGAAAAATGTATCGTCCTCAAGAGTAATGATCTGATGTAAACGTTTAAAGAAAGCAAACACGAAGCAAATTACACGCACGCCTTTTATGGTTTTTGTATTATTATTATTTTTTCTTGCTATATTTGTGGATTAACCGCATCTACTGTCTACAAGTATGCAATTTATGTACCATTGTACATGAAATCACTTGCCCAAGATCAAATAAAATAAAATGAAAGAAAGAAAAATAATAATAATAATTTAAAAAAAGAAAGTAATAATAATACATTAAATTAAAAATAAATTAAAATAAAATACATTTAAATTTAAATTGTAGTATCAAAATCATTATGAAACTTTTTCCTGTTTCAAAATTCAAAAATTAAACAAGTGAATTTAAAGTAGACAAAACGTTTCCAGGACGTGTGGGAACTGTGGAATTATTGTGGTCATGCCCCAGATGAAATTTCACCATTGACCCACTTTTGGTGCCACAACGCAATTTTATAAGAGCCACAATGAACTCTATTTAAAGCACAAGGACTTAGAAGATGACATTACAGCGCGTTGGACACGTCTTGAATGAAATAACCTAATTTCAGGGCTATTTCAATTTCACTCTCAACTAAGTCAAACCACATTAATTCACCTTGCGGCCGCAGATGTGAGATCGCTTCCTCTCTGAGCGCTCAGATTTGACTGAGACAGGAAGTGCGAGCGCCGTTGCTATGTTTTTGCGCAGTGAACTCATGTCTCAGAACAACATGCCTCGCACATTAGGGCACGGCAGCTCGTTTCTCGTCAGGGCGTCAGAGTTTAAGCGCGTTCCAATCGGAATCGCAACAGCTGCAAGGTTTGAAGTACCACCATTGGCTCCACAAACACGACAATATACTGCACAAAAACTGCAATCGCATTCTTTTATTCTAATCACAATACTTACTCGTAAACTCTCAGAACATTTCAGAGCCCAAGTTAGGAAATACAACACTCGACAGCCTCATTAGTGATTGTACTTTTGTTAATTTACCTTTATTTGTGGTTTATTGTTCATTCGCTCGGTGTGAATGTCTGACCTTCAGCAGTGATGAACGCACGGCTATGCTAATGTCGCTAACGTCTAACACGGCGCTAACGTTAATGTAAACAAAGGCAAAAAATTCACTACTAGTTTTAAAGTCGCCTGATTGAGCCGTTACTGTAATAGACTAGAAACTGGTTTTACGACTTGACTGGAACGCAGACACTTTGGAGAGAACGTCACTCAAATCACACAATAAAAACAAAAAAGGTGCTCAAAATATGGATCAGAGTAAGTACCCGGACAGAGTTATTACATTTTTTAAGTTATAAATCAACATTTGAGAGTGAATTTCTGCTTTGATCGCCATTAGCTCCGCGTATTAGCAACAACATTAGCACAACAACGCATTTCTAACCGCAGAGGCTCAACGCAGCAGGTTCACAGACAGCAAGGGGGCAGTAGAGAGCAACTGAAGATCAATTTACACGAGTGCAATGAGTATTTTAAGTGTCGGATGTAAAATTTTAACCAAAAGCAGGGCGCAGCCATGTTGGATTTGCTAACTCGGATAAACTCGAGTTTCCAAGTAGGAATACCGACATGTACTGGCGTTCCCGTGTGCATTCATTAGACAGAAGAAGACGACTGCAAAGTTCTTGTGTATTGTTTGTCTTTTTATCTGTTGTTGTTTTTTAATCTACTTTCCAGAATTCTCATTTTTAAACCCATGCAAATTCAATAGACTGCAATGGTTACTTATGCTGCTATGGCTATTACGCTGCTATTGTTATATAATCAATCCACTTTTACTACAGCGGCCTCGTGCAACTTCTAAAACCACCGTTACTTAAGATGCTGCTACTAGAAATGAAATTCTAAAAATAAAAATCGCCGCTGCTCTGGTTGATGTGACTTCCTGTTCACCCCTGGCCCGTTGTAAATAAGAAATCCACTTCTCCTTTCATTGGGGACATTTTATTGCAGCTGGAAATGTTAAAGTTATTTACCCAAGTACAGATGTCAAGAGGTTAAAGACTGATAATCGCGAACAGTTTAGAAGCAAAATTTAGTCTGTTTAAATCAATCTAGAGTCCAAAAAAATAGACCTAAATGTGAAGTTATTGTAAGTATCTGGCTGTTTTTGTCACATTCAATTAATTTTGTCATCCAAGAAGTTTGATTTCATAAAGCTGGTCTCAAACAAAGGAATATTAATGCGTTAGAGACTATGTGAATGCAAAGAATGTAAAGATGTCTGTGTTGTGTCGGCCATGTTGTCAAAAATGTAAATATTATCGCAATTTTTGAAGTGCCCCGGTAACGATTTGAAGACAGAAATGTGTTAAAATATGTCTTTAAATGTATTTGTTGAGGTTTAATTATGAGACGAAATTGAGACGTCTGTCAAATTGATTACAGAAAAGTGCAGGAATACCACCTTAAAACCCTCATATGAAGGTTTACAAAAAATGTATTTGTTTGTACTTTTAATCAACGCTTTTTGTTCGCATTTTACTGTAAATTATATTCAAATAGTTTATAGATTCCACATCTTCAAAACAGCATTCATAATACTACTACTACTACACTAATAATAATAATGCATTTGATCAATATATACAGTATTTTCTAACTATAAGTCGCACCTTTTTTCATAGTTTTGGCCGGGATGCGACTTATACTTATATTTATAATTATATACTTAAAACTTTTACTCTGGAGCGACTTATTTGTGATATTATTTCTTATTTTCACACTCGCAACTGCATTTCATACTCCAGTGCAACTTATATATGTTTTTTGCTTCTCTGTTATGCATTTTTTGGCTGGTGCGACTTTTAATCCAGTGCGACTTATAGTCCAGAAAATACGGTAGACTTGCGCGTTTGTTGGACACTCAAAAATACGCTTTTCATCGCATTTTTGGTGAACTTTTCCCCTGGTGGCGGTGAGATGTCACTGCAGCTGTTCTGGAGTCAACTGATAAACACGATGTACACGCTCAAAGTATCCACTGCTGCCCAACTTCAATTACTTGTACTATTAACTATTACTATTAACGCTGAAAGATCGACGGATGGAGATGGAGTCACGTGGGACTGTCGATTATTTGGGAGCGCTTTTTGAATCTGTCAGAGGTCTGACTTTGGAGGAAGATACTTAAATATTATGTGTTAAAACTCTATTTATGTTCATGAAATCATTACTAAAAACAATGTTTATTATCACTTTGTTTTTGGAAAGAACAAATCAAATCCAATCAAACTGAGACGGATCAATATGAGACACTATTACTACTACTACTACTACTACTACTACAACGACTACTACTACAACAACTACAACTACTACTACAACTACCACTACCACGACTACGACTACTACTACCACTACCACTACCACTACCACTACTACTACTACAACGACTACGACTACTACTACAACTACAACTACAACTACAACTACAACTACCACTACAACTACCACTACCACTACCACTACCACTACCAATACTACAACGACTACTACTACTACTACTACTACTACCACTACCACTACCACTACCACTACCACTACCACTACCACTACTACTACTACTACTACTACCACTACTACTACTACTACTACTACTACTACTACTACTACAACAACTACTACTACAATTACTACTACTACTACTACTACTACTACTACTACTACAACTACAACTACAACAACTACAACTACAACTACTACTACTACTACTACTACTACAACGACTACTACTACTACTACTACCACTACCACTACTACTACAACTACTACTACAACTACTACTACCACTACAACTACTACCACTACTACTACAACCACTACCACTACCACTACCACTACTACTACTACCACTACCACTACTACTACAACTACTACAACTACAACTACTACAACTACTACTACTACTACTACAACTACTACTACTACTACTACTACCACTACTATCACTACTACTACTACCACTACCACTACCACTACCACTACAACTACTACAACTACTACTACTACTACTACTACTACTACTACTACTACTACTACTACTACTACTACTACTACTACTACTACTACTACTACTACTACTACTACTACTACTACTACTACTACTACTACTACTACTACTACTACTACTACTACTGCTGCTGCTGCTGCTGTCCTTGTACCTGTAGTTGCTGGTGTAATATCTTCATGTTGTGTCTCTGTAGGAAGTTTTGCTCCTGAGTTCGGACCTTCTCCATTTGGGACAACAGGTTATTGAACATCACCATGGCGACGGACTCATCGTTGGAGGCCAGTTCCCTGAAAAGGAACCCAATGAAAGTTTTCACATGTTTATAGCACATTTCTCCTCACAGTTTGCCCCTCAGAATCTGTGAGGGGAAGTTACTGACACATTACTTGTTTTTTAAATGTCTAAGTCACACAACTCAAGTTAAAGTCAAGTTACTGCCTCAAGAAAGCAACTTAGTCATATAACTTGGGGATTATTAGATTTGTAACACTGCGTTAATTGATCAAATATGTGCTTTTACGTTTTAATAATGAGATTTAACCAGAGATAAACTTCAGATTTCTTTTTAAACTGTCTCAAATGACATGAACTGCGGCTGAGCTGAGCCCTTTTCACGGTCAAACGCGCAGAATTGCACCTTCACCCTTTCAAAACACCTTGATACAGACGCAACAATTGAATGGATTTCCAGACGTTTTGGTTGATTTCGCTGAACTTGAACATTGTGTTTATGAAGCCCGGCCTCACCAGTCCTGAGCCTCGATCCAGGGGGCCAGTCCCTGTCTGATGTCCATGGGGAAATTATCATCGTATAAATAATCCACATGCTCCAAGTGGCGTATTTCCAGCAGCTGGATCCTCTTCCACTGGCTCATGCTCCGACTGATGCGACTGGACGCGATCAAAAGTGAAGAAAACGCGCGTTCCTTTGACAGTAAACCCGACTTCTGGCCCGTGCGTCACCGCTGCGTCCTCGTTACCGAATGGCACGTGCTCAGTATTCACGCCCTCTTTACGGACTTTCGCTTTGAGCGCGAGCGTCAGTTGTGTCATTTCAGGAAATCGGCTCAGGTTATTTCAGCAGTATTTCACGGAACGGTCCCGCCCCCGCGCGTGACGGTCCCGCCCGTGGCCCCCGCGCGTGACGGTCCCGCGGCCGAGCAGCTCGCGCGCGTGACGGCCCCGGGACGCACGGGACGCGCCGCGCACCTTTTACCGGTCAGTCACGTGGGACATAAAGAGGATGTGGGGCTTCATGTGCAATAATTGTTCTTTTATAAACTCTGTGTTGGATTATAAAGGTTTAACTTGTACAACATAGACAGCCACAGCCATTCAAACTGCGCCAAATCAACTTTAGTAATCAACTTTATTCGGTTGTGTTTTGATTGATGTGATTGAATCCAGTATTGTCCAGCTGCAAATGAGGCTCAAGTGCTCAGAAAAGTCCTGCTGTCACCTACCCCCTATCCCCGCCCTCATCCCTGATCTTAGTTGTGATTATTTGAAAAATGTATATGATACATATAAGTTCTAAAATGTCATGTTGCCACTTTACAAAAGTCAAAACACATAAATGACAATCTGCTGCTTGTCACTGTGAAGACGAGGAGCCTCAGTTCTGCAGTTTTGAACAGGTCGTTAAGGAATCTGGTTCTATGATTAATATTAATATTCTATTCTATTAAGCAGATGTTCCACTTTTGTTGTAGCTCAGTATTAAGCACCTGTAACAAAAGGATAATGTGTCTCCTTTTAATCAAGCATTAAAATCATTGATCATACAGACAGCATGTGCATATTTATAATGCATTGATTATTATTATGATTATTATGGTTATCATTATTATTTATTAATTGATGTTAATAAATAATAAGAATAATCATTATTATTTAACAACAACAAGAATTTAAAAAAAAAAAACCTTAATAATAATAATAATAATAATAACTTACTTAAATATTATTATTATCATTGTGGGTTTTAAGTTAGATTGTATTTATATTAAATATTTATATCAAATAATTTTGTAATTTTAGGAAATCATCTAATGCTTTTGAAATGGTGAAATTATATAGTGTGTTTTACTGAGATAATGTTAATAATGAAATGTGTATTTTTTATCCATGTTGTGTTCCCCTGCTCAGGCTCTGCAGATGGAAAGTAGCAGGAGATAAACCTGGTGCAGGTCTTTTCTTCTGAAGATTTTTTACATTAATAACAAATAAAGAGTAAACTAAACTAAAAATAGCCTAAAGCAGAGATGTCCAAACATTTTCCATCAGGGGCCGCACATTGAATTAGAAGTGTGGGGCCACTTTTCACTCCGGCCCTTCACTGTTCTATGTCGTTATGGTCATATTATACAAAAGATAAGGTCGAACAGTAAAGAGCTATAATCGTATATAGTCATTTTCACACTGGAACTGTAACATATGATCTGTCTCCATCATAGAAACACAATGAGGCTCAGACTGGTCAAAACTGTCACTCGTTCAGATTCAACAGGTCAGACCACATCTTTATTCCTGCTTCAAACATTAATGCAAAGTGTATCCGACACAAACAGAAAAATGTCAAACTAATAGTAAAATTGAATCTCTAAGGCAACGTGTGTGCATTAAGCAAATCAATCTGAGTAGTTTGAACTCCAGGCCTGAAGACAAGAGTATTAGTAGCCTTGTATTTGGTTGTAGTGACGTAGTTTAGCCTCGTGGTGGCAGCAGTAACCAAAATATGTACTTTTTGCATTCAGTTGGCATAAATATGTATATGGCCTATTACATTACACGTCTATTTTTTTGTTCTTTGTCATTATTGTGCAATTAGCCTTCATGTTATATAATAAAACGTGGCTATCACTTTTTGTATCCTATTGCATTCTGTGGTACACTGCTGTGCTGGAAGTTTGCATTACAACAGTTACGTAATAGAGACTAAAGTCATTCGTTCTCATTATTTTCCTTTTTGACACAGATCAGTGCACTACAGGCAGCAACTGAGTATTCATGGTTTGTAACTTAACAATGGTCAAAATTGGCATTAGTCTTAAGAAAATATTGGTTGATCGCATTTATCTTAATTTACACTAAAAAGGAGAAACATATTGAGCAGGGGTGTCAAACTCAATTTGGGCCGCGGCCCGAATTTGGACGCTCAGGCTGGGTCGTGGGCCGAACATAACGTAAAACATAATACAATAAAAAATATAAGAAATAAATAACTTTATATAGCCTACGCTGTTTTTGAAGAAATTACTGGATCGATTAAAATAAATTACAAAACGTTTGTTCTCATAAACTGAAATGTAAGAAAAACAGGTGTAATTTCACTAGAGCTGGGTTTCGATTCAAATTTCAAGAATCGATTCGATTCCGATTTTTACGTTTCAAAATCGTTTTTTTCCAATTTTCTCAGATTCCATCCGATTCGCTCCGATTTCGATCTGATTTCCGATTCGATCCGATTTCGATTCGATCCGGGGGTTAAAGGCGGTATGGACGATTTTTGGGCGATTTGAGAACGCAGGCGGAAGTGCGCATGCCACTCCCCCGTGTGGACCGATACAACACACACGTGCGTTTGTTTATTAGCGCAACGGAGCGCATCGCATCTCTCGTCTCCCGTAGATTTCTGTCCACTTCTGTGTCAGCTCGAACTGTCTTTCTCCGTCTTCATTTTGCCCCGTACACTGAGGGAAATTGGGGACGAGCCTGACGCGGCTGCAGGTGAGCGGTAGGTGCGTTTTATGATTAATACGTGGCAGGACAAATGATTTATCCACGCCACGAGGAAATATGATAACAAATTTGCTGAAAAAAATAATCCATACCACCTTTAATGTTATTAAAAATGAAAAATGTATTTTAACCGTTTCCTTCACTTCATGACTGTGTAGAGAAGCAACATATTAAAACTAGTATTATATCAATATTAAACAGCAAATCTTACAAGTATTGGTAGTTACTGATGGAAGACTGATGAAAAGGTTAAGCGTCAATCTACCTTCAAGAAAGATAATTCAGGACAATAAATGGAGGACATCATTGAGGTGACGACATCATCAACAGTGGATTCTACTGGGACACTAACCAGTGCATTATTATTATGCTTGAAAATAATTAAGAATTCACCCAAAAGCGGTTGCTACCAAAAGCATTTTTATTTTAAAACTGCTCACACACTGCCAGTACTGAAACTGGAAGTATAAAATGTAAACGTTGAGCATTTTTTAAAAAAAATAAAAAATTCTTTTGAATTTTTTTGTTATTTTTTTTTCTAAATTTTTACAATTTTTTTTTTTTAATTAAAAAAAAAAAACGATCTTTGGACGTACGAATCGATAATCAGTCATTAATATGCGAATCGATTAAAAATCGGAAAATCGATTTTTTCAACCCAGCTCTAAATTTCACCAACACTGTGCTTCAGTTTATGTGCATTATAACTTCAGATCACAGTTGATCTACAAAGCAAAACATTTAGTCATGGGTATTTGGAACTGAAAAATATTGTATTTGACTTAACAAAATAAACTTCTTAAGATCTAAAAAACCTTTTGAATGTACTAACTAACATTTCCACATCTGTGTAGTCATCTGTAGTTATCTGTAGTTATCTGTACATCTGAACTGACTCAGCACAAAATACAAATGAACGTGGAGCATTTAAGGAGGTTAAATTACCCCTCTCAGTGCATGAGCCACAGTGTTCCATCAAACCAAACTCTTTTGTCAAATCGTGGGCCAAATATTATGTACAATAATATTGTACATAATGAGTGGGCCGGATTAAAACGTTTGGCAGGCCGGATGCGGCCTGCGGGCCGTATGTTTGACACCCCTGATATTGAGTATAAGTCGCACCAGCAGAAAAATGCATAATAGAGAAGAAAAAACATATATAGGTCTTTTGGGGAAAATGCATTTGATAAAATCCAAGACCAAGAACAGACATTTCATCTTGAAATGCAATACAAAATACTAACAGATGAGAGAACATGGTGAATAGGTGTACGTATGCTAACGCTAACACCTTCAGCTACATGACGTATGCTAACGCTAACACCTTCAGCTACATGAGGCACAGACAGAACTGTGGTAAGTGTCTGGTATGTTAACGTAACATATGAACAGTTATTCAGATAACTATAGCATAAAGAACATGCTAACAAGTTTAGCAAAGCATCAGTTTTACCCCAAATCACTAAATCCATTGAATTCTTCTTCCTGTCACTTCTAAACAACTCCACAAACTCCAGAGGAAGAGGAAGTGCAGATTCTTCTTCTGCGTCTCTTAGATCCTAGAGCGCCATCTTGTGGTTGTCAGTGTGAAAATAATCAACATGTGAAATGTGGTTGCCAGAGTGAAAAAAACGAACAAAATGATATAATAATGTGTTAATAATATCACATTTAAGTCTCACCTCGGCCAAACTATGAAGAAATGTGCGACTTTTAGTCCGGAAAATAGGGTCTTGCATCTCATCCTTGTAGATCAGAACATAACACAGAATTCCTTTTAAGCTTGTTCGTTTCCTCTCTTAACATTACACATGTCGTTCTAGGTGTCTGCAAGCAAGCGCTCCGGGACCTCACGCGTTCATCCTGGTCCTCAAAGTCGAGAGGTTCACGACACAAGAGCAAGCTGTTGTCAAGCTGATACTGAAGTACTTTTCAGAAGAAGCTCTCCGATTCACAACTGTAGTTTTCACTCACGGCGACAACCTCCCAATCGGCAGGAGAATTGAAGACTGGGCCAGAGAAAACGGCGCTTTGAGAGATCTGTTGGAGAGATGTGGCAACCGCTGTCACGTCATTGATAACAGGCTCTGGAGAGACCAACAGGGGGCGATCTACCGAAACAACCACAACCAAGTGCAGGATCTTCTCAACACCATCGACGGGGCAGTCGCTGCAAACGGCGGTACACATTTCACAAGTTGCCTGCAAAATCCAAATTTGTGGGAGAGATTCAGAGACGCACCGCTCGGTTTTCAATTTGCTGCCATTTTGGGTGTTGCCGCAGTGGGTTGTCTTTTGTACCAGGTTGTCCCATGGGCCACGGTCAGTCAGTGGGTGGCTATGACGGTGAAGGAAGGTGCTGTTTGGGCCTGGACTAACCTGCCCTCAGATAAACAACTGATTGAAGCTGTTTCATATTTGGCGAGTCTGAGTAAACTTTTTATTCAACTTCAGCAAACAACAGAAACTGCCAGAAGCGGTTGTACTGTTCTGTAAAGGTCAGTGTAGCGTCCTCAAAACAAAGACCTTTTACTATATTGTGCTGTTATCCAAGCGGTGGTGGTGGTGGTGGTGGTGCTGGTGGTGGTGGTGGTGGTGCTGGTGCTGGTGGTGGGCGGAGACGCTGGTGCACATTGGCAGCCATCTTTGTAGTGACAGGGCAGATGTGGCCATCATAACAGCGGAATGAAGAAAACAAAGACCTTTTACTATATTGTGCTGTTATTCAAGCTTTTATTAACATCGATTAATAATTTTTTTCAATCATCAGTTGTAGGGCTCAAAAAGTAGAAATCGTGTGATGTATCAGCCTATTGTATCCATGGTAACAGCACTGCTCCCTGAGGTGGAGTCACCGTAGAGATATATTTTTAAGTGTGATAACGATATATTTCAGCTCTTTGTGTTTGAATGTCTCTTAATGGACTTGTGCCAATCAGGTTATTAGAAAATGTTTATAAATTCATATTTCATATTCATTCATTTATTCATATTGTACTTTGTCTAGACTATTTTGCTTATGTTTTTGCCATCAGTTACATAATCATGGGATACATTAAGTTTCTCTTTTCATATCATGAAGGTTTATTCTATGTTTTCATATACAATATTATGTACGATCTGCATAGAATTGATTTAAAAAAAAAAAAAAAATTTGCCTCTGGCTATTTCATTCCTTTCAATGTATTTCTGTATCTGATCTATTGACAAATAAATATATATTTCACAAAAACAGCATTTATAATAAGGAAATGTTTGTAATGGAAAATAATTTACAAGGGATTTTAGAGGAGCTCATACACACACACACACACACTACACACACACAGAGTGGACCAGTGTGGACCAGTGTGGACCAGTGTGGACGAGTGTGGACCAGTGTGGACCAGAGTGGACCAGTGCGGACCAGTGCGGACCAGTGCGGACCAGAGTGGACCAGTCTGGACCAGAGTGGACGAGTGTGGACCAGTGTGGACCAGTGCGGACCAGAGTGGACGAGTGCGGACCAGTGCGGACCACAGTGGACCAGTGTGGACCAGTGTGGACCAGTGTGGACCAGAGTGGACCAGTGTGGACCAGTCTGGACAAGTGTGGACCAGTGTGGACCAGTGTGGACCAGAGTGGACGAGTGTGGACCAGTGTGGACCAGTGTGGACCAGAGTGGACCAGTGCGGACCAGTCTGGACCAGAGTGGACGAGTGTGGACTAGTGTGGACCAGTGTGGACCAGAGTGGACGAGTGTGGACGAGTGTGGACCAGTGTGGACCAGAGTGGACCAGTGTGGACCAGTCTGGACCAGTGTGGACGAGTGTGGACGAGTGTGGACCAGTGTGGACCAGTGTGGACCAGAGTGGACGAGTGTGGACCAGTGTGGACCAGTGTGGACCAGAGTGGACCAGTGTGGACCAGTCTGGACCAGAGTGGACCAGTGTGGACCAGTGTGGACCAGTGTGGACCAGAGTGGACCAGTGTGGACCAGTGTGGACCAGTGCGGACCAGTGCGGACCAGAGTGGACAAGTGTGGACCAGTGTGGACCAGTGTGGACCAGTGCGGACCAGAGTGGACCAGTGTGGACCAGTGTGGACCAGTGTGGACCAGAGTGGACCAGTGTGGACCAGTGTGGACCAGAGTGGACCAGTGTGGACCATGGATCTATTATACTATAGTCAGACTGATTCATGTGAAGAACTCAATTCATATGAGACACAGGTTATAACCCATAATTAATAGAGAAAGAAAATACATTTTGTGCCTCAACATCCAGGAAAATGTCATCAAAATTAACCATGCTCTGTGTCTTAAGTTGTAAGCTCTTTAGTGAACTATGTTTTATTATTTGCTGACGCAGTGTCTATGTTGTGATGTGTGATGTATGTGATTTACATGTTTTCTTCCTGCAGGTCTTTTCTTGCTCACTAGATGGCACTGTCAGACTCTGGGAGTAAAGATGATCAAGTACATCACGTAATGAATCAAATTGATGATGGGACTTTCTTTTCTTCACGTTTGATTTCTGAATCTTCCAGACCTTTGTGATCATCCCATTCACTTGTCAATGTCATATTATTGCTATGTAATTATTAGAAAGTAGATGGCAGCTACTACATTCAAGTGCCAAATAATCTATAGAATTGTAAACCTTAAATACCACTTTATCAGGTCTAATGTGTTGCAGAGTGAAATACTCCTTGTGTTCTGTCCTCCTGAGAACATGGTTGCAGATGTGTACACAAAATGTGCAACAAGGGCCAAAATGGAAACGTTTTGTTGTTCTATGTTTGGTATGTGATGTTTAGTGAAATGTGAGTGGCACCATCGAGTGGAGGTGTTAGAGAGCCATGTGTACCACTACATCTGCTGGCACTATATTGTTCGGCGTAAGGGTACGTTCGGTTCAAGCTGAGCGAACCACTGCAGTGACCTCAGCACCTATTCCATTACACGTCTATTTTATGTTCTTTGTCATTATTGTGCAATTAGCCTTCATGTTATATAATAAAACGTGGCTATCACTTTTTGTATCCTATTTTTACCTTAATTATATTGTATTTAAATCTATTATTACTTATCCTACTTAAGCCCATTTGTACTTAAGTCTCTATATTCTGCTAAAACTGAAGTTATGTGTTTCTCCTGCACTTTCTCCCTGACATTTGTTCAGTGAAACAACATCTCCACCATCACATTCCTGCATCTAGAGGGAAGTGTCTGCACAAAACGAAAGTGAAAGTGTTTTTAAGCAGAATATAAAGAGGTGCACAGCTTCTTTGTCAGATCTTCACTATAACGACGCCATGACAAGTGAGTAAAGCCGTTATTGTGTGTTGTATTATTATATTGTCTGTTATGTTAAAACACTTTGTCAAGTGAGTCATGTATTTGAACCGACGGAGGAAAAGAGAAGAACTTTTGCCACGTTTAAAATAGGTTTAACTTTTAACTTTGTCTTGCCTTTTTTTAAGTCTCTTTTGCAGAAGCTGTTGGTGTAGAAAATGTACAGTCAAGTCTAAAGATGTAAAGAATTACACAAGTTTAAAATCTCTGCTGTAAGAAACAAAGATGAGCAAATTCAGATGTTTAATTCATAGTAAAAGTAGAGAAAACTTTTCGAACTAATATGAAAGGGACACACGACCAAAGGTGCATGCAGAATGACTTTTAGGAATGCAGTTTATATTAGATATCACTCATTTCTTTAAACAAAGGGTGAAGGGTTGAACTGACCCACACATTTCCAGTAAATTATGTAACTTTGCTCTATTTGATTCTTCTACTGTGGAATTAACCAGGTTTATTTGAGCTACAGGCATTTTTTATCCTAATTTTAATTTATAATAATCTGCTTGACTTTTTTCCACAGACACGAGGAGGATTGTGCTCCTGGGGAAAACAGGAACAGGAAAAAGCAGCTTGGGCAACACTATTCTGGGAGAGGATTATGCCTTTCCAGAGGTCAACTCTCCAAACTCTGGGACCCACATTTGTCTCTCAGTCACCAGGACGGTCCACGGGAGGAACCTCACTGTCATCGACACCCCGGGAGTCTTCGACACGGACCCCAACAGCTCCAAGTTTAGTCCAGAAATCTTGAAGTCAGTGTCGTTATCGTTCATATTCTTAGTTATTTTGAGGCGGAGTGGTTCTGTCACTATTAGAATCAGCTCTCAGACTTGAAGCTCCAACTTAGGCCAATAGTTTACTTATAAACAAAGCCCTGTGGAGTAAGAAGGTAAAACCTTTAGAAACTCAATCCATCAGAAGTGGACACTGCCGTGTTGGAAGTTTGCATTACAACAGTTATGTAATACTATTACATAACTGAATGATTTTAGTCTATTACAGTAAGAGACTAAAATTATTAATTCTTATTTTCCTTTTACATAGATTAGTGTTCTACAGGCAGTAACTGAGTAAGATAAGATAAGAATCCTTTTTTATCCACACATGGGGAAATTTTGATGTTACAAGTCAGTATATACAGGGGGAAAGGACAGAACTTAAAGGAAGTTTAAAAAAAGAGTTTTTGTTTAAGTTCTAACAAAACTCCTGTAAACAGGTCCTCTCATATCTTAATAGGGATTGGAGGGTAGAACATAAGAATAAAATAAATAAAAATAGCTAGCATAAGACAAATAATCATGGTATAGTTAACACTTATTTACATCAGTTATATGCACATGAATATGACATTAATTGCGTGTGAGTATGACAGTAATTGCACATGAATATGATGGTATTGCACATGGTTAAATCAGTATTGCACATGTTCAGGACTAACAGTGTTTGTTATAAAGTCTGACAGCAGCAGAAGGAAAGACCTGCGAAACCTTTCCTTCACACAGCGAGGGTGGATCAGTCTCTCACTGAAGCTGCTCTCCAGAGCGGACAGTGTCCTGCAGTGGACAGAGTGTCCTGCAGAGGGTGACACTCATGGTCCAGCATAGATGTGAGTTTAGCCAGGACCCTCCTGTCCCCCACCGAGTCTCCCTCCTCTCACTCTCTGTGATGCTGCTGCTCCAGCAGGCCACACCATACAGGAGGGCTGATGCCACCACAGTGTCATAGAAGGTCTTCAGGAGTGGCCCTGTCACTCCAAAAGACCTGAGTCTCCTCAGGAGTATTCATGGTTTGTAAGTTAACTTGGGAAGAATGGTCAATGGTTAAGGCATTTGTTATGATCCCGGTGGCAAACACCAAAAAGCAGTCCGGATAAAGGCAAAGTAGAGTTTATTTAAAAAACTTTCAAAATCCAAAAGGCAAAGCACAAAGGATCAGAATGTCCAAAAAATGCGAAAACACAAAAGATCTTAAATTCCAAAAAGTCAAAACAGGAAAGCACTAACTTAGCTACAAAGCAGGAGCAGGAGCAGGAGCAGGAGCAGGAGCAGGAGCAGGAGCAGGAGCAGGAGCAGGAGCAGGAGCAGGAGCAGGAGCAGGAGCAGGAGCAGGAGCAGGAGCAGGAGTTACTAGCAGTCTTTAGACAGACATCAAATAACGACCAGACACAGAACAAAGGGGAGACTGAACTTAAATACACACAGAGAAGCAGGTGATTGGTGGAGAGCAAACAAGTGGCAGGAGAAACTAATTCAGGTAATGAGAAGACTGACAGCAGGTGTGGTGGGAGGTGACAGGGAAATCCAGGAAGTAACAGACGGCAGGTGAGGGGCGGAGACACAGGAACACATGGCACACAAAAACAAACATGGGAGCACATGACAAACACAAGGGGCACATGGGAAATGGAGTCTGTGCAGAGCAGATACTTACAGCATTAGCCTTAAGGAAATACTGGTTGATCGCCTCTTCTGCAAATTGATTTGTATTTATCTGCATTTACACTCTAAAAGGAGAAAAGTATTGAGTATAAGTCGCACCAGCAGAAAAATGCATAATAGATGAGAAAAAAACATATATAGGTCTTTTGGGGAAAATGTATTTGATAAAATCCAAGACCAAGAACAGACATTTAATCTTGAAAAGCAATTTAAAATAATAACAGATAAGAGAACATGGTGAATAGGTGTACGTATGCTAACGCTAACACCTTCAGCTACATGACGTATGCTAACGCTAACACCTTCAGCTACATGACGTATGCTAAAGCTAACACCTTCAGCTACATGAGGCGCAGACAGAACTGTGGTAAGTGTCTGGTATGTTAACGTAACATATGAACAGTTATTCAGATAACTATAGCATAAAGAACATGCTAACAAGTTTACCAAAGCATCAGTTTTACCCCAAATCACTAAATCCATTGAATTCTTCGGCCGGTCCTGAACCACCTCCGCTCCACCGTGAGCTCAGCCATGGACCCGCTGCAGTTTGCATATCAGCCTGGCATCTGAGTGGAGGACGCCGTCATCTCCCTGCTGCACCGCTCTCTCTCACCTGAAGAAGCCTGGCAGCTCTGTGAGGATTCTGTTTTCTCCAGCGCCTTCAACACCAGCCGCTGCTCATGGATTCTGAGAGTGGATCCTGGACTACCTCACAGACCGACCCCAGTTTGTGAGAGCACGGGACTGTGTGTCTGACACTCGGACCTGCAGTGTGGGGGCGCCCCAGGGCACTGTCCTCGCGCCCTTTCTCTTCACCCTTTACACTGCAGACTTCAGACACGACACGGACAGCTGTGTCCTGCAGAAGTTCTCTGACGACTCTGCCATCATCGGACTCATCACGGACGACGATGACGCGGAGTACAGAGGACTGGCGCAGGACTTTGTGGACTGGTGTCAGCGGAACCACCTCCTCATCAACGCGGGGAAGACCAAAGAGATGATGGTGGATTTCCGCAGACGCCACCCCACTGCCCCCTCACCAGTGAACATCCAGGGACGGGACATTGAGAGAGTGGACTCATACAAGTACCTGGGTGTTCATCTGAACCACAAACTGGACAGGACTCATAACACAGACGCACTGTACAGGAAGAGCCAGAGTCGGCTCTACCTCCTGAGGAGACTCAGGTCTTTTGGAGTGACAGGGCCACTCCTGAAGACCTTCTATGACTCTGTGGTGGCATCAGCTCCTGTAGGTGTGGCCTGCTGGAGCAGCAGCATCACAGAGAGGGAGAGGAAGAAGCTGGACAAAGTCATCAAGAAGTCCAGCTCCGTCCTGGGCTGTGCTCTGGACTCGGTGCAGGAGGTGGGGGACAGGAGGGTCCTGGCTAGATTCACATCTATGCTGGACCATGAGTGTCACCCTCTGCAGGACACTCTGTCCACTGCAGGACACTCAGTCCGCTCTGGAGAGCAGCTTCAGTGAGAGACTGATCCACCCTCGCTGTGTGAAGGAAAGGTTTCACAGGTCTCTCCTTCTGCTGCTGTCAGACTTTATAACAAACACTGTTATACCCATGTGCAATACTGTCATGTTCATGTGCAATACTGTCATGTTCATGTGCAATACTGTCATGTTCATGTGCAATACTGTCATGTTCATGTGCAATACTGTCATGTTCATGTGCAATACTGTCATGTTCATGTGCAATACTGTGACATAATGTCAACCATCTTGGTGCAATATTCTCTGTCCATATAACATCAATTATTATTTTATTTTTATTAAGAGTATTAGAGGTTAGCTATAATAGTTTTATAAGAGTTTTTCTAGAGTGTTTTTTATAAGTTATCTGCTTTTTATAATTCATTTCTGTGCCTACTCTATGTTGCAACACTGAGATTTTCCCACCGTGGGACAACTAAAGGCTTATCTTGTCTTAAGTCTCACCTCGGCCAAACTATGAAGAAATGTGCGACTTTTAGTCCGGAAAATAG
>NW_027315768.1:29979919-30224919 GCF_026437365.1 Eucyclogobius newberryi
TTGTTTAATCATAAGGCTGATCTCAGCAATTCACACAAAGGTGTTCAGTAATTCTCAGTTTGCAACTTTGTGAGAAGAGTTTGGTGAGACATTTTTTTACGTTTACATCTGCTTTTGCCGTCTTGTTTTGACCTGAGTCTGCGTTCTCTCTGGACATAATTCTATGGTGTAATTTGTTGTTTAACTTGCCCGTCATCATAAATTGTTTATTCCATCAGTGAACAGAATGGTGAACGCAAACATATCATAAACATATCCTTGCCAGCAAGAGGAATACTTGCAGATTCCATGAGTTCACAAACTCTTGAGAATCCATCTTGTTAGGCTCCCACTGATTAGTTTGCAGTCTGCTAAATTGTTTAACGAGCCAGTCACAGGGCCTGGAACCAATCACAAAGCAGCGCAGTGGTTTGTGGCAAAGTCAAAACAAGGGAACCAAAACAAACACAGCGGCGCTGGCGAAACAGACTGTTTCAGGAGAAATGCAGATTATTTTATTTTTCAAAAACGTACAAAAAAGGGTTTGTTGTTTTATATGTGTAGTTGTATTTTTTAATGTGCGGGGCAGCTTTTGACAAGAGACTTTCAGACTGATTCATGTGAAGAACTCAATTCATATGAGACAGATCAGTCTGGCGTGAGCCAGGTTATAACCCATAATTAGTAGATAAAGAAAATACATTTTGTGCCTTAACATCCAGTACATTTGTTTCAAAATTAAGCCTGCCCTTTGTCTTAAGTTGTAAGCTACTTTAGTTATCTATGTTTTATTATTTGCTGATGCAGTGTGTTGTTACACTGTTCTTCCTGCAGGTCTTTTCTTGCTCACTAGATGGCACTGTCAGACTCTGGGACTACAGTGATGGCGTTCTTATTAAGGTAAAGTTACCATGAGGCTTTTTAAATGTGTCAAGATGATCAAGTACATCACGTAATGAATCAAATTGATGATGGGACCTTCCTTAACTTTTAATTTCTGAATCTTCCAGACCTTTGTGATTGGTCATGCCATTCACTCCATCCACGCGTCAGGAAGCCACGATGGAGTCCTGTTTCTCACTGTTCCAGCACAGAACAACCATAGATCAGGTACGTTTTTATGTGGTTTAGTGCAGCTTTTGTGGAGTGTGTCCAGTCTTAATGCGTATTACTATTTTTGTGTATATGTCCAAGTGTATCAATAAAGTTTAAGTCTGTATAGTGTATTTGGCAAAGTTTTGTCAATGTCATATTATTGCTACATAGTTGTTTGCATGATTAGAAAGTAGATGGCAAAAACTACATTTGAGCGCCCAATAATCTATAGAATAGATGATTAATATATCTATAGAACAGATATTTTTCACTTAGTGGATCAAACCAAACTTGATGTCTAACAGACTTAAAAGTAGACTTAAACTAAAGTGTTTGATTTGATCTAACGTTAAATCTTTCTCTTTCTTTGCTCAGAGATGTTTCAGTTGGTTGCGGTGCAGTTGCCTCAGAGCTCAGAGCAGTTGGTCGAGGCGCGGGAGATTTCTGCTGTTCTCGCCGACGTCAGCTCAAACCCTGAAGCTGTCAGCTTTGGACGAGCGGTACGCACACAAACCAAACACATGAACTAAACTAATGTGAGAGGTGTTTTCACACACGTTAGAAGGTTATTCAGCTGTCATTTTCTCATTAAAAACATGTAAAATACAGTTGTAATGTGGAAGACCTCCTCATTAGGTGTAAATTAAAGCATATACACAGCGTGTTTGGTTTATCCCCATGTTTGTGTTCTTCTTCAAAGGGTCAATACATCGCTTCAGTCAATGGTTTGCAGCTGGAGGTTTTCTTCTTCAAAAAACAGAAATCCTACAGGTAAAATAACACCTTTTTTATTTCTTTGCAATTGTTACGGTATTTGCTTACAATGTACGTGGTTATTATGCATCTTTACAATGACATTTACTTTATCTATTTAAGATCCCAGTCAGTTATTACCGCAGCAATAATTATTCTAAATGGGAAAACGACATACTTCATAAACTAATGTGTGTGGCCAAATATTTCCTGAAGGTTTTTTCTTAAAGAAGACAACAAAAAGGGAGCCAGGAACACATTCACGTGCACCACCTGCCACCCTCTGGAGGACTGCATCGCCACCGGGCACGAGGACGGAAAGATACGCCTGTGGTAAGTGTTCCTTCATTGTCAAGGCAATTCACCGGTCAACTGTGGTTTAGTCGACTATTATTTCACTTCACTGAGGTTTTTTATTTGCTCTATTTATATATAAAGCAAAGAGGGCGCCCTTGACAAAGAGGATTCAAGCTCACTGGTTTAATAAAGGGAAATAAATGAATAGATTAATACATTTACATTACAGATTCATTTGGGAGCACACTCGACTGGAGAATGCTGAAAATGCGGGCGTGGTTAGGAAATGTCAACGATTATTTATCAATATTTGGGGTTATTTAGGTCACAATATACTCGTCAGAACTTTATAATATAATTACTTTTTCATTCAGAGAGGTTGTTGTTCATTACAATTGTGAAAGAAAGAAACAAGGATTTACGTTGTGTCGTTTGGTCATTGTGAATAATCGTGATGGTTCCTCCGACAATAATCGTAACATTGAATTGTGAATCGGGAGTTAAAATCTGCCTTTATTTACCTAATTCTTTTCTGTATAAATAGTTTGCAGTTTGCACGCCCCCTTTTTCGTCAGCTACTCGATTGGAAAGTCATTTCTTTAGTCGTTTGCTGCTCTACTGAATCAAAAAGTAATGGTATTGTCATATGGCCTAAGAAATATGTCACACATAGTTAAAAAAAATAAAAAAAGTGGGGTATACTGTAGATAACTGAAATTACTCTGTCGCTGATTATGATTCTCACAATTATTATTATTTTTAGTTCTTGTCTATATTCTGACCTGAATAATCACAATAGATTAACTGAAAAATGTTGACGTCACATTCGGTTTAACTGCATCGTCTGAAAAAGTTGTTCTAAAGCCGAGCATGAGAATGAATGAGTCTGAGTATCACTGAAGTGCCAAATAGGCCTGACACAAGAATGACTCTAACGACTTATTATTCAATTAACAACAAGTCCATATTATGGGCGACGACGAACACTTCAAGTGCCCCAAAAGTACATATTTAACCGTCACAGGGACAAATACGTTTAATGAGGTAAAAATGTTTCTTAGTTCTGCTTTAACAGAACTGACCCGAGACACTCTGAAAGGGACCGCTCTGGGGGGCCGGGGCTGTAATAATCGTTGGATCATGATATTATTATTATGATATTAATGTCCTATTAAACAAAAAAACGATATTATAATATGAAGACAAGAAATACAATGTCAAATGTAAGTGTTAGTTGTGCTTTTGGGACAGGTTCAGGCTCATTTTAAAATAGTCATCTAACATTAGTTATCTGGGGAGGCCCGCTCCCCACTCCGGAAAAAGGATCTCGTATCTTGAATGAAAGATTTCTCTTTTTCGCCCTTCAACAAGTTCCAGATTTTTCCAGTTTAGCCACATTTGCTTCTTTAATTGACCAATGACTGCTTTATTGTTTGTTTCTCTGACCATTAAGTTAAAGCTGCATATGATCTAGAACTTGCTTCAAGGCTGTAGTCGTGTGGAATAAATGAAAGTTATTGTTTTTTCTTGCAGGAGAAACTTTGTCCACAACAAGGAGTACACCTATTCAGCCCTGCACTGGCATCACAATGCAGTCGGTGCCTTAAGCTTCACTCCACAAGGTGGAAACTGACCCAATCCAGTCAATAACACACTAGTTAAAGTGTGTAGTTTGCTCATGTGTGTGTATTTACAGGCACTCACCTGCTGAGTGGAGGGGTGGAGTCAGTGCTGGTTCAGTGGAGGCTGGAAAAGGATAAGGACTTTCTGCCTCGTCTTGGAGCTGCCATCACCCACATCGCTGTGTCACCCGACGGGTCCCTCTTCTGCACCTCACACGCCGACAATAGTGAGTTTCAGAAGACGTCACAACAAACGGACACATTTATAATATGAGCACCTTACAACGACCCCATAATGACACTCTGCTATGGAGCACCATAGATGAACCCATTATATTTATCCCAGTGGGTCATTTTACAAAAACATTTGGAACAGGTCACAAGAGGTGTTCTGGAGTTGAGTTCCACTTTATTGTCCCGTAGGGAAATGTTTCCTCTGCATTTGACCTTGTTTGATGGTCAACAGGGCCCTCTTGAACATGGGAAGTTAAGGCTAAAGAGGCTAACTGTTTAAATAAAGGATTCATAATTCATAATCTGGGGCAACTTACTAGCAGCAGCGGTCACCACAGTGCATCGCCCGGGACCCATCTCCAGACCCTAACCCTGGAGGATTTTACCCATGTTTGAGATGGACAAACTCTGCTCACAAAGACCTGGTCCGGCCCTGGAATCTCTTCTAGTTGTGAGCCACTGCCTCCCGGTCTAGTTTTAGTCCTTCTGGTCAGGTTCATACAGGCCAAACCCAGCGTAACTCAAACTTGAGCTCAAACTAAGTCATTCTCCTGGTGGTTTGGCTGAGATGAACTTTTATGTACACAATCCCAAATGTTTCCAATCCCAAATTCTAAATCAAAGCATTCTTCACTTCCAGAAATCACCATCATCCACAGTTACGTGAAGGTGTCCGCTGTGATTCAAGGCCTGGTCAAAGGTGCGTCCAGTCAAATGGTTCAATACAGTTTGTCATAGTTTTTCACAACATGATATTTATGTTGTTTGTTTTGCAGGCGACAGAATCAGGACAGATTTGATCATTGATCCTCGCAGCAAAGCTTTGGTGATGAATGGAAAACCCGGACATTTGCAGTTTTACTCCCTCCAAAGAGACAAACTCCTTTATAATGTGAGTGTTTATTGCATTATGCGGAGAAAATCATAGTAAAAGCTCAGCACATGCTTTATAGTTATTGATTATGAGTTTAGAGATGACCAATGATAAGTCTTTATGGGATTGTGCAGATCATGGCAGTGATTTGGTGGTTTTCAGTGTTTGAATTTACAGAAAATATCTTTGAACAGCTGTATTGATACACATTTTAATTTGTAGTTCATCAATTTTGATACTTGTCAAGGGAAATTAAATTTTCCCTGTGATTGGAGCAAAGATAAAGTGGGAGGCGGAGCTTGTAAATGTTCTCGTTTTCAAGGAAATCACTGTTATTTTTATATATTTCTAAAGACTATAAAAGCCAGGACACGATTGGAAAATATGATATGCAATATTTTAATATACTTTTTGACACAATAATATCAGTTAAATTAAAACAATAGAAACATTCAAAAAACTAAATTAAGGCTAATTTCAGATGGTGAAATGTAGATTTTGGTCATAATTCTTTTCATACAGAATGTTTTGTTATATATAAAAACCTTGGTGTTATTGCGATATTTGAATGTATTTTTTTAGCACAATACTTTCTGTTTTTATATTGAAACTAAAGTACATGTATGATTTAACAGATTCAAAACAAAAGAATAACATAGAAAAATAAATTATATCAATATTTAAAAAATCTGCCTTTTTCCTTTTTAAAACGACACATTTTAATTTAAAAATAAACTGGTAAATGTGTCAGACAGAGGAGCTTTGTGTTACTGCCACATCGAGTATTGCAATATCGATATTTTTGCGTTTTCATATTGTGCAGCTCGAGTAAAACCCAGCCAAAAAAACACACTCTAAAGACGACTCCTAAGCCGTTCTCATTTCCTTCCAGCTGGACATCGTGCAGCAGGAGTACATCCACGAGTTGGGCCTGGAACAGTTCGACGTGGTCAAAGCCGACTTCGACGCGGGTGGAAAGTGGCTGGCGACGGTGGAGGAAAGAAAACAGAACTCTGCCGAGCTGGAGCTGAACTTGAAGCTTTGGGCGTTTGACGAGCAGACGCAGAGGTTTGGACAGTGTTGTTAAAGCTGTTTTACGTTTCCCTTGTAAATGAATGAATGAAGTTTTCCCCGTCTTCGTGAAGTGTATTTTAAAGCGCTACTCGGGGAACAGAAACGAGCTTTGTCCGGTGTCTCCATCCAACTGTAAAACATTCCAACAAGGAGCAGTAATGTAAAACAATTCATGCTATTTTTGGCTTTGTTTTGTGGTGTCGTTTCACTTCTGTCTGAAAAAGCTCTTCCAAAGCGGTGACTGAACCCAAAAATTCAGGATTTGGATGGATTTAAATACCTGCTTTTACCCAAAGAGCAAAATTCTGCACTTTATTATCAGTGGTACAAGGCGTGACCAGTGGGGGAAGAAGTACTTGATCCTGTTCAGTGAAAGTACACATGCAGGAGTACAAAAAGTAATAAAAAAAAGAGTCGCCTATAAAAAAAAATAAATGTTTGAAGTACATATTTATATTTTTAGTGTATTTATTCCTGTTGTACATATAGATTAGTTTTACGCCAATCGAGTAGGCGTTTGTGGAGAAAAGTCAAAATCTGTTGGACAATTTTTTTTGTTTTTTTCTTTTAACTTAAAAACACAAAGAGCAAGACCAGAGAGAAAAGACTTGAACCAAAACGAGTACAATATTTTCTGGACTATAAGTCGCACCGGAGTATAAGTTGCACCAGCCAAAAATGCATAATAGAGAAGAAAAAAACATATACAAGTCGCACTGGAGTATGAAATGTGGCTCCAAGTGTGAAAATAACAAATAATATCACAAATAAGATGCTCCGGAATATAAGTATAAATATAAGTATAAGTCGCACCCCGGCCAAAACTATAAAAAAAGGTGCGACTTCTAAAATACGGTAGACCTCCTCACCCAAAACCACACGTTTCTATTGAAGCCGCTGCTTCTTTCTCCGTAATGACCTGGTCTGGTTTGGATCACCCACAGTTTTGTGCTGAACACGACGGTCTCGGCCCTACACGACGACCGGATCACGGACCTGAGCTTCAGTCCAGACCAGACCACCCTCCTCGTTTCCACCAGCCAAGACGGACACTTCAAGGCCTGGACTCTGGCTGCCCCCACGGACGCTGAAGGTACGGGGGCCCCGGAGGGTCAAAATGTAGTGCCAAATGTAAAAAGCACATGAGCTTAAGTGGATGGATGAAACTGCTTTTATGAGGGTGAACTAAATCATTTCTGAACCTTAAAAGAATAGATTAAAAAATAAAGTAAATAAAGAATAAAGGGTGGCTAGCGCGCTCGCCTCACAGCAAGAAGGTTGCAGGTTCGAATCCCAGGCAGACCGGGCCTTTCGGGTTTTCCCTCCTCCAGGCGGCGTTTTCCCTCATCCGGGCGGCGTTTTCCCTCATCCGGGCGGCGTTTTCCCTCATCCGGGCGGCGTTTTCCCTCATCCGGGCGGCGTTTTCCCTCCTCTGGGCGCGTTTTTCCACCTCCGGGCGGCGTTTTCTCTCCTCAGGGCGGCGTTTTCCCTGCGTTTTCTCTCCTCAGGGCGGCGTTTTCCCTCCTCCGGGCGGCGTTTTCCCTCATCCGGGCGGCGTTTTCCCTCCTCTGGGCGCGTTTTTCCACCTCCGGGCGGCGTTTTCCCTGCGTTTTCTCTCCTCAGGGCGGCGTTTTCCCTGCGTTTTCTCTCCTCAGGGCGGCGTTTTCCCTGCGTTTTCTCTCCTCAGGGCGGCGTTTTCCCTGCGTTTTCTCTCCTCAGGGCGGCGTTTTCCCTGCGTTTTCTCTCCTCAGGGCGGCGTTTTCCCTCCTCCGGGCGGCGTTTTCCCTCCTCCGGGCAGGTTTGGGGGTTTTCCTCCTCCGGGCGAACACAGTCATGGCCAAAACTATCACAAAGATCTGGAGATGGATTCCCGGCACCGCTTCTGAGCGGTCGCCCCCAGAAGGATGGGTCAAATGCAGAGGATACATTTCCCTGCAGGGACAAAAGTGATACTTGTACTCTAATTTAGGGCTGCGACTATTCATCGACTAACAGTGATTAGTTGACAATGAAAATATTCATAGTTGTTTATCGTTTTATGGACTATATAGACTTGAAAGCATTTATTAAATCAAAATGTCATAAGAATGGACAATTTCGTATTTTCGAGAGTAACACATTTTATTTGTAAATCTTATTATCTAAAAGCTTTCAGTTCCCATATTTCAACTTTTTATTTGGTTGTAAATCTATTCAAAAAGTCTCAATTTACAATAGTCCTACTGTAAGTGCAGCTGGACAATGGTGTAACACGCTCGTAGGATTTGATTGTTTAGTTTGTTTACTTAATCTTTTGTAGGACTTTATAGACCAATGTCCCGCATGTCCCTGTATTTTGTCCTCTGCAAAGAACAAGCACATCTCACTTTGCTCTTCAAAGCTTCACACAAGCGTCTGATCATGTGACCATCCAATCACAGCCGCTTGTTTTCACATTTCTATGATTATCTTATTTCATTTGATCAAAACCACGTCTAAAATATGCACTTTGTACTTAATAAATCACCAAAAAAAAGATTATAATTGCCGTATTTGTCATATTTCTTTAATCTAGAGTTGATTCCATAAGCTTCAGTGACTAATGCTCGATGTACCACACTCAAATCAAAGCATTTTTCCGCTCTTTTATCCCCATTAGTTGAATATTAGACTTTTACGTGCAGACTGAGCTCATCGTGACACTGTGCTAATCCTCAGATGAAAGCCCGTCCTGGTCCTGTGATTTCGTGGGCTCGTACCACAGCCTGGCTCCGCGCTGCTGCTGCTTCTCGGCCGACGGCTCTCTTCTGGCGGTGGGTTTCCAGGAGGTGGTGACTGTCTGGAGCTGCGCGTCCTGGGACCTCCTCACCACTCTGTCCCAGCCGCCCGGAGACGTCAGGTACACGAAAGACGCCGAATACGACCTTGTGATACGTGTGTCGCCCAGAGCTCGTCCAACACTGAGACTGGTCTAAAACATGGCTGAAATCTAACTGAATCTGGACTAAATGAAGTCTTAACTGAGTATAAACCAGATCCAAACCTGTTAAAGACGGGTTTTTAATACATTACCAAAGATGACATGAAAATATACTTTATAAACAAGCACTCAAAGGCAGAGGACTCGGAGTACCAAGAAGGGAAGCTCAAGATTTGTCAAACACTGTCCTAGACCTTAATCCTTTGCTCTGGTTTAGAGTGTGGACAGTATGAAGAGGTTATTAAACACTTTAATAGGACGGGAGAAAGAGAAGCTTTTCTACTTTTTCCAGCCCCTAGATTTATGAGACAAAGGGAGAGAAAAGGGGCGGAAAGTGAGAGGAAAAGGATAAAGAAAAGGGGAGGAAAAAGGGTAGACAGGCTAAGAAAGGGGAGGAAAGTGAGTGAGGGCTTCCCAGGCAGGAGAGTGTCTGTCCTGCAGCTCGGGGGTCTCTCGTTGGCAGATCCCGTCCTGTTAAAATGGGGCAGTGTTGGGTCAAAGAGGACACACACTGTGCCAACAAATGTTTGCTGCTGAAGCAAAAAACAATATGTGATGACTTGCAATTGGTAGTGAATTACAGGGAAGTTCATATTTTCTGACTGTTCTCTATTTTGAAGTTTCAATTCCTGGTTTTGGTCTTTCGATTGAACATGGAACAAATGTATTCTATTTTATTTTTGCATCAAGACTTTTTATGAACTTAAAAAACACTGATTATAATAAATAGCTGCGAGATTAATCGAAGTGAAAACAAAATCTCACTTTGAATGCAATTGGCACTTCACAAAAGCTGCAGTTTTATACAGTTTCAGTTGAACAAAAATGCAATATAATCACAATCGCAATTCTTGTCCGAAAGATTGCTATTAAATATTATCCCAAATCCTTCAGCTTCAGCCAAACATCTTCCTCCAAAACATGAAATCTTATTAAGTTTTTGATATAACTTGATCTCTATTTTATTTTAAAACATACATAATTGTCCAGTGACTATGAAACACTGTAACTCGATCTCCAGTTACTTAAACGCGGCCCGTTAACTGAGTAAAGCACCACATGATTTGGAGACATCTGATTTGATCTTTGGACAGATAAGAAATGTTTTATAGTCTCTCTAAAGCAAGATTTATCCTGGAATAAGTCGTGCGTTTGGTCCTAAAAGTCTGGAATATGCGACATGCCAGGAATTCTAAGTCCAGGAGTGTAGCTTAGTGGGCGTTAAAAAAAAGAGCGAGCGAAAGAACAACATCAACTCATATTTTCACAGCTGCCCACTTTACACTTGCACAAGTCCCGTCACGTCTGGTCCTAAACCGGCCGCAAACGCCGCCAAGTGCAGGCCAGACCAAGGGATCGGAACAAAGAACCGGCTCATGTCTGGAATTGGAAACATGAAATACTAAACTGGGAGAACATTCCGGGCAGAGCGGGAACATCTTCATCCAACAGAAAAGTGACGATGTGCACTTTTTACTCGGAACCACCTTATTTTTATGGAATTTTCGAACGCAGCAAACGTATAACAAAGTGCAAATTTGAAAAGAGAACAAGCCGTTACACAATGTCACTGTCAAACAAAGTCAAAAGCCACTTATATGAGATCCTTTATCACTTTACTGGCGTTTCATGTTTGCTCTCCTCATTTTATTTTGGACTGAATTCATCTGATCTTACGTTTTGAAAGCGCATACCGTATTCTCCGGAGTATAAGTGTATAGGTCGCGCCGGAGCGTAGCTAGGTCGCGCCGGAGATGAGCTAGGTCGCGCCGGAGCGTAGCTAGGTCGCGCCGGAGCGTAGCTAGTAGCTAGGTCGCGCTGGAGCGTAGCTCGTAGCTAGGTCGCGCCGGAGCGTAGCTCGTAGCTAGGTCGCGCCGGAGCGTAGCTCGTAGCTAGGTCGCGCCGGAGCGTAGCTAGGAGCGTAGCTAGGTCGCGCCGGAGCGTAGGTCGCACAAGCCAAAAAAATGCATAATGGAGAAGATAAAAAACATAGCACTGGAGTATGAAATGCTGTTGCAAGTGCCCAAATAACAAATATATTTATACTTATACTCTGGAGCGACTTATATGTGATAAGTATAAGTCGCACTCCGGCCAAAACTATGAAAAAAGGTGCGACTTATAGTTCGGAAAATACGGTAAATTCCTCCAGTTCTTCCCATAATTCCAACTTTTGACTTTTTAACAGGTCTATCCCAGTGTCTTCAGCAAAAAAACACATTTTTGATTCTGGATTCAATGATTAAGAAAAGCATAAAAAAGGTTGGACAGTAAGGATAAATTCAGACGTGAATTCATTGCCTTTTTTAACTCGGAAAAAACCCCTCCTCCGCTTTGTGGGCGCCGGGACTAAACGCGGGGACTAAACGAATGCTAAACGCTCCTCGTCTGACGTCCCAATGAAGCTAATCCCGTGAAATATGTCGCGCGGAGAGCCGCTCCATTAACCTCCGTGAATGTCGCTCGCTTGGTATTCACCGCGGCATTCGCGCTTTCCGCCTTCGCTTTTTTTGCAGAAGTCTTTGTTTCGGGCGACTCGGCTGCTCCAAGTATCTGCTGGGGACGACCACCAAGAACCAACTGTGCTGCTGGAACCTGCTCACCTGCTCCTGTAAGAAGACCACACCCAAACACTCAAATATGAATTATAATGTATATGTAGGTGGGATGGGCTTTTATTGACCTTCCAGAGCTCTTCTCCGGGGCGAACGGGGGATTCATGTAACACTTTAATTCAGATTCAGACTTCAAGTGTGGGCCATATTAAAAAAAAATATATTGGACGATATTGTGCCAGAAATGTGTTAAACGTGTCTTTAACGCTGGATTTACATTGACTCCGGTGCTGCTTTAGAGACATTTGAAAGTGATTAAAACGTATTAGTTGAGGTTTAATGATCAGACAATTGTGATAATAACCCAAATAAATAATAAAATAAATAAAGTGCAGAATAAAAAAATAAATGAAAATAAAAAGAGCACCTTTATGCCTTTTTTTAATTTTATTTGAATTTGGCTGTATCCCAAGTTACGCTGTAGCCGCTCTGCACTATTCCTCATTCTGATTAATCATGATTTTTTTTTTTTCCTATTTTATTCTCTAGTCTTATGTTAACGACAAACATTTTTCAATATTAATTTACATAACACAGTGAGGCAATTATTTTACTAGTCGACTAGTTAAATTATTAAATCTGTTGTACATTGAGCCATTTTTAACCAAATAAAGGTTGAAATATGATAAATGAAGGCTTCTAGACGGAGATTAATTACCAATAAAGTTAATTAAAGAAGTTGTTAAGATTTAATAATGCCTCCGTCTTTGTTTTATATGAAGTTTTAGTCTGTACAGTCCAGATGACAAGTATAATTCGTCAACTAGTCACGATTAGTCGATTAATTGTCGCAGCCGAGACAGACCCTTACTTAAAAAAAATAACGTAATTTAAAACAAAAATATGTCAAATGTCTTCCTCCAGGATTGGCTGTAGACAATTAGAAATGACAGAATCTCTTAAAATGTGATTAATTCTATAATTCCCCCGCCCTCGATGGCTGTAGTCTTGTGTATCTGATTCTGTTTGTTGCACTGTTGTAAAAACACCTTCTCTTTTCCGTTTGGTCCCGTCAGTGGAGTGGAGCACCTCGATGGATGTGACGCTGCTGTTGACCGACCCGCTCTCTGAAAACATGGCCGCCTTCTGCTTCGAGGCCGGAAGCACCGACCGTGAGTCTGCGCGGAAACTGACGTGTAGAACATGCAAACGAGGGTGTGAACACGCAAACGAGGGCGTAGAACACGCAAACGGGGGCGTAGAACACGCAAACGGGGGCGTAGAACACGCAAACGGGGGCGTAGAACACGCAAACGGGGGCGTAGAACACGCAAACGGGGGCGTAGAACACGCAAACGGGGGCGTAGAACACGCAAACGGGGGCGTAGAACACGCAAACGAGATACAAACGAGGGTGTAAACATGCACCAACACACACCTCCATTTAAAAAGAATTTAAATTCGCTCAAAAAAAAAGGTGCTGTGACGATTGGGCGGAGCCTTATGTTTGCATTTTATTATCAGGCTCGTCACGACTTTTATTGAGACAAACATCACGATTCAGCGATTGTTCGTCGTTATTGTGAAATCTGTCATTTTCTTTCATTCTCGTTGACCAACACGTTACTGTTCCTCAAGTTTGTGACAAATCTGACTTTCCAAAAGACAAAAATAACGTTAAATGTGCCAAAAACTGCCAGATTCAAATTTTTATTTAAGTCTTTTTTTTTGTACTATGGATTGAACCAAAAAGGCTTAATTTGGCTTCTAACATGTCACAATTATTATTTTTTGGCTCTTACGATTATATTATGACCTGAATAATCACGAGAATTGACGATAATGATAATAATAAAACTGCACAGAAGCACATTGTTGGCCCCATGTAGTATTTTATTGTCAAAAAAGGAGTCAAACGTATACATCGATATCCAATACAATAAGAAAACCTTTATTTGAACTTGTTATTTCAGTGTAGAGATAAAACAAGTAGAAGTATTAACATTGACCACATTTATGAAGCGAGTGTTCCCATTTTGTCATGAAGATCTTGTGCAACTTTTACGGTCATAATTGTAACGTTAATGCCGTTTTCGCTCCCCAGTGTTTGTGTTCAAGCCGAGTGAGCCACGCCCCCTTTTCTCCCAGAAGGCCGTGTGCTCGGGGCGAGTGATCAGGGCCGTCTTCACCCCGAGAGAGGAGCTGCTGGAGGGCTGCGAGGAGGACGTCCAGTGGCTCAACCGCTCACAGCTGCACTTCTTCAGCCCCAACATGGTACACACACACATGGTACACACACAGGGTACACACACATGGTACACA
Source organism: Eucyclogobius newberryi (assembly GCF_026437365.1). Taxonomy (NCBI): domain Eukaryota; kingdom Metazoa; phylum Chordata; class Actinopteri; order Gobiiformes; family Gobiidae; genus Eucyclogobius; species Eucyclogobius newberryi. The sequence continues at coordinate 29,993,684 of NW_027315768.1, forward strand.
CACGGTACACAGACATGGTACACACACACAGACATGGTACACACACACAGACATGGTACACACACACAGACATGGTACACACACACAGACATGGTACACAGACATGGTACACACACACAGACATGGTACACAGACATGGTACACAGACATGGTACACACACTCATGGTACACACACTCATGGTACACACACTCATGGTACACACACTCATGGTACACACACTCATGGTACACACACTCATGGTACACACACACATGGTACACCCACGGTACACACACACATGGTACACCCACGGTACACACACACACGGTACACACACACACGGTACACACACACACGGTACACACACACACGGTACACACACACACGGTACACACACACACGGTACACACACACACATGGTACACACACACATGGTACACACACACATGGTACACACACACATGGTACACACACACACATGGTACACGCGGTACACACACATGGTACACACGGTACACACACACACACGGTACACACACACACATGGTACACACACACATGGTACACACACACATGGTACACACACACATGGTACACACACACACATGGTACACGCGGTACACACACATGGTACACACGGTACACACACACACACGGTACACACACACACACGGTACACACACACACATGGTACACACACACATGGTACACACACATGGTACACAAAGACCATCGAAGTCCGGGAATTGAAGTCCCGAATCCCTCCCCAGTGTTTGTGTTCAAGTCGAGTGAGCCGCGCCCCCTTTTCTCCCAGAAGGCCGTGTGCTCGTACCTGGAGTTGTTTTTGGCTCCAGGGGGAGGACCCATGCAAAGTTGTTTTCAGAGGGCCCACCAAACCTGGCCGGGTCCCGGTGCCCATCCCTAAAAGCATCGTTGTTAGGGCTGCAACTAACGGTTCATTTTCTGGTCGACTAGTCAAACTATGATTTCTATTGTACATTGAGACATTTTTAATACATTTTTAACCAAATAAAGTTGAAATGTTGTGTCTGAAGACTTCTAGCCTGATCATATTTACAAAAAAAGTGTATCATTGGTACAAATCACATATTATTTATTTTTTGACAGATTGATTTAATAATATAAAGTAGCTGTTTTCATTATAAAACTTATCAAAAAAACGTACCCTGAGTAGCTTTATTTGTGCTAGTTTGAAGAATTCTGGCGTTTTCTGGATCTGTGGCATTTGCCGTTTAAATCCATAAATCATCTCCAGACTCGTTCTGTGCTGTTCTCCCGTCCAATCACGATCAGTACAACTGCTAGGCTTCCTCTGGCATCTCTGAGAAAACGTTCGTTATAATTAACCTGTGTAACTCCCCTTGGCACCAGTAGATGGCGTCAAAACTTAGTCAGGGCCGTGGGAAACGGCAGAGATACAGATGTCAAACTAAAACTACTCAAGATCATATTTAATCCAGATTATCACAACACAATTCAGATTATTTACAGCCGATTTGTCACTTTTATTCCCATGAACTGTTGCAGTCCTAACTCAGGGTTTGATTACATTCTTTTCAAACATACATTTTCATTACATTTTTCTTGAGTTGTGTCCTTGAGCGAGACAGACTATTTGCTGAATGTTTCTTCACTCTTCACCTCCCGATGTTGACATGTTTTATTCCGTGCAGGATCTCATGACGTTCACTACTAAAGCTGAAGAGGACCGGCTGATGGCGTCAGACAAACGGGTAACGATGTGTTTTAGAGATTCATCCTGTCGTACTTCAGCACCAATAACTGTCCTGACACGCTGCTGATTGGACGAGAGGCGGGAGATATACTTATTGACAAATTGATAACATTGCAATGGTTGTTTTGGAAATATGCAACATTTAGTACATTATATCATCTATAATGTTAAAAACTATTAAGGATTAGCTCAAAAAGAGACTGAGACATTGTATAATTTCCCAAACAAAAGCTCAAAGTGACATTTCTGCACTTTTGTGGTTAAATTTAAGTATTTTTTGTGTGTTTTGAACCTCAGCAAAGACATTTACAGGCACATTTTAACACATTTCTAATTCGTTATTGAGATAATGTGACAAAAAATAACATTTAAATATGATATACAGCACATTTTTGTCAATTGTCAAGTTTAGCTTCTATCCACAACTTCAATAAATGTAGATAAATTCATGTCAGTGCCTCAGTTTTCACCACTTTTCCATTAATTAATTTTAGTTAATGTATAAAACAAAGTCATTGTAACATAATTATTTTTAATGTCGTCACTCAATTTTATAGTAAATCGAAGGACAATCTTAATTCTGAAATCATTCTCAACTTTATCTAAATTATTTTCTTTCCACCAGCTTCTTATCAACGACCAGGTTGCCATGACGCCGTTCCACCTGTTGCTGGGGAAACGGGGTCAAACTGAGGGTCAAGAGGTCGCCGTGGGTTCGGAGAGGGTTCAACCTCCACAAGGCTCCGCCGCCATCAAAGAGGTTTGTTTATATTCTGTCATCTCCATTCTACTGTTAATCTGCCTCTGACATGACGAGAAAAATAGTGTTTATTTCAGTTTTTCTATTTGGATTCATTCATAAATATTGATTTTTAAGGCGAGACACGACAGGAAAAAATACTTTTTGTTTGTTTTTTGTCAGTTTGTGCTCTAAACACAGGCTTTCACGTGGAAGATACAACATTCTCCAATCTGCTCCTAAATATGTTTTATTTAATTTAATCCACTTCATCAGTAGATTTATGTGAGACACTAACTTTAAATGCTGTGTTCTCAAAATGCATTTTTCTCCCACAGAGACATAAAGATCAGCTCTTACACACTTTACAATCTTGTACTTAACCAGAGTTTTACAGAATTTACAGAAGGGTTTGTTGATCTCTAATTCTAAACCTGATTTATTCACGTTTCAAGTCTAAAAAATGAGGCGAAATTAGAATTTTTTTTTTGGATTGAGTTGGAGGATTGAGTAATAACGCTCAAAAAGCTCCAAAATCCCCTGAAATGTTCTGTTACTAACTAATGTGTGTACAAAATTAATGTATTAAACCAGTTTTGGGCGATTTTAAGCGTTCAGTTGTGCAATTATTACCGTCTTTTCCCGTTCTGAGTTTGCCAAAGCGATGGAAAAGACGTCTAACCGCATTTTCCACTAATGACACGTTCTTTTCTCCACCAGCTGCTGCAGACTCCGGCTCATGTCCTGCCCGCCACGTCACATCTGTGCTCAATGTTTGTCCAGTCTCTGCTCATCTCCACCACTGGCAAAAGGTAACGCACTCTCAATATCTTTAATTAATGTCCACCTTTTTTCCCTCCAAATGTACTACTACTGTACACTATACTTATACTCTACTGTACACTATACTGTACACCAAATATCTACATTTTCAGCTAATTAAAGGATCTATAGAGCAAGTGTTGTATTTAGAAGACAAAGTACAACATTTTAAAATAACTTATTTCTAGTAGAATAAGTCGCACCAGCCAAAAAAAAAAGCATAATAAAGAAGAAGAAAACATATGAACAGTTCTTCAGATAACTATAGCATAAAGAACATGCTAACAAGTTTACCAAAGCATCAGTTTTACCCCAAATCACTAAATCCATTGAATTCTTCTTCCTCTGTGTCACTTCTAAACAACTCCACAAACTCCAGAGGAAGAGGAAGTGCAGATTCTTCTTCTGCGTCGCTTAGAGCCTAGAGCGCCCTCTTGTGGTTGTCAGTGTGAAAATAACGAGTTAATAATATCACATATAAGTCGCTCTGGAGTATAAGTCGCACCCCGGCCAAAACAATGAAAAAAGGTGCAACTTATTGTCCAGAAAATACGGTAATCATTTTCTGTTTAATTTTTGTCTTTAGTCTGCGATTATTTTTGCATCATTTTCCTCTTCACAATCTGCACACATCGGACAGAAATCAGATTACCGGTACTCTCATCCGAGGAAACTGTTTACGTGACATTTCAATAATCGGATCACTGTAGAAATCAGATCATGATCAGATTGTGTGTAAAACAGCCACAGATTTAAAAAATGTCCACTCGGTCCACTTGTCTTCCTCATGTCGCGTGCAGCTTTTGTCTAAACGTGGTGGAGGTTTGTGCTCATGGTTTGTGGTCTCGTTCCCATGAAAACATTCGGCATCATCAGAGCGAGTTGAGACGACGCTGCACTTCTGCATAAACTTTACAGACCCAAAACCGTCTGGCGTGTGGAACAATGAGCAGCTGAGCGGGAGATCTGCTGCGTCACTCCGGAGCGTTTCCTCTGGTCAACTCTGGTGTTGGATGACGCGGGCAAAAAACTGCCCCGTGTCCAGTGTTCTGACGGGGAAAAACCTTTTGACTCTTGAATTATTCCAAAACCAAATCCTGCTCGGACACGGCGCTGCTTCCGTGCGGTTGGAGAGACGCTCGCTGTGGTCGGTCTAATCCAGAGCGGCCGTGCAGACGGAAGGAGATGATTCAGCAGCGGGTTTATAGTTTTATGTAATCACACTAGGGCTGTCCTCCATATATCGATATCGTGATGTATCGATACTGAGATGTGTATCGTGTATCGTGTATCGTGATGCTTTGACTGTGAACATGAAAGTCTAAACATGATTTTAGAAAACATTTAACAATTGTTGTGAGGGATATCCATGAATCAGGACGCGTGTTGTATCAGGTTCCAATTATCAGGAATCGTATCGTATCGTGTATTGGGATATTTACCGTATTTTCTGGACTAAAAGTTGCACCTTTTTTCATAGTTTTGGCCGGGGTGCGACTTATACTTATACTTATACTTATACTCCGGAGCGACTTATATGTGATATTATTTGTTATTTTCACACTTGCAACCGCATTTCATACTCCAGTGCGACTTATACATGTTTTTTTTCTTTATTATGCATTTTTTGGCTGGTGCAACTTATACTCCGGAAAATACGGTATTGTATCGTGAGGCCATACCCAGCCCTAGTGGATGCAGATGAATGGATTTATGAATCGGCAGCAGCAACACAACAATATATCTAAGACCGTTTCATCCGATAGACGTTTATTTTTTAATTTATTTTTATTTTTTTAAATAATTACAAATAATTAACTTTTTCTTTTTAATGTTTCCTTATGTAATTTTTTGCATGTTATAGCGTGAAATCAGTTTTACCCCAGGACAGATAAATTGTAAAAGCTTTATTCAGGTGAAAACGAGACCACAACATCGACATAACGTTATATTCAACGACGAGTTTTAGTGATGGAACTAAAAACATCAAAACAGAAATCAAACCGACATCTTCAACCTGAGAGTGCAACGCTTTATTTGAACTTCCTCCACTGCATTAGTGACAAAACCAGGCACAAGTTCTTTTGAAAAAGTATAAGTTGATGAACTAATATAACCCGTTATAACTGAAAACTCCCAGCATCTTAATCCATTCATGTGCTTTTGCTTGTTTTGTTTCTCATGGATTTTAGGGAACAAACCAACGTGACGGAGGAGGAAATGGAGAGCGAGAAAGAGGAAGACGATTCTGAGGACGAAGTGCAGAACGGCGCCGCGAGGCCGGACCGGGTCTCGGCGGGAGCCCAGACCAGAGACCGCCCGGACCCGGGACTGACCAAGGCCCAGACCAAAGAACTCAGACGGGTCCGAAAACTGGACTACAGTTGGCTCGGGGACACGGCGGACTGAAAGAACCGGAAAGAACCGGAAAGAACTGGAAAGAAAATGGGGAAAATCGATGCTTTTTCATGACTATAAATATTCTGTCTTTTTAAACTACGACTTCAAGCGTTTTGGCGATTCCAGTAGTTCCATTGTCCAGTTCAGAGTGGAAATATATTTAAAAACGTTTTTCGCTTTCCATCGTAAATACCACGTGGTTTATCTCACTCCTGTTTCGACCCCGTCAATCATTCAAGTCATTCGATTGAAGCTCGTGGGGCTGCGACGATTAATCGAGTGCTCTTGACAATCGCATTTGTATTTCGATAATCGTAACCGGGGCTACACATACAGACTCGTATGAAACGCACATGAAAGAGCTTTTTTAGAACAAAAACGGCGTGATTTCTGAATTTCTCAATCGTTCGTTCGCTTTATTCGTAAACGTTCTCCATCTAGAAGTCTTCAGTCGACATATTTCTATCTGTATTTGAGGCTCTTTTTTTTAAACGCATCATCAACCAACGTGTGATAGAAATGCTCATGGTAAAAGAGTGGAAACAATGGCTGAATAGTTGACTACCGTATTTTCCGCACTATAAGGCGCACTTGGATTGTCTATTTTCGATCATTTTTCATATATAAGGTGCATTAAGTCAGTCAGTTGAACTTTATTACTGCAGTATGTGCGGAAAGTGGCCAGCTTTTCTTCGTAATATTTTGGCAGTTGCAGCGAGATTAATGAATCCATATATAAGACTCACAAGGCTTTTAAGTGCGCCTTATAGTCCGGAAAGTACGGTAAATGAATTGTTTTCGCTTTGAACTACGTAAAAAGCTGCCTTGGTGAAGCTTCTGGTGCTGAAAGCGTAAACTGCTGTTTCTCTGGTGAAAAACCACGTGAACGAGCACATTTCTTTCCTCTGTGACTTGCTGACTCTGCCGTGTACATAACACATGTACAGACCGACATGAACTCAAGTACTCTTTGTAGTAACCGCCACTTTGTGAGGGTTTTTTTGTAATAAATATTTTACTATATGACCATCGTGACCATTGTGTTTTTAACTTTTGCAAAGTGATTATGGAAACTAATGTGCTGAGTAGTTCCCTTCAGAATACAATTAAGCTCAAGGTTTATTGTCTTAAATAATTCTATAATAAAGAAGTTGTGTCATGTTGACTTGACTCTTAAAATGACTTATGAAGTATTTGGTGTGAAACATTGTCATTAACCAAATATTTAAATGCACTTAATAGTGATTTCTTCATGTCGTTTGCACTGAAATGGAGTTCGTTATTTTTATTTTAACAACATTTAACAGTCCACAACAGTCTATGTAATAATGTCTGTAAAAGTGCCAGTAATCATGAAAAGTCTCCTTAAAATTCTCTTAAAACTCATTTACTTGAAAGTATAGAGGGGAAAAAGAGGAAACGACATAAGGCATTTTTAAAAGGAAAAAGTATCATTTTTACAATTATTGCAGTTAATGAGATTTATGTTAAGTTCATACCTAGAGAGCTGGATGTTTTTATATTTCTGTGCGTGCGTAACTTTTCTGAAATGGCAAAAAAATGGCAAATTCAACACGCCAAGTTCAATATTTTATACAGACACTTTTTTTTTTTTATTGCAGAGCTTTTTTAATTCCAAATGGATTTTTTTGTAACTGTAACGACTCATGATTCAGCAACGATTTTGTCAAAAGTCCAGTTCATCTTGACTTTTTCCATGAGTGCGGTAACTCTAGACCGGTATCAAGGTTATGGATCTTATGAGTCCAGCGCAGGCGTTTCGTTGTATAATCCAATGAACTTTGACACAGTTACTGCCCATGAAGACCAATGGGAAACTTGCACATTCTCACACATTAAAACAACTGTGTCCCGCTGAGTTCAATGACCCAAACACCCGTGTGTCTGAAGGGAAGACACTTAAGCTCTCATGTGTTTCCATTTCCCATCATCTACTGCTGACGGAGCGTGTTTTAATATGTAGTTTGTAGATCCAATTAATAACTTCATATAAAAAAAAACTATAAATCAAGAATGAATGAATAAATTTATGAATTATTGCCCCGAGAGCATATAAACATGTAACACAAGGTAAAGAAAAACCCAGAGACGGCTGAAGAACACAGGCGACATCAAAATACAGTCCATGTGTCAGAGCAGAGTTTTATTGAACATTAAACGTGTATTTTTTTTAAAGAAAGTTAATATCGTTGCTGGTGGTTTTGCAAACTTAGCTGTAGTGTCATCGTTCCAATTCTGTTTATTATCAATTATTTAGCATGTATTTTTTGTCTTTCCTGTGTTTACACTCAGTAAATTGTCACTACACTAGTTATAAAAGTCCATTTCTGCTCTGTAGCCCACTGTAGACCTCTTCACTGCTGTTTAAAAGACCAATGTCAGCAAACTCAGCATATTTAATGAGGGAGCAGCTGCTTTTCTGGCTGAAAGTCGTTGGTAGTTGGTATACAGTGTGAAGAGTAAAGGAGACAATATGCACCCTTGAGGGACTCCTGTATTGGTGCTGATAACTGACATGAGTAAACATTGGTACTTGTAAATTGATTGTGGTTTGTTGGAAAATTGCTCTATGGTAAGAACACATCGGAGTAATATAATTTACCCAACGTTTAGGGTGATACTACACATTTAATCTAATTAAAACAGACAAACGAGGGAGAGAACTAACATCGTGTCGGAAAATCTTGCAAGCTAGAATTGTCAAGTTTTACACATGTATTTTTGTGTGTGTTTATATTTGAAAATTACAAAGAGATTAAGGCTTGAGAAATGTTAAGCAAAAATAAAATGAAGGAAAAAAAGTCCAAAAATGACAACCGGATTTCACAATTAATTTTATGTAAATGATAATAAAGTCCCATCTTTCCTTGTTCTTGTCACTTTCCACAACACGGATCAGTATTTGTTCATTTTCAATATTTGTTCATCAAAAGTAGAGGCGTAAATATAATTCAATGATTTGATCAATTATTCAGGTCATAATATAATCGTAGAAATAATAAATTATACTAAAGATGTTAGAAGTAAGATTATGTTGTTTTTTTTACTTCAGTCTCTAGTCTTAAATCTAAATGCAATTTACTTTTTTAGCCGTCTGTTTTTTTTCTTTCTTTTTTCCCGTTTTTATTCAGAAAGTTTGATTCCATAAAGCTGGTCTCAAACTCGAGGCACAGACTGGATTTAGCCTTGGTTTTGTCTGTTCTTATGTCGACAGTTTGACTAATTCATTAAGACAGGCCTGTCCAAACTACGGCCCGGGGGCCAAATGCCGCCCGCAGACCAATTTTTGTCGGCCCTCCGGCTTCCTGCTAAGTTGGTCCAAACAACAAAAAGTAGTTGTTATTACTGTGAAATTGTAAAATTCAAGCATTTTTATGTGATAACAACCTATTATTAATGTCCCAAGTATTATTAAAGGTGTGATGCTCATCGAACAATGCCAAATGCAACATTTTTAAGTATTCACTTCAAATTCAACATTGTGGGGTTGTTTGTGGCTCTCGGTGAAAAAGGTTTGGACAGCCCTGCATTAAGACATGTCATAAAGTATTCTCAAGTATTTCAATTACCTCACACCACGAGACACTTTTATATACATTTCTCTTTTATTCAAGACGTCATGCGTTACAAGCAGTACCAACGGCATCGTGCGGTCAAAGTGGAGTGCGATTACAACAGACACATGATTTCGCTTCATTGATTGGTATTGTTCACCGTCGTAAAAGAATAAAAAATATAACACTGTGAAACACAAGGATTAAAGCAGGTTCATAATATGCATTCAGACTGGAATCGCTTCAAACACAAATTTCGTAAATATATATATATATAAAAAACCACATACAAAACGTACAATATAGTTTAACATCTTTATAATGACAGACACTTTTAAGTATGTACAAAAGAAAAATAAAACAGTTTCCTGAATGACCAACTTGCGAAAAGCTGAATTTGTCTTGAATAGATTTTGATTTAATATAGTAAGTAATGTGAAGACATAATACTAGATTTAGTGAATAATAGTTAAACGTTAGTCTTTTATATTGCTTGTTATGTAGAAATTGTTAAAAATATATTACAGTGCTTTGTTATTCTTGGATTTTCAACGTAAATATGGCTTGAAGGAATCGGACTTTATTCACAGAGCTGGTGTGACCTTTGAACTTTGATCATGTGTGCGTGGAAACAGCTGCGAAGGCATGTCGTAAAATAAAGCCTTGAACGCTATGGAGAAGAACGTATATACCAAGAAACGCACAGATATGTTTCATTGTTACAGTACAGTATTGCTTGTTCATGCTATTGCTCATTGGTGGAAAGCTTTGTGTATTTAGGAGTGGGCGAAATAGCACTAAAAACTACACATTTTACACTTTCATCAGTGGTTCTTGAAGTACTTTAGAAGGTACACGTATTCCTCCAGTTTGCCGAGTCAATTTAATCAAAATTTATGTCATTTTTGTCGTACTTTTGGGTTGGTACTTGTTTAGAACTTGTTGAAAAGCTGTTTTAGACCTGGTTTAGCCTAAATTTAGTCCGATAATACAGTCGTTTTAACCATTTTCAATTTATTTCCTAGTAAGTATGACTATATTCTTATTTTAATGATATTAATGTCCAGATCATCCTGCTAGAACGGTCATAACGCTGTCAATTGTCCATCAAAGTACATTTTATATTACGTTTCGCCTTTGGAAATCTGAAATAATTCCAAATACATATATTGTCTTTGGTGTGAAAACGTTTGAGAACCACAATTTTGATATTTTTTCTGCCACTGATGAGAACTAGTTGCTTTAAATCACATTTCAAATTGAACTAAAGCCCCTTTTAAGTACTAATACATTTAAGTTGCTAACAGCTAGCGAAAAGTAGGCTAACGGCTGGACCAACGTTTCCGGAAAACTTTCAGTTAACACTACGATACAAAGCTGTAGGTTAAAATATGCGCCGTTTTTACCAAGCCCAAGCTATTCTCTCAAAGCGCGACGTCTAAAGAAGCTAAGTATGTGCTAGCCAGGATTGTGCAAAAGTATTGATCAACAATGACTTATTAAAGTGCCTGTGTAACAATCACGTCTGAAAAGAATCACTCCAAACCTTAAAATCAAAGCTGACAAATAGATCACAGTAAACTAAAAGGTCATAAAGGTACATTATAAGTAGTAAATGGCTGCATGTATTAAAATAGATAAATATTACTGGTATAAAACATGTTACGTGAAAATAGGGTGTTCACTTGGTCGTTGACAGCAATATTTTTCCCCGAGTTGAGAAGTTTTTTTGTATTTTTTTACAGTACTGAACAAAAGTGCTGGTGTAAAACTGCAAAATTTGGTTTATTCGTACGGAAACTTTTACTCGTTTAACACGTTAAACACATTTCTATATGAAGAGTGTAATTTCCAGGTATCTCAAGTGTAAAAATGTTTTGTAGTATTCACTAAAATGTCTAAAAATTTTACTAGAATTTTTTTGCCATTTCCCAAATTCTTTTCCGCTTTTTTATCTGTATGCGTAGCTTCTCTTAAACGTGCACTATGTAGCATTTCTGGCAGAGTTTGTCATCCATTTTGTCGTGAATGTTCCGCATTGTGGCGTTAAACGTATCCGTCTCGCATTTACAAAAAAGAAAAGTGTTTTTATTGGTTAAAAAATTGCTTGAAAAAAAAAAGAAACGCACATTCTCATTGTTAGCGTTTTCGTAGATCTGACCCGTAACGTCTCGATCTAGTGACGCCACCTGTTGTCTCCGTGGAAACAGATACAATTTAACGCCGTGCGGTGGAACATTCAAGGAAAAACATGTCAATAACGTAATGTTTACAGTCGGTCTCCACTGCATAAAGAGTCTTTGGTGTTTTATGCATCGTTTGGTGTTATGTATCGCCATGGAGACAAGCCAACGCTCCGACAGAAAAGTGACGTAGTGCACCTTTAAAAAAATCTACCAAAAACCTGTGAATTCACTTTTGAACAGTACTGCACTTGTATTTGAAGACATAAAACAAATGGAACGTTTTTGTTTTGTCGTGTTTTTTCCACCCGATTTTTCTCCATTTCTCAACCCGGGAAAAATAAACAACAACAACAACAACATCTTCCTGATATCTCCGGGACGACCGCGTGAACACTACTCATCTCGTCTGTCACCTGATGTCTTTAAAAATACACAAACACACACACTCGGAATGCTCGCCAACGCTCTTTGAACGCCGCGTCCGAACGCCGCGTCCGAGCGCTCAACAACACTGATCGAACAGATACAAACAAAAACACCCCCTGAATAAATACAACGGATTTGTTTATGTGCGTTTTGGAGAGACTAAATTCTAGTTTAAATAAATGAGAACTGCGACCAAAAGCACGTCCGCGAAAGCAAAAAAGAAAACACAGCAAGAGCTAACAGCTAAGCACAAAACGAGCGCGACAAACGGCTGAATGTTCTACGTGGATGACGCCAACGAGAATGAACGTTGATTTAATTGAATTACCTCAGTTTACGCACAATTTAAACAAAAAACGCGCAATATGGATTTGTGTGAGGGGCAGATTTATCGGTTTGTAATCGAAATCACAAAGAAAAATGTCAATTCTGTCCAAAATGAACGGTTAGCGGAAGATTAGCGTTAGCGGAAGATTAGCTTTATCACTTCGTAGCGATATTTGCGATTGAACGTTTTATCGATTATTAGCGCATTAATGGATCAAACGTGATTCGTTCATAGCCTCGTGGTTAAACACGGTTGGCGCAATCCAGTAAAAAACTCGCTGTAACTTTATATATATATTTGTTAGTCAGGAGGGAAGCGCTTGCCGTGTTTTAAGACTGATTTTCTAACCAAATAAAAAGCAGGCGGGCCCAGACGTACTTTTGCATGTTTTCTACAAAGAGAAAGTGAAGTGAACCAGCCAAAGCCTTTCTTAACGGAGGCAAATAATCATCTAATGATTTAAACCTTTTGTGGTTTTCCTCTGTAATAAAGGAGATGCTGGGTCCATTTACAACATTTTCATTTGTTGTTTGTCCAGTTTCGATCCAAAGTATAATATCTCCATGGGTTTCAGTCACGTTACTTTTTACCTAAAGATCAGTCAAAATGACTTGAAATCCGGATATTAATCTTAATTTCAAAACGTTTGATGAGTCAAGATGTATTTACTCGACTGACATGGATTATTTTACTCGTGTTTTTGACTTGTTTCAGTATATTTCTTTTTATTTCAAGCCAAATTATTATTATTATTTATTTTGCTTTCCTCATGGGCAAGTTTAGTTTCTTATTTCATGCTAATTTATCTTATAACAAGTCAAAAATGTCTTGAAAGCAGTGAAATATTCCACGCAATTAAATCTAACCTGGCCAAAAACAAGTCAAATTAAGATTAATATTATAAATTTGGGTTATTTCAAGTAAAGTTTGATGTGCGCAAAGTGTGGCTGAAATCATTGCGTCAAAGAGCATATTCAAACGTCGCAATAACATCGTTATCGCACGTCGTCGTGGAGCTAATGACAACAGTCGTCATCGTTTATCGCTCTGAAACCCATGGAAACAATGAGTTTAACAATACTTTTTTTTGCACTTTACGTTCTACGACGGCGCCGAAAGTTTGAAGAAATGAACGGACGAACGGAGGAAGAGTGTAACTAGAATAGAGTCTCTTTTGCGCTCTAGACGACGGCAACAACGACGGAGGCGGCGGCGGCGGCCGGCGGCGAGGACGGGCTCTCGGTGTCCTCCACCTTCTGCTCGGGCGAACAGCAGAGGAAGAGGCGGCTGCCAAGGCTCTTGAAGGCGAAGCGGAAGTACATGATGTGACCCATGGCCACGAAGGAGACGGAGATGACGACGAGCAGGCCGAACGCCTCCGGGTTGGGCGCCAGGATGACCATGATGAAGTGCAGCAGGTCCAGCAGGTAGTTCATGGAGTTCTGGACGCCGTTGATGATGCCGCGCTCCGACTCGACCACGTTCTCCTGGATGAGCTGCGTCACCGTCAAGTCGAAGGACCACAGGCCTGAGAAGGGAGAGCGGGACGGCAGAGGGTGAGGACAAGAAGGCAAAAATGGGTGTGTTTCCTGGTAACCCGACCGACTTGGATTTCAAAACAACAACGTAAACATTTTATCGCATATTTACCGACCGTACGTTTCGAGAATGTCAAATTGTGAGAGAGAATCCAAAAGCTGCAGGAAAAACTCATCTGTGGGGATCGTAAGGAATGAAAATCGCCGCACTTTTGTCTCTTTTGATAGATTTTGTTTTACCTACGGGCGCATAGATGTTCTCTGTTTGCAGCGTGCTTGGGCAGCGTGCAGACTGCCATAATCTATGATATAATAGATCCAATATGCACGCCCGGGGTTTCAGCGGGGGAGTTATTTGTCGTGCTCACATCATCAAGTGACAATAAGAAAAAAATTTGAACGTAGAAGTCTGTGAGACATTTCTTAACGACTGCGGCGCGTGGACCACAACAGAGCGGTGATGACTGAAACGTTTTCTGTTAATGGTTCTTTTCCTGTGGTTGGACTAGTTTAAATGTAGAGAACTATTTTATTCAATATCTGCACCAATGAGGCCACTTCAATGTGAAGCGCTCACTTCTGAGAAAAGAAAACTGTAGAAAACTGTGTCAGGATTTAAAATTTTATATGTTAAAAAAAATAAAATAAAATCTGACCCACCTGGATTTTTTTTTCAACGTTACTGGAAACACACTTTTTTTTTTTGGGCCTTAATAGCGGGCGATATAGTTAGGATATCGCAGTTTTGTGTCGCGATATTCGTGAGGAGAGATGGTTTTACCACAAAGAAATGGATGACCCTTTCCTCTGTATCTACTGCGTTGCAACAACGAAATTTCCCCATGTGTGGACAATAAAGGAACATATCTTATCTTAGCTTTTTTCCCCTCATTTTTGTGTCAATACTTTGAAAATACCAGATTCTGTGCTTTATTTAATGCTCTGTCCTTCCAATTACAGCAACTTCAAACTAAAGACGTGACGTCCAGACAATTACACTTGAATAATAGTTCACCCACTACTTTTTTGACTCTTTACTCATGGAGCTACTACTTTGTACTTCTACATGAGTACAATTACCTGTACTCTACACACCTCTGCTTAAAAACAAAACCGTTTTTTCCATTAAAAAAAATACAAAATTGACATGTTTCCTGTGACATTTAAGTGTAACTCTTGATGTGACTGAGTTATGAACGTTTAGAGTCTCAGATGACAAATATTCCATCACTAAATGACTTCATCCCAATAATTGATAAATTGCTATTAATTGATTACCTCGCCGGGTCAAGTCCCAAATCCTAATCTCTGAGTTTCGAGTTCTTTCAAGTCATCGTAATAAAATACAGCTCATGCTTTGCAGATTTTGAGAATTGTTCTTCTTAAAAAAATAAGAAATAATGGAGTCTTAAAGTGCAAATTTCGCTCGTGATTATTACTTTGTACAATCACAAATCTGTAAATAAGCAAATAATCCTTTAGATTTTTACTGTAAAGTTCAAACTCTGACGTGCAGAAGCGCCACAGTCGGCGTCATCACTGCACAGGTCAAAGGTCACGACGGCTCGGACTAGAGTTCAGTTTATTCTTAAGAGTTAGTTTTATTTACTGTTTAATTCTAGCTGTGGATGACACTTTGATTGGATAAACGTTGAATAGACGTGTTAGTTCTGGTTATATGCTGGTTTAGAATAATGTTTAATATTGTTTGATTAGGACTTTTTAGGACTTGATTTATTCAGGTTGTGGTTTTATAGGTTCATTCCAGGTCTAGTTTTAGTTTGACCCTGTTAGAATGACACTTTCAAACTCTTCTTGTTGTGATGGCAGAACTGCTGAATTAAAAAGAGCCGACTGGAACAAATCAGTTTCCTTAAATTGTTCGGGAGGAAGTGAAACGTGCCGAGTCTCATATTGAAGTGGAACTTTCCACTGTTTTTATTGCGACACCGCGAAATTACAGACAATTAAAGGTGGATTGTTGTGATGAAGGTAAGTTTGTTATCTCATGTTCGGGAGCAGGACCACGCCCCTTTCTTTCACGCCCCTTCCGGCAGCTATCTAAGTATCCAGGTCACACACATCGGCATTCTTTATCTCCTAGATGGGGGTTTCGAGGCCCAGGAGCCCAGAAGCCCCAAAACGACATCCGCCTCTGTACATTATGTTTATTGCACGTCAATAAACAGGTCCTAGCTGGGGTTGTGGTCCTTGCTGGTGAAAACATCTTGCGTATCAAATGAAAAACAGGTCCAGACTCGGCTTCCACACGTCTCTGAATTAATCTACATCATGTAACTGTATGGACCAAGGCCGTTTCTATCGTGATATAAAAAGGTACATTTGCGATAACAACACAGCCGACTCTAATCCATAAACTTAGTGGCATTTTTAATATCTGTACGAACTTGTTTAAGGACGTATAATGGATAATGAATCACTTATAAGTTCAGTGTTAGTGTTTTTAGGCTTTGTCGAGTGTTTGTCGGTGTCTGCCTCCCCTCGAAACTGGAGGGAAAACAGCACAAGGAAATAAAATGCGATATTTCACGTTGCACATGTCCCCGATTCATCATGAACGATACGATATGGCCCTGTGGCTCTGCTCTGAACCTGGACGGAGAGGCAACGCTTCCCAACACTCGCTCAGGGACCTGCAAAGACTTGTTATTAAACTGTGTTTTAGCAATAAATATGCACAACTTATGGAATTGGTTCATATACTTCTTTCTTTCTTTTGTATCTACTTATGTATTTGAATAGGACAGTGTGAGTTACTGCAGGGACGTGAATGTAAACACACCATCTGGGGTCACAAAAGGGTCATTTTTGGGAGTGAAATAATGTTAAGTATTATTATTTTTCCTCAATAACTCTGCAATAGCATTGTATATTGAATAAACCTGGGTGTTCGGGACAAGATTATTTGGTAAATCGATAATCATGATTTGAGTTATAATTGTGACAATTTTAGAAGCAAAATGTTGTCTTTTTAGTTCAATCTCTCGTCCAAATGTGCGTTTAATCTGGCTGTTTTTGTTGCATTAACTTGTCCTTCAGAATGTTATATTTAAAGCTGGTCACAGACTTGATGAATAGTAACGTGTTAGATAATGGGAATGAAAGAAAATGAAAGACTGTTATTTGGTCGTGATCTCATTAACTAGGAATAATCGTTAAATTGTAATGTTTTTCTTCACAATAATCACAACTCTAACGTTTGTAATTGTGACACCACTAGGGGCTAGTTAAGATTACATGGTCTGTTCAGCGTTAACATTGGCTAGTTAGTAACTAGTTTGACAAGAAACCAGACTGACCTTCTAACTAAGCCTCTGGACAAAACCATTTTCTACCCAGAGAAATGGTGCATTCTTCACTTGTTCACACTCAACATTTTTCACAAATCAACCTTTAACCTTTAACCTTTTGGTGACTTTTCTCCAGTTCCCTTTTGAAATGAATGGAATTCCCCCTTAACCAGAAATGTGATTAATAATGTAAGTGTGGGTTAGTAGAAGTCAGAAGTAAAAGTGTGTGTGGTGGAATACACCACACATGTCACAACATAATCATTAAGACTAAAAAATGATAATTGGGACATTTTTTAGAAGAAAAATTAAGCAGTTTTATATTCAATTTATAGAAAAGTGACAATTTTTTTAACTAAATTATGTATTTTTTTTGTTAAATTCAAAGAAATGTGATGATTTTTGAAGCAAAATGAAGTGCTTTCTGCTCAGACTTTCCTCAAAAACATAAATGTAAAGTGCTTTTTTTATCCTATGGTTATGTCACATTGATTTTCAGAAAATTTGACTTCATAAAGCAGGTCACACATTGAGGAGCGGTGCTGTGTGTGGAAAACAAGAAGGAAAGACATTTAGGATTTTATTGTTATTTTGGTCGTGATAATAACAATAATCGTGAATAATCGTTAAATGCCGACATGAGTTACTACATGGCCACGTGTTTTGAACTCTTACCCATTCTGGCCGCGATGACCCCGGCGAACAGCAGGCTCACCGACAGGTACGACTGCAGCGGCTGCACTTCCTCCGTGGTCATGCTGGCGACGGTGGTAGTGGCGTTGGCGACGCCCACGATCCCCGTCAAACTGAGATCCGCTTCGGGCAGCGCCTTCTCGCCGACCAGGTGCGTGTAGAGGTCTTCGAAAGGCGACACGGTGAGATCGAACGGGCTCCCGGGGGCGAACACCGACACCACGCAGAGCGTCAGGCAGGCCAGCTGCGCCGCGCCCGAGATGAAGCCAGTGCGAATCAGGCCGCACTTTTTACGAATCCAGGTGAACGCCACGGTGCCGCAGATGCCCGAAATGGCCGAGGCGCCCATCAGCAGACTGAGGACGGAGCCGTTTAGGCCCTGGGTGTAGGCGTATCCGGTGGTGATGCAGTCGAAGCCCAGCACGGTCATGTAGAGGAAGGCCAGCGACATGCCGGCGAAGAAGATGTTCTGGTTGTAGTAAGCGACCCAGCCGGCTCGGAGCGTGCGCAGCGGCTCCGTCACCTGGTAACAGCAGCCGCGCTCCTTCGGCGACTCGGACCTCGCCGCCGCCGACTCGGTCATGAGCGGCAGGGACGACTCCTCTGGACTCTGGCCGTTTTCCATCTCTGCGACAGAAAGAGGAAAGACTTTTTGAATAAGGCTGAAACGACTAGTCAAACGATGATTTCTATTGTACATTGAGACTGTTAAAATACAATTACACTAAAGTACAAGTACGTGTTTAAAAATATCCTCTAAAAACAGTTCAGTAACTTTAACTTTTTACAGTAACTTTTTTGTATTTGTAATTAGTAACTTTCCACCTCTGCCAGAGAACAATTATGATGATCAAAATACAACTTCCATTATCTAAAGCCGACTAGTCACAACTATTTTGATATTTTCTGCCCATAATTATTAAGATTATAAGAGTTTTATCTGTTTTTTTAATTATACTTCTGTTCCTAATCTGTCTAATTTGTGTTACAACAATGGAATTTATGTCATGTCACTGATTTGACCTTGAGACCTTAAAAATTTGACCTTGAGACCCTAAAAAAGGTTTTTATTCAAACAGGCAAACTAATATACATGTTTTAATGGTTATTTATAGTGATCGTAAATTCCACCAATAGAATTCCACATTGTGACATGAATAGAATAAGAGCAGGCTTAAATGTAATTAGATTGAATAGTTAAACGGGTGAATATTACAGCTCTTTGTCACCTCTGACGGGGCTGAGGTCCTTCAGTTCCTGCTGCTGCTGCTGCGGGTCCTTCTGTCCGGCTTTGGTGGCGAGCGCCGGCGTTTTCTGATACACCTTCCAGAGCAGAGCGTACTCCACGCACATGGAGACCAGGTTCCAGCCCGAGATGAAGCCGCAGCCCACGAAGTGCGACCCGAACGCCATCACCTGCCCCACCAGCATCGGAGCCAGGATGTTCGTCAGCTGATCGATGATGCGCACCGTGGCGTTCATGTCTGCGGAAAACGTGAGAGACGTCGCCGTGTTTTAGGGGAAATCACAACAGTCCAGACAGAGACGATCACTGCTATTTATCTGCGGATGTGTGTTGTGATGTTGCAAGTTTGTCTGGGAGTTTTAGCGTTAGGTTTAGACGTGACGTAGATGGACTAGAATAAAAAAGTCCCTTGCCAGGCTTTTAAATAGGATTGGAAAACACCCCGTCCTTCGGCATTCTCCGGACCACGGCTCGGCAGCCAATCAGAGCCAAGCACACAAATTTCGTCGACCAATCAGCGCGCAGCAGGCACATTTTCACTTGTAAATAATCAACTGTAATGGCGGACTATTTTCAAACGCTTCCCGGCCCGATTTAATGATAATATTCCCTTTTTTTCTAAGATTTGTTAATAAAATAGCCGTCCCTGCACTCGAAAATGCCTGTCCACATTTTAAAATACCCCGTCCAAAATACGGGAAGACGGGTCTCTAGCTAAAAGCCTGTCCCTCGCGATTCGATACGACACACGAACATTTTGCGATGCGTGTGACAATCGATATACTGTACACGATATATCACCATTATTTTATCGAATACATTTTAACATCCGTGTTTCTTTGTTTTGCCACAAACTTAACACGAAAAACACCCATTTTGATCATCAAAACAGACAAAAAGGATCAAATGTTTTGCATCAACAAGCTTCCTTTCTCTACACAAGCTAAAAAATTGTAGCACCATGACAACATATTATACTAAAAATAACTATAATGGAGATAAATCGACACAACAGCCCACAATACCAAATTTAGTGCGACGACGTATCAATATTTACATTTTTTGGCATATCCTTATTGAAAAAGGGCAGTCAACACTGTGTTTTTTGGTGTGGTTGGTTAAATATATTGGAAAAATGGACCTGCAATGATCAATTCTAACATTTGCAGAGTTTAATTTTGGATATTTCTCATCACTGGCTGAGAAAGATGACACATAAACGGTAGTGCCAAGGCCAGACTCGTCATAACGGTCACACGCGCAGCAGCTCGTGGCGGTTTACAGCGGCGACAGGCCTCCCGCGGCTAAAGTTCACCCGGTTCAGTGGATCAAAGGCGGTTTACAGTATCATGTGAGGAGATCTTTCAAATAGTTTACGACGACCGGTTTGAGCGGATGATCGGTACGTTACGAGGAACGGAGAGAGTGAGCGAGTCAGCATCCGGAGGCCAAAGTCTGAAGCACTGAAACGTATCTGATAAACCAATCACATGGGACCTACTTTTGATAAGAGGAATGTGCTAACGGCTGCTATCTGACTAGACCTGGTTCATTTCCAGGTTAGTCCGGGTCCGGACCTCGTTCAGTCCAAGATTAGACCGTGGTTTGATGGTTTGACCCCGATTTACAATAATCCTAGATGTGAAGTGCCAGAGAAGCCTTCTGGAGCTCTGCCTCAGCTAATTCAGGGCTTTTAATGTTGTTAAATGTTCTGTATGTTGCAAAAAAGTATTGAAAATAAGATAGTAATCGATACTAAAACTAGTGTGGAGACTGTAGTGTGTCGATGCTGCAAAATTCACATGAAAACAGATCAAATTTGACCTTTCCTGGACGGTTTGAGAACGATCTTGAGCTTTATCAAATCTAGAAAAAGACCCCATGGTAACGTAAAGAAAGAGCTATTATTGCGTGTTTAAAATGTCGGTTGTCTGCACGTTTGGAGTATCCAGCCTTTTTTCTTAGCATCGAAATCAAGGTTGAAATCATTGTTTTACGCCCGTTTCATGGACATGGCATCGGTGCGACTCTAAACAACGTTCTTTGTTCTGTTCCTATCAAATTAACTTAGAAATACATTTAAAAACACAAGATAAAGCTCAAGCTCAGTGAGGGTTTGATTCTGGTTTAGTCCTGATTATGAAGTCGTTTAGTCCACGTTTATGCCTTCTCTTGTCCTGATTGGACTTACTACACTTTTGCAGGACTTGTTTTAGTCCCAGGTTAGTCTGGTTCAACCGGATCACAAAGAGTCTAGACCCTAGAGCTTCTTAAATCCACTTACTGCTGACTGGCAAGACCTGTTTTAGTCCTGGGCCTTATATTTTGTCCTTTGGGTCTTTGGAATATACTTTTGTTCAGAGGGCTTTCCTTTTTGTATTATTAAAAGAACAGAAAAAACAAACAAAACAAGACCAGATAGTGAAATGATCAAATCTAATCGCTCTTTTCTAAGTTGTTATTTAAAAATCATAATCAGATAAATAATATATCATCATAAACCTGAGCTGAAACTGGGCCTGGACTCGGGTAGATTTAAACATGAACTTAAGCAGATTTGCTCACTATCAGACCATTTGTGACGACATAATGAGACGTTTGGCCTTTGTATATCGTGATAATGTCATGGTTAAATTGTTAAAAATGCTGCAGTGTGTTACATGTTTAACGCACACGCTTGTCCCTGTCAGATAAATGAATAAAAATAGTATAAACCTGCTAATTTGCTGCCGTCCTGGCCGGCCACGACGACGACCCAGTCCCTCTGAATGGTGATGGACATGGCCGTGCTAGCCAGGTTAGCGATGTTAGCGATGGTGATGACCAGGATGTAGCAGGTGGTCTGGAAAACAGAAGAAAGAGTGTTTTTATGATTCAGTTCATGCTCACATAATTACACAGTCTTTTAATCCTTTGCAAAGTGTCCTTGAGTGTCTGGAAAAGCGCTGTTTACACATGAATACTTATAGAGCACCGTTAATTCGATTTGGCGTTTATTTGACCAGGAAAGTCTCTGAGATGCAGAAACTTTGTTGTTTTACAGGGATTCCTGAGCTCAGAAGGGATCCAATTCGACATGTTGTTGTGGTAGAAACTGGAGCACCCTGAAACTCTGCACTAAAAGACCGCACGCAAGCCTGGAAAACAACCGTCTTATCAGGCAAATGCAAAATGTCTGTCAAATGAATAGCAAAAGTGCAGAAATATCACTTTATACACTTATTTGAAATTACTTTTTTATTTTTTATTTTAATCAGTTCTTTTTAGGGCTGGGCAATGTGGTGGTAAAACTCAAACTAACCCACAATTTAAGTAATTTTCTCTTGCATGTCTTGGTTGAGGTGCAAATGTTGCACAAAATGTGAGTCAATCATAAAATTAAGCCCCAAAGTGAATACATATAACTTTAAAGTCTTATTTGGGAGATTACACTAGACGATTTGGTCTCTTTTTTAATTAATTTTAATTACAACACCACCCCATCTTCTACATTTGCATATTTCCAACACAACAATTGCAATACGATACACGTTTCGCTACATATTTCACCTGTATATGTATTGTGATAAAATCAAAATTGTGATCTGGCCCAGAAAATATCAAATTGCCCAACCCAAGCTATTTGATTAGCGTTTTTATTTGTTTACCACAAACGATATTTGATATTCACATTTAGCATAAATCTTAAAAACAACATCTGCGATATGATCTACATTTCGATACAGTATTGCGCACCTCTAACTCTGCAGTTTTACACGCACTGAAGTAAAACGTCTATCTTGAGTGACTTTTGCCCTCGTGTTCTCTCGTAATCCTGTGAATGCTTTCAAACTGGCCCGGCTGCTCTCTCCTTTGTGGCTCATGTGACTCTGCTGCTGCTGCTGCTGCTGCTGCTTCTGCTGCTGCTTCTGCTGCTGCTGCTGCTGCTGCTGCTGCTGCTGCTGCTGCTGCTGCTGCTTCTGCTGCTGCTGCTGCTGCTGCTGCTGCTTCTGCTGCTGCTGCTGCTGCTGCTGCTGCTGCTGCTGCTTCTGCTGCTGCTTCTGCTGCTGCTGCTGCTGCTGCTGCTGCTGCTGCTGCTGCTTCTGCTGCTGCTGCTGCTGCTTCTGCTGCTGCTTCTGCTGCTGCTGCTGCTGCTGCTGCTGCTGCTTCTGCTGCTGCTGCTGCTGCTGCTGCTGCTGCTTCTGCTGCTGCTGCTGCTGCTGCTGCTGCTGCTGCTGCTGCTTCTGCTGCTGCTGCTGCTGCTGCTGCTGCTGCTGCTGCTTCTGCTGCTGCTGCTGCTGCTTCTGCTGCTGCTGCTGCTGCTGCTGCTGCTTCTGCTGCTGCTGCTGCTGCTTCTGCTGCTGCTGCTGCTGCTGCTGCTGCTTCTGCTGCTGCTGCTGCTGCTGCTGCTGCTTCTGCTGCTGCTGCTGCTGCTGCTGCTGCTGCAGCTGCTGCTGCTGCTTCTGCTGCTGCTGCTGCTGCTGCTGCTGCTGCTGCTGCAGCTGCTGCTGCTGCTTCTGCTGCTGCTGCTGCTGCTGCTTCTGCTGCTGCTGCTGCTGCTGCTGCTGCTGCTTCTGCTGCTGCTGCTGCTGCTGCTGCTGCTGCTGCTGCTGCTGCAGCTGCTGCTGCTGCTGCTGCTGCTGCTGCAGCTGCTGCTGCTGCTTCTGCTGCTGCTGCTGCTGCTGCTGCTTCTGCTGCTGCTGCTGCTGCTGCTGCTGCTGCTGCTGCTGCTATTGCTGCTGCTTCTGCTGCTGCTGCTGCTTCTGCTGCTGCTGCTGCTGCTGCTGCTGCTGCTGCTGCTGCTGCTGCTTCTGCTGCTGCTGCTTCTGCTGCTGCTGCTGCTGCTGCTGCTATTGCTGCTGCTGCTGCTGACACAGACTAACACCGTCTCCCGTTTCAAAAAACTCACTCTCAAACCCTTTCCCCTCTCACACGATCAGCTCAAACTAAGAATGTGTCTAATTTGTGCCAAGAAACAGAACTTAACTAAAACATTTCAAACTTTTGTCGGCGTAATCTCTCGACATTTGAGGGTGATTTTGATGTGTTGGGATACTGCTACTGACTCATTCTACTCAGACTAAATAGACATTTGACTTGTACAGATCAAGGAGCGAGAAACGACACTGACAAAGAAACATTTCAAAATGTAATGTCAATTCAATTAAAAAACTATAAGCGAACAAATTTTGAAAAACAAGCTTGCTACTCTAAAATATAAGAAAAACATGAGCGCCAAATAAACTATTGTTAAAGAACTCCTGCATTTAAAAAAACTGACTAACTGACTAAAGAAATTGCTGTTCGACTAAAGACTTGCCCTGTGTGTTGATTAGTTGACTAAAAGGGAATGTGGAATAAGAAAAATCTCTTTATATTTAAGATAAGATAAGATAAGATATTCCTTTATTGTCCCACATGGTGACAAGTTGGCCACTGTCCAGGGTGTACCCCGCCTAAGGCCCGAAGTCACTGGGATAGGCTCCAGTCACCCGCGACCCCGAAAGGGAACAAGCGGTAGAAAATGGATGGATGGATGGATGTCCCACATGGGGAAATTTCATTGGTGCAACGCAGGTAGATACAGAGGTAGATACAGAAGAACAGATCACTTATAGGAAGTCTGAAAAACACTTTCAGTAGAAGATCTCCTATAAATAAATAAAAACTCCCATAGACAAATAAATACATAAATACCATTGCATGTGATCCCGACAGTAATTGCACATGAATATGTGTCACGACAGCACATAGATTGCACATGAATTTCACAGCAATTGCACATATGACAGAATTGCACATCAGTATTAGGTTAGGTCAGTATTGCGCCGGGATAACGTGACGATCTCCGGGTAAGACGACTGTTCTCCGCAGTTTCATGAGTTCCTCCTTTGTGGAAACGCGGTACGGCGCCGGCCGGGGGGCGGGGCCGGAGCCGGGGGGCGGGGCCGGAGCCGGGGGGCGGGGCCGGAGCCGGGGGACTCAGAGCCAAGACACATCGCCACGACACGACGAAAACACTCAATCCAGCCGAACAAAGTCAAAACAAGTTAATTTAAAGCGATTCCAGTGCGTGTCCCGATCGTTCGTGAAGTTCCTCTTTCATATAAACGTGTATATAAACGTGTACCGACGACACGCCGTACTTTAGCGCGGCCGGAGGGCGCGGGGGGGGGCTGGTGGGCTCGCTCGGAGCTAGCTCACGTCACAACAACACAACGAACGCAACGAAAAACGCTCAAATCCAGCCGAAAAAAAGTCAAAAACAGTTGAATTAAAAAACTATTCCAGCGCGTGTCCCTATCGTACAGTAAAATAGAAAAAATATACTAACTATATTTACAAAATATAGGAGATAAAGCACAATAAGTGTGAGAAAGAAGAGAGAGCGTTTACACCGGGCTGCCAGCTGTACCAGCGCCTTATGACCAATGATCATTATGATCCGACCACACAACAAAACAAGAAAAGTATTAGTAAATTGTATATTTGTGTGTAAAAAGGCAAAATAAATGCACAATTCGTTCCCAAATCTACAGCTAACTCACTTTCTGCCTTCTTCTTTCTGCTGGGGTCCAAATAAATCCTTTATAATCCCAATAAAATAATGTCACCACCATCGACCAATTAATCGGCGTAGCGACTAAAGGCCGACAGCGCGAGTTATTACAAAGTTACTCCATTTTGTCAATTTTGTTTTCTTCTTCTTTTCTTCGATTGAGACGTATTTGAATCTATAATAACAGGTCTAAATGTTGACATCAAGTTAGAGGCAACCTTTTCCATTCAAAATAAACAGTAAAGAGAATACATAGGATTAAAAACCAAACATAATCTGACTGATCTGAGACTTTTCTTTTGGGCTTATTGTTCCCTCGGTTCTTGAAATGCGGTGGGATTCTTACTGCACACAAAGACTATTGTGTTTCCCCGGCTCGCACCCTTCACCAACTCCACGGCCTGAACGTGTTTGGCCTCGAGGGTCAGCGGCAGAGTCTGACCGCGCAGAGTCTGAACACCCAGAGTCTGAACACCCAGAGTCTGAACACCCAGAGTCTGAACATGCAGAGTCTGAACATGCAGAGTCTGAACACCCAGAGTCTGAACATGCAGAGTCTGAACATGCAGAGTCTGAACACCCAGAGTCTGAACACCCAGAGTCTGAACACCCAGAGTCTGAACACCCAGAGTCTGAACACGCAGAGTCTGACCGCGCAGAGTCTGAACACCCAGAGTCTGAACACCCAGAGTCTGAACACGCAGAGTCTGAACACCCAGAGTCTGAACACCCAGAGTCTGAACACCCAGAGTCTGAACATGCAGAGTCTGACCGCGCCGAATCTGAACACCCAGAGTCTGACCGCGCAGAGTCTGAACACCCAGAGTCTGAACACCCAGAGTCTGACCGCGCAGAGTCTGAACACCCAGAGCCTGAACGCCCAGAGTCTGAACACCCAGAGTCTGAACACCCAGAGCCTGAACACCCAGAGTCTGAACACCCAGAGTCTGAACACGCAGAGTCTGAACACCCAGAGTCTGAACACGCAGAGTCTGAACACCCAGAGTCTGAACGCCCAGAGTCTGAACACCCAGAGCCTGAACGCCCAGAGTCTGAACACCCAGAGTCTGAACACGCAGAGTCTGAACACCCAGAGTCTGAACACCCAGAGTCTGAACACGCAGAGTCTGAACACCCAGAGTCTGAACACGCAGAGTCTGAACACGCAGAGTCTGAACACCCAGAGTCTGAACGCCCAGAGTCTGAACACGCAGAGTCTGAACACCCAGAGTCTGAACACGCAGAGTCTGAACACCCAGAGTCTGAACACGCAGAGTCTGAACACGCAGAGTCTGAACACCCAGAGTCTGAACACCCAGAGTCTGAACACGCAGAGCTGGACGTGTGTAAACAAGCCCCTGAAGCACAACAACAGCAGCGACGAGTTGGCAATAGCTGCAAAGTATCAATATCGCAACAGGCTAAATATATCTCTGTGACAGTGAGGTCTTCCTGCTGACAGAATGTACTGTTTTTACCATTAAAATGACAAAAAAGAAAGACAATCAGACAAATGGGGGGAAATTACATTGGGACATAATTTGGAAAAGGACAAATTTGACAGATTTGAATTCAGTTGTGCCGCGATTTGGTTGGTATTTATGTGTTGTCGTCTACCTGTGTTATTATTTTGAATTGCACTCTCTTTTGTGTTGTGTCGTGTTGTCTTCTGTTTTATTTGTTGCGAAAAATTTAAGAAAAAAAAGAAAATTAAAACATAAAAAAAACCCTCTTGATTCAGCCTCTGTTTTGTCTGACAGATTATAAAATGTCTCACATGGACTCTCTTTTAAAAAATGTTGCACTTTGTTTAGTAATTTCTTAATAATAACTTGGTTTAGCCCTGATTAAAACCTGAAATAGTTCCTTAAATCTTTTTGTAAAAATGTTTGGAACCGCTGCTTGAACTGAAATGATCAAATATTGCAAAAAGCTGTGGTGAAAGAAGTACTTCCATTTTGTTACTGTAAGATGCAGGAGCCAAAAATGTACCCAAGTACTGTAAAAGTACTGTAAATATAAAGTAGGACATTTTACTTATTTACTTACTTATAATGTGCAGATTTTTCACAACTATTAAAGAGTGAAATGTGGTGATCTTGGTGAAGAATTGTCCAATAGATTTCTCAATGTTTCTAGACTTTTTATATGAATAGTTTTGTTTGCCTTAACAGGTTTGACAGATTTTTACGATTTTCTAATTTAGACTTTATTTGGTGTATTTGTGCCTGTTGTATATTCAAATGATAGTTTTACACCAATTGAGAAGGTATTTGTGGAGAAAAGTAAATACAAATCTGTAGAAAATGACAGGAAGTGACATCACAATAGGGACACACATTTCAGTCAAAGTTTATGCATAATTTAGACAAAGAAACAACTTTTTTGACTCTCTAAACATCAATTCAACAAAATAAAGTCGCTCTCATATATTTTCATTTGTCAAATAAAAAAATGTTGTCATTACTTCTATCAGTGTTTGCTGGGTAATTTTCTAGCGTGATGTCATCAATTACAAACAGGAAGTGAATTATAAACCTAAAAAATGAGCTCTTCTGGGATAACATTTGAAATACTTGAACTCAAAAACCTTTTACGCAGGATGTCGCCATGAATGTGCTAAAAATAACCCCTCAAACCGTGCAAAAAGTACTCACAAATACAAAAATGTGGAGTAGAAAGTACAGATAGCTGCAAAATGTACTGACGTTAAGTACAGACACCTCAAAAACTGCGGAGTACTTTTACTTTTACACTTTGTTACTTTCCACCACTGGCAATAACGTGAGATACGGTACTTTTGGTCCTGTTCTGTAGTTCCAGTTTGAGTCCCGGTTTAGACCCAATGTTGATGTGTGTCCATGACAACGCCTTACCTTAATCCCAGCTTCAACTCAACCACTTCCTCGGTGTGTTTGTCTGTCATGTTGGGCTTTGCTTCGCACGTGAACATCTTGATTTAGAGGCGAGGACGTGCTGTTCACTTCGTTTATCTTGTGACTGAGTTATAATATCGTGAGGATTCAGAGAGAACAGCGAACAGACTAAAGCTACGTACAGACCGCCGCGGCCTAAACGCGCCCGACGCAGAATTTGAGCGCATGTACATTTGAAAGGTTTACGCACCGGACGCGCGCTCTCGACGCACCGGCCACTATACACAGGCGCGCTCGAGCTCTCTGCGCACATGCGCAGTAGAGGTGTAGTTGTGGAGTTGTAGTCGTGGCCTTTCATTGTGTAAAATTGCAGATATCGAGAGTGTTGTTTTCGCGTTTTTGGTTTGTTTCTGTCTCTGTTCCACCGTGAATACATCGTACAGCTCCTTTCTCCCACACGGCCACAATCAGTCTTTCGTCTGCCATTGTTGACGAGCAAGGAAAAATTGGCGTTTCTTGGGGAATTCCAAGGGGAATACCGGAAATGCGAGGGGAAATACGTACGTACATACGTCACTGGAGCGTCAGCTCTGATTGGCTGGTGCGGCGGCTGCTACGCTTCAGCTGCCAGAGACCTGAACAAATCTGAACGCGTCGCGTAGCTGCTTTCGTCGCCTCGGCCGGCTCATACGCGCGCTCAAAGCGTCAAGAGCGTAAAATAACGCACTACGCGTTCGACGCGCGTTTACCATAGACTTTGAATGTAAACTGGACGCTTCGGCTGCGGCGGTGTGGAACTTGCTTAAGGCGTTACTCGAATCAGCTCTAATTAATAAGACGTTTTTCTAAGTAAAAAGTGACATTTTTGCTGGTTTGTACAAATAACGTGCAGTATTTCTACATAGTCTTGGTTGAGATCTGGTTTAAACCCTTCAAAGTGCCAGTTAAGTCCTATCTTTGTCCTCGTTTAGTCACACTCTTGTCTGTGAATTGATTGTATGTGTGTGACTCAATAGATTCTTGGAAATAAACAGTTGTTGAACACATGATAAAAGCTGTTACATCATCTAAAAAATGCCTTTGGCTTTATCTCGATGTTGATAAAGTCCTTTAAGTTGGCGTTAGACAGACGGCTGAGGGCTGAGGGCACTCCTTTTTCTTTCCTTTGCCAACAAGGGCCACGCCAATTAATGCTGTCCTCGTTCTGAGGTCACGGTGTTTGTGATTCAAATTTATAGACCTTCAACATGACCTGACCTTAAAAACGTATTGTCAGTACGTGTGCCACTGCAAACACAATTTACAACCGCCAAACTTTATGACTGAGGTGACAGAAATAACTTTGACAGTAGATTGAAAATTTGAATAGATTTGTATCAGGCCGTGACACACTTTTTAGCTCTAGTTTAGTTAGTAAGAGTTTGTAGAAATGTTTTAGTCTGTTTTAGTTTGGACTAGTGTCTGTTAAATCCTGGGTTAGGCCTAGTTAACTACTTAGTCCTGGTTTAATCTTGGTTTAGTTCGAGTTAATGCCTCGATTAGACTGCGTTTGATTCTAATTTGTGCTGGTTTAGTGCTGTTTTGGTCTTGCTTTAGAGCAGGGCTGTCAAACTCATTTAGGGACGCGGGTCAAATTTCAACGCTCAGGCCGAACATACCGTAAAAAATAGAAAAATTAAAAATACAAGAAATAAATAGCTTATATGGCCTAGTAATAGATATTTGTGGATACAAATCTGCAGCAGGTGAAAGACTGAGTCCATATCCATGCAGCAGCAGCAGGAACATGCTTTGGATGTTTTCCTCACAGAAGATTGTTTTCTTGTTGTTAGCTCCACATTAGCGGCGCTTTAGCGCAACTCTAGCATCTTTTTCTTTCATGTGTTTCCCAAAACCACACGTCTCTTTCCCCTCTCAAGTCTGTAAAGTGCATGTCGGCACTTCTCAGCCCTCAGCACTTGCACCAGCAGCACACACAGCAGTGCTGAGCAGCGAGGGGGCGCAGGCGGCTGCTGCAAAGGATTGTGGGACTTGTAGTTCTAGCTATAAAAACACTATATATCGGAATTTAATAAATATAAATTAAGAATGTTCGGCGGGCCGGATTAAAACGTCTGGGGGGCCGGACAATCTTTAGCGTGTTCTTTATACTTGGTTTGGACTTGGTTTAGTCCTTAGTCCAAGTTCACTCCAAGTCTAGGCCTAGATTAGATTAACCCTAGTTGAGTTCTAGTTTTGTCCTGGTTAGGTCTTACTTTAGTCCTTGTTTAGGTGCGGTTTAGATTTGGTTTAGTTCTGATCTAGTCCAGTCCAAGTTTATGCTTAAGATTAGTCCTGGTTTTGCCCTGTTTTCATCCTGCTGTAGTAGTCCTAGTCAAGGCCTGGTTTTGACTCTAGTTTAGTCTCGGTATAGTCATAGTTTAGGGCGCCTGTAGTAGAAACACGCGTGATGCAGAAACAAACAGAAAATAGGATCTTACCAGAATCCATCCATTGTACATGGAGGTGAGCTGCTCTTTGAACTGAAACACGACCATGAGGAGAACGCCACACACGATCACACAACTGTTCTGGACAATCAGCGAAGTCTGGGCCACTGCACAAACAACAAGTACAATATATCAGGGGCAAAAGGGGCAGGCCGGGCAATAACCTGGCTTTCAAACAGGAATGTTAATCGTTAAAGACTAAAACATAGTAATCGGGACCATTTTAGAAGCAAATTAAGTCTTTTTGCTTCTATCTAGAGGCCCAAAAGTACATCTAAATACAATCATCACAATCATTGTCACACTAAAATGTTATGTTAATGTAATATTTTAATTTGAACAGTAAAATTGGTGATGGATCGTTATCATAGCTTGAATCCCATGAAGTTACTCAAAATATCAATCCAGAGACTGAAAAATGTAATGAGAAATACATTTTTTGGGGTAATTAATATGTGTACAAAATGAACCAGGGAATTTAAACCAGGTTCTGTCAATTTTTCTGATTTAAATATCGCAAACATGTGCAATTTTGACAGTTTTTACACATGAAATGCCTTATTTCTATATGAAAACATGACATTTAAATACATTTCTACACAAGAAGTTTCAAATTGATCTTGAGTGATTGACCTTTAAATGTAAGACTTTTTCCTGTTCACCTGCAGTGTCTCGCCTTCATCATAAATTACTGAGTTATACTGTTATACCTGCTGATTACTGCTGTAAGATTGAATGCATTGAACTGAAAACATTTATTAAGCATTAACCAATTGTGTTCTAATATTAAAGCCATCGTAAACAGGAAAGTCAACTATATTTTGTCATGTAAGGAAAGCATCATTTTATTTGGAGCTGTTATTAGTTTACGCAGACTCTTCCACAGTATGACATTACATTATAGACAAACAGATGCCAAGTTAGGGATGAGATGTTTTTCTGAGCTATAAAACACCCGTTATTAATTAAATGCAAGACAGAAATGTTTAATGACTGATGGGACATTACAGAAAAAGCAAATACATCTCCGTGAGAAGCTGCAGTGCACATTTAACTGTCAAAATGTGGATGTTTTAACCTGCTTTATGATTATTAGCTCTGTCATCACTGGGTTTATCCACATGAAACTGTCAAACTAAAGTGTAACTACTACTGTAACTACTAGAAACTAAAGTGTAAGAAATGTGTAATAAAAAAGTGGTGGTATTAGTTACTTCAATGAAAACGGCCCATATTAAACTGGCGCTTGCCGTCTTATCTAAAATTGTGATGAATGTCAAATGAAGTGATATTATAGAGCGTTTGAACAAGACGGCGGCTCCAAAATATAACATAATGATCCATGAGTGTCGTAGATTAGAACTACAGAAGACAAAAGCACAATAGGTCTTCCTTAAAATGAGAAATCTACAGACAGAAAGTGCAAAACAGTCTTGAAATGTTTAAAAAGCAACGTTTAGGGTTTTCTCTTTGGATTGCACTATTAATATTGTCAATGAAAACAATGCCGCAATAGCTCTATAGACATTATTAAATCAACATGTAGAAAAAGAAAACGATATTTCTGTTTTTTTCATTAATAATACACAATTTTCATAAACATTCTCTATCTAGAGGCCTTCAGTTGCCACATTTCAACCTTCATATGGTTAAAAATGTATTTAAAAAGTGAATGTACAATAGTTGTATTGCTGGTTAGTTCATTAAAGTTTATATGAGCCTACAAACAGTAAAGCTCTCATAACTGAACTCTAGAACGCACCGCTCTGTGAAATGTATGGAAAAGCTGATATCTTAAGTTGTACTTGGACTTTACCTTTAAGCCGTGGATTCCGGTCGACCCAGTCCCCGATAATGGCCCCTAAAAGCAGGACGGAGCCGGCCACCACGAGCCCGTAGACCGCTGTGAGCAACAGGCTGTTCCCGTACAACTCGACCAGGAACACGGCCACGGCGAAGTTCCACATGCGGTCGCCCTGGAGACAAATGAACGCTTATTTATTCTGTGTCTAGTCCTGGTTTAGTCCTTGTTTATTCTGGGTTTAGTCCTGGTTTATTCTGGGTTTAGTCCTGGTTTAGTCTGGGTTTAATCCTGGTTTAGTCCTGGTTTATTCTGTGTCTAGTCCTGATTTAGTCCTGGTTTATTCTGGGTTTAGTCCTGGTTTATTCTGGGTTTAGTCCTGGTTTAGTCTGGGTTTAGTCCTGGTTTATTCTGGCTTTAGTCCTGGTTTATTCTGGGTTTAGTCCTAGTTTAGTCCTGGTTTAGTCTGGAATGGGTCTAGTCGTGGTTTAGTCCTGGTTTAGTCCTGGTTTATTCTGGGTTTAGTCCTGGTTTAGTCCTAGTTTAGTCCTGATTTAGTCTGGGACGAGTCTAGTTGTGGTTTAGTCCTGGTTTATTCTGGGTTTTGTCCTGGTTAAGTCTGTAACTAGTCCTGGTTTATTCTGGGTTTAGTCCTGGTGAAATCCTGGTTTAGTCTGGGTTTGGTTCTGTTTTAGTCCTGGTCTTTTCCATGCTTAGTTCCACTTTGAATGTGTTGTTTGTGCAAGGCTGTGACAAGGTGGCCACTGTCCAGGATGTACCCCGCCTAAGGCCCGAAGTCACTGGGATAGGCTCCAGTCACCCGCGACCCCGAAAGGGAACAAGCGGTAGAAAATGGATGGATGGATGGATGTTTGTGCAAGTGTGAACGTCGCCAAACTCTGACTGTAGTTTGGACTACTATTGGTTACATTCCGGTTAGACATATTTTAGTGACGTTTAGTCCTGGTTAAATCTTGGTTTAGAGCTGGTTTAAACCGGTCTATGCCTAGAGATCAGTCCTAGTTCAGTTGAAGGGTTTGTCCTGGTTTAGTTACTCTTACTAATTAAACATACCAGGAAAAGGCTTTTGTTTGGAGGTGTTGAGCACAAACGTGAGCTGGATATCTCCTTTCTTATCCTAACTTAACCTCATTGTTAAGAAATATACAGAAGACAGAGAGCAACTGAGTGTTGTCTATAATTCAATGATCAAAAATCGCATCAAAATGACACAGAAACATCTCCCGAACAAGATTATAAAGTGATATTTCTGCTCTTTTCTGGCAATTTTTCTGGTCCATTCATGTTTTGGTCAAAAGCACAAAATTACTTTTAAATATCGAAATAAAGCACAAAAAACATAACAAATATACCTTATTGTCAATACTAACCACCCATAATCCACCAACACTAATAATAACAACAGTTTAAGGATGTGAGACTACAGTTTAAACAAATCCTTGGAGTGGTTATCACGTTTATCTAATCATAATGTGGTAATAACAGCTTTTTGCCACACTTACCCACGTTGACAGCGCGTGCCCCATGTAAATGAGGAATTTGGCTGAGGTAAAGAAGTCTTGGACAGCTTCTGCAAAACACAGCATCGATGAAAACGTCAATTATTTAAAAAAAAACACACCAACAACACACAGCACATCGATGTCGCGCGACGTGCGGGATCTGCAGCCTCCTACCGCAGCACGTCCTCTTCGCTCCGGCGTTATCCATGTCGGCTCCACACAAAAAAAAGGCAAATATAATCTGGGTTAACACAGATTTGTCTCCTTTCTGCGCCTTGTTATTGTGCAGAAGAAAGGGGGTCGACACCGGCTCGCGCTGCAAGAAGAAGACGACAATCCGACAGAAACGCGACTGATACAACGAAACGCGCACGCGATTCTTCCCCGTCCTCCTCTCCAAACTTAGCTAACACTGTAGCTGAAGTTGGAAAGTAATAAAAAATAAAGGCTCAAAGGTTAGTTCGTAAAAGAGAAAGGTTTAGTGCGGGGTTTAGCGCGCGACCATCCGCACGCTCGGGCTCGCTGGGGCTCGTGTGCTGCTGCTGCGTGTTTACGTCGCGCTAAGGATATAGATGACACGGCGTCACGTGACTCCCTTTGTTTACGTTCGGAGGGTCAGAGAAAAAAACCAAGCGCAAGACAAACGCGCTCATAAAAGGCCCAAAAGAACCGCAGGCGTGGGTCACTTTGCGGCCGGAGACGCTCGATTGTGAGCGGGGTCGTGAGTAAGAGAGTTGACGGCGGTGGGAATGAGGTTAAGCCGCGTTCAGAGCCGCGTTTGTTGTGATGTTGTGCTAAAATTAGCTTCTTTGGCTATGGGCTCGTCATGCTAATCCAGGCACAAACGCGCACAATATCATGAACTATAATGAAATAATGAATACAACGCGTTAATCGAGGTTTTATTGTGATTAATTAGTTAGTATTAAGCATGAACAAAGATGACATTCATGATGATGAACAAGAGCTTTATTAAGAGTGATTCAGGCTTAGAAAGCACTTAATTAAGGCTTGTGTATTAATGAAGTAATTACCTGTTAACCTGTATCATTCTTAATAATAAACTACTTGTTCTGTATGAATTATGGCGTGTGTATTAATGAACTAATTACCTGTTAGTCTGTATCATTCTTAATAATAAACTACTTGTTCTGTATGAATTAAGGCGTGTGTATTAATGAAGTAATTACCTGTTAGTCTGTATCATTCTTAATAATAAACTACTTGTTCTGTATGAATTAAGGCGTGTGTATTAATGAAGTAATTACCTGTTAGTCTGTATCATTCTTAATAATAAACTACTTGTTCTGTATGAATTATGGCGTGTGTATTAATGAAGTAATTACCTGTTAGTCTGTATCATTCTTAATAATAAACTACTTGTTCTGTATGAATTAAGGCGTGTGTATTAATGAAGTAATTACCTGTTAGTCTGTATCATTCTTAATAATAAACTACTTGTTCTGTATGAATTATGGCGTGTGTATTAATGAAGTAATTACCTGTTAGTCTGTATCATTCTTTATAATAAACTACTTGTTCTTTATGAATTAAGGCGTGTGTATTAATGAAGTAATTACCTGTTAGTCTGTATCATTCTTAATAATAAACTACTTGTTCTTTATGAATTAAGGCGTGTGTATTAATGAACTAATTACCTGTTAGTCTGTATCATTCTTAATAATAAACTACTTGTTCTGTATGAATTATGGCGTGTGTATTAATGAACTAATTACCTGTTAGTCTGTATCATTCTTAATAATAAACTACTTGTTCTTTATGAATTAAGGCGTGTGTATTAATGAAGTAATTACCTGTTAGTCTGTATCATTCTTAATAATAAACTACTTGTTCTGTATGAATTAAGGCGTGTGTATTAATGAAGTAATTACCTGTTAGTCTGTATCATTCTTAATAATAAACTACTTGTTCTTTATGAATTAAGGCGTGTGTATTAATGAAGTAATTACCTGTTAGTCTGTATCATTCTTAATAATAAACTACTTGTTCTTTATGAATTAAGGCGTGTGTATTAATGAAGTAATTACCTGTTAGTCTGTATCATTCTTAATGATAAACTACTTGTTCTGTATGAATTGAGTCTTAGTTCATGCTTTATATTAAGGCTATTAAAATGTAGTCATTATTAAGTGTTACAGTTTTTATGTTAAGCTTGTTTAGCCATAATGAACTTAAATTAATACTCCAGCCACAAAAGCAGACACTTAAACAACAGAATAAGAATTACAACCCGTGTATTGAAGTTTGATTATGAAATAAAATGGATAGCTCATTAAATCAGGTACGGCGTCGAGGTATTTGACTAGTCTTTTTACAATGTGGCAGTGTACAGGGAGATGAGACAAATAATAATGTTAATATAATTAGTTTATTTGTTAAGTCAACGACCTATTGTTCAACAGATTCAGCGAGATGTATGAGAAACTCAAATGGAAGTGTTATTGTGAGGTCACGCCTCTTTGTGTTTAGATCTAGCGAAGACTGTTGCCATGGCAATTGATCTGACTGTGGAAAAAATACATTTGCATTGACTTTGTCCTGGGAAATCAATACCTGTATTTAATTGACTTTTGTTTACTTCACTATGCAACAGTATACTGCCCAGTTTATAGATCTCCCCCATTAAAAAACACCAAAAACTAAACATATTAACAGTGTAATAGCATGTTTATTACACACATGCTTACACCGCAGTATTTTGTATTGATATAATGCCAACGCAGAAGCTCATTGATTACTTCTGTTGAATATTAACTCAAGAGTGCAAGTATTTTAGATCCAACAAATGAGCAAACATCCCAATATTGTCAACATCTGTGGCAGTCTAGACCTTGAACACATTAATACTGTTTCATATTATCTCCTGGTACTCAAAGTCGCAATGTTTGTATTTCAAAGTTTGGATGACTTGCATTTGTTCAACTATGTCAACAAAGCAGACTGTAATTACACGCCATGAGCTCCTCTGGCCACATCCGTAAGTGGATCCAATAAACAATGTCTCACAGGTGGAACGTGTCTTTCACCTGGACTTTTAAAATCTAGAAGATGAACAGCAAACGTCACCTGAGGTTTAGTGTTAGGCCTATAACAGATATCAAATGTACTGTTTGTCCAACACCATCACATAAAGTTTGTTATTCATTCTTCTTTGCGATGTTTTAGTAACGCAGTGTGCTCAGTTCAGTCGTTCAGTTTGAGCACCACTTTATAGATTCAAAAAGTTGTAAAAATGCACAAAATCTAAGAATAATGATAATAATGATGATATTTATTCACCTTTTCGTACTTGTTAGCGATTAAAAGTGCTTTTCAGAGGCAGAGAATCATAAACAAATCGGAAAATACATCTTAAAAATATGCTGACACAAGGAAAAATTTAATTAAATTATAGTCTATAAGTAAAAATGAACAATTAGGTGACAATATTTTCGCAATTATTGGTATGAAATCATGTAATATGCCTTTTCTGGGACCTGTTGTACTGTGAATTGTACTATGACGGTCTCTTACACGTTGAAAACATATGGGAAACGTTGCATATGGACTGATTATACCCTTTAAACCACAAGTCTATTGTAAACTAATGCACCAGGATCTTCCCTGGAGTGACTGCGATGCACTACAGCACGACCAACACGCCATCGTTTTGTCATTTATCATTTTATAGTTTAATTTCTTATACAATGTGCCTCAGACAGGTTGGACTCCATTGAACTAAAATGCAGTTAAGATAAAGACAGTTCAAATTTGGCTAAAAAATGTACAAATTGAATCCCAGAATAGCATTTTTTTTAGGTTTATGATTTCACTTCCTGGTTGAAATTGATGATGTCACACTAGGAAATTACCCAGCAAACAATTTATTTTATTTGACGAATAAAAATGTATAAGAGCATCTTTATTTTGTTGAATTAGTGTTTAGAGGGTCAAAAAGTTGTTTCTTTGGTGTAAATTATGCATAAATGTTGGATGGATGGTGTGATGTCACTTCCTGTAATTTTCTACAAATCTTTGATCTTTTCTCCACAAATAGCTGCTCGATTGGTGTAAAACTATAATTTATATTTACAACAGGTACAAATACACCAAATAAAGTCAACATTTGAAAATCATAAAAACCTGTCATAGTCACTTTAAAGTCTGTAATCTGTTCTGATTCTGTCTCTATGGAGATGCTATTGCTTTACCTGAAATATCCACAGTACGGCATTAAA
Organism: Eucyclogobius newberryi; assembly: GCF_026437365.1. NCBI lineage: Eukaryota > Metazoa > Chordata > Actinopteri > Gobiiformes > Gobiidae > Eucyclogobius > Eucyclogobius newberryi. Next base: position 30,032,150 of record NW_027315768.1, read on the forward strand.
CTTATCAATCACAGGTGACGTTAGCAGGCCAAGCTACAGGTCAGAGTTTTTTGCTGTTTTTTTGTCCTCTTTTCTTTTCTTTTTAGCAATAAGACGTATATAACAGCATGATAGATAAGGGTAATGTAACGCTCAAGGCAAAACAATAACATTAGCACGGAGACAAGCAGGTGGAGGTCTCTTCAGCGGGTTTCATTTCTCCCAAAAGCGGATTAAAAATGACCCGGTCAGCACATTGTTGTGCAGTGTCGGTTGCTCAATAGTCCCAAGGTTCATCACAAATACACAAAATAATCATGCACTTTGGCTGAAATCATGCCGCAAAAACCACAGCGGTCGTAGTGATTTCAAAACAAATTCCCCGTGTATTGCAATATATTTACTAAACTGACTGCAAGAAATATGTGGTTTCAAACTGTGGTATGATGAGTGATGTAAAGTGAGATCGCGGACTCGTTTTAGTTTTTATTTATTTAGTTCATGTCATGTCAAAGTGTGTAAGACTTTTAAACTATTGATTTTAAACTACACAATTTACAAAAACGTCGTAAACATGATTGTATGTAACATTTTACTAAACATTTTGATACTTTTTCTTTCCCCTGGTGAAGTTTATAATGTTACTTCCTGGACACGAGCAGCAGATGCAAAGTAAACAGAGGTAATTACACAACCGTTACCTAGCAACCGTAATGTAAACAAGGCAGGCCAAACTCTATACGCAACAATTGTGATATGACATAATAATACACCTTTGTTTTGTTAAATTTTTGTTCAAGCTGTCAGAAAATTGTGCCACTTGCGTGTAAATTGTATCTGTTTTCGTTGGAATGTCGCACGTTGATGACATCACAGAGGAATCCTATTCATCCATCCATTTTCAAATTAATTTTTTTTCTTCACATTTTCTTCACAAAATGCCACTTGACAGATGTAAAACTGCAATAAATATTTGTCACATGTTCTGTCCCAACAAACTAAGTCATAATTAGAAACATTTGAGAACATGTCATTTACACTTTAAGTTGTTCAGTGGAGAAATTTGATGTCTTTAAACATGAAAAGAGTATGATTCTTTTACACTTTGCTATATCTGGAGTTTTATTTCAATGTTGTCCACACAAAACACTTAAATATGCATTATTTAGTTAAAAATGCTACTTAGAACCCTATTATGATGTTTATGCTTTGGAAAGTGGTGTTAGCACTCTTAACTAACATTATTCTGACATGTAAAGCTACACTGAGAGTGCCATATCAACACCGTGTCCATGGGCAAGGCACTTTACTCTTGTTACACCAAAGATTTATGACCGTGAAAGGAAGACAGCCAAATAAAAGTTGTTTTGCTGTTACAACTCCAGATTAATTTTCATTATTTGTACAGTGTACTTCATATCAGAACTTAAAACATGTGTTGAACTACTAACTTCTTGCACAACATATTCATATTTTTCCATCAGGACATTTCAAATTAAACCACAGAATTGCACTAAGCAGCAGTCAAACCTCAAAATCCTAAATTTAGTTAGTTACCCAATAAAACGCCGGCCAAACAGTGGCACAAAGAACCACCGGCTTACACCTCTGTTGTGTAAAAAAGCTGCAAAACGGCCCGACGCATTGAGATAATTCCGCTCTTAAGTCGCCCTTTGCTTCACTCATATCCCTCTGGCCTGTGAACGCGCGCCGTCCGAGGCCGCTGGACATTGCTCATTGGCATATTTCGGTCTGGGGAAGTTACAAATATAGCCCCGGGTTCGGTAAACACAGCTTGTTGTTGTCACCGTTAAGACTGGAGAACGGGATCCCGGCTCGGACAGACAAAGCCCCACAACGTGACACACCGTTCGTCTGACCCTCTAATGACACGTACGTCCACTAATAGTAGTAGTAGTGGTAATAATAGCACTTCTGTAAGCTGTTTGTGCTTTCTGCGTGTAGACCAGCGCTTTGTCTGACCTGAAAAGGCCCGTGCGAGTCTATTGTCGCGGCGTCGGTCTGAAATATGTGCTTATGTTTCTGTTGATGACCAGGAAGACTTCAGGGGATTTAGACTGTGTCGGTCAGACGTGGAGTGGTGAAAGGAGTAACGAGCTGGACTGGACATACATCATAACTGACAGTGTGGAAAAAGTAAACGCCAGACTCAACTTGAACATAGACGAATTAAACAAACTGTGGACAAAATGGGACTCTTACTTTCTGTCATTGTATGTGTTCATTAGAATTACACCACATTCCTTTTATTCATTTTATTCTTTACTTATCCTGAGTTCTCTGTGGTCTATTTTATTTTTATGTACAGTTTTGTTGTTTCATGTTAAAAAATAAAAATAGAAATGAAAGGTTATTCATTGGTGAGAGTGGAAAGTAACTACCGTATTTTCCGGACTATAAGTCGCACCTTTTTTTATAGTTTTGTATTTATACTTATATATTTATACTTGTACTCCGGAGCGACTTATATGTGATATTGTTATTTTCACACTTGCAACCGCATTTTCATACTCCAGTGCGACTTATATATGTTATATTATGCATTTTTTGGCTGGTGCGACTTATAGTCCGGAAAATACAGTACAAATACTCACATTACTTTCATTCTAGCCTTGTAATTGTAATTAGTTTCATTTAAAATCCCCATGATTAGTGAGAAGTCCCAGTCGTCCTGAAGCACAGGTGTCGGCTTTTACTTGAGTACAAATGTGAAGTACTCTTTCCATCGCTGCTAATCGATACAGAAACTAGATACTCATTTGAGAAAGTGTCAATCATTTAAAAAAAAGGACAAAATGTGACTTTTTCTAAATAGTTTTAAAATGACCTTGAGCTCTGAATAAAACTGCAACAAAGTGCAATGTCTCACTGTAGATTGGAAAAAGGAGTCGAGCAAAACAGAGATAAAGTCAAAATGAGAAACTTTACATTGAAACATTTAGACCTTGCATTCTTTCTTTAACCCTGGAGACATGAAATATAAAGTTATCTGCTGGTTACTGTTATTTTGAATGTATTTCCCCAAAAGCGCAGGTCCTTTTTCCAGAAAGTGAGGAGACAAACATTAAACATCTGTGTGCGATCGATACAGCTTCATGTTTCAGTGCACCAGAGGTCAGGAGTGAGCAAACATGACCGTCACCTGGATACCAGCACAGGTCCATGTTTGGGTCATTTGTTTCCCAATTTAAGTCGCGACAAATCAGTGTCTTTGGTGAAAAACCTATACAGTTGTTGAGAGGGCATATTTTTATATATTGACATATATAATGTTACACGTTGCAAAAGACAAAGACAGTCGCCCCACCCTGTGTATTAATAATGACCAGTTAATATAGCAGTGCTTTTCAACCTTATTTGTGTCACGACACAGTTTTTTGGATTAAAATGACCTTGTGACACGTCTCAGATTAAAACAGTACCAAATCACAGCTTTCAGTCGAAAAAAACCATGGTATATGAATCAAATGTGGCAAATAATATCACTATCTGTTTTTTAAATCTGGTAAATGTTTGTTTTGGATTGGGAGTTTGCTCAAGAAACTCCAAAATGGTAAATGATTCTTGTAAATCCATGTGTATATATAAAACAAAATTAAAAAATAAGTATTTTAAAAGGTAAATGAAAACGTAAATTAGTAAATTAATAGATTATTATAAAAAGTGATTTTAGAACGAGGATTTGATAATAAAATAATAACCACACAATGTGGTAATTTTAATACAATGTTCTAAAAATTAAATGGATACAACACACATTTTAACATCACATACAAATTAACCAGAACTTTAATTAACTGCATTTATCTTTTCTTTTAAGTTATTAGACAGTTGACCAAGACTATGCAGTGATGAGTGAGAATTTGCGAAATAAACTTTACTAGAGAACAGTATTTGATCATAAAATCATTAAAACTAAAAGTGAAAATATAGAATAGTCTTTATTTGTATGTGTTTATAAGGGGCAGTAACTCCCCCTGATTGACCCGGAAGTGTTTTGCTGCGCAGTCAAAACATGTGATGCTAACGTGCTAATGTAATGCTAACGGCTACACAGCAGTAAAAGTGCCGTTTTTACTTCATTTTAGAGCAAAATGTCACGAAGCACCGACGACAACAATGAAGGACTGAGTGTGCTGAAGGAAGAGATCAATAAAAAGGTAAAAATGTGGAATTAGCAGCGTTTTCAAACAAAATAGCGATGACAGAAGCTACGCGTTGTTGTCTTTTGCTGTTTTTCACGACTAAAATCAATGTTTATTTTAGATTAAAGAGCAAAAGATTGTCCTTGACGAGCTGTCCAATCTGAAAAAAGGCAGGGTGAGTAAAACTGAATAAATGCATGTCAGATTACTGTTTTCTCCCCCAGATAAGTAACATTTTATAGCAGAAATAACATTCCATCCTTCTTTCTTGTGTTCTTGTTTTGTATTAAAATTCGTTTTCTTAATCTTATCTAGACCTAGAAACTTGAAACCTTTTTGGAATTTCGGATTTTGGCTGAATTACTGAATTATTATTATTATTATTTCCAACAAATTCGTAGAAATATTTATATTTTGTCATACCAAATTTTGTATCAATATTGTGGGCTGCTGTATCAATATTTTTTGGTAGTATTTTTGGTTATATTTTAATAAATTGCTACAGTGCTACAATGTTGTTTGTGAAAATTAAACTTGTTTTTGTAATACAACACAGTTCACACATTTGATTAATCAGATGGTCATAATAAGTTTGTACAGGTTGTGGTTTTTATATTATCGTATGTTGAGCCATGTATCGTGAATTAAATCGCAAGGGAGCAGCAACAAGGCTTGAGCAAGACGACAATATGAATTTCTTTTCATGTAAAGCTACAAGGCGCGAGTTAACATAGGATCCATGTCTCTCACATATTAAGGTCAACATTATTCAGTTGTTTAATGTCTCACAATCATCGTAATCTGCCCTTTGTACATTTGAATTTGCCTAGTTTAGTCATATCTTATCTTCTCATCCACTTCCTTTACAGTTTGTTCTAGTGCAGCTTTAATACAATGAAAATGTTTTTGTAAATTGACATAACTGTTTGTGTCGTCTGTTTTCAGAGAGTTTACACCCAGCAGCGGAACAGCAACATATTTTTCCTGGCGGACAGAGGCCAGACTCTAAGCTCCTGTAAAAGTGAGTATCGACCTAACAGATGGAAAGAGTACTGACAGCGTGTACTCTAAGTAGTAGTGCAGTTACATGACTAAAAATGAACTCTATGTACTAGTTACTTTTTTATTATTCAGTTTCGGCTGCATTTTAGACGAGCAGCAGCCGACACAATCAACACGGATCAGAAAAGTACAAATTACGACTTTATCAAAACAACACTCAAGAAAAACAATCAATTCTCAGTCACCACACTTTTTAATAATTTTAAATAATTTACACTACAGCTTCCAATTTAAGGTCTTAAAAAATATACTAAAGTTTAAAAATCCAGTCAAAAAAACAACGTTTACCCTTAAAATCTTCATCTTGAGGATTTTTTTAAAAAAATACTTATTTATTTTAACCAGGTAAGAGACCGAGCCCTCTTTTCCAAGTGTGACCTGGGGCAACGTGGAGACGTAAACAGCAACACAACATTTAAAAACATTACACATTTAAAACAACATTAAAATAAAAAAAATAATTTAGACAATTTCATGCAATCTCAACTCCTTAGTTTGTACTTTACTTTCCACCCCTGAAAAATGGTTATAATGCAGTACTACTGCTCATCGTCTGTTGCAGAGGAACTGGACATCATGAAGAAAGAACTGCAGGACATTTAGCCCGTCTCGACCATGTGTGGGATATTTTGCCAGCTGAGCCCGTCGCCCGCTCCGCCCGAACCGGACGCAGCCGTTTACCGACAGTTAAGAAAACGGGGCCCGGATCACAGCCAGAATCTCACCATTAGAGACGCGAGTTGCCGTTACCGATGTCTGTTCTCGGCTCACGTCCTCCACATGAGGGGCCCGCTGACGCCGCAGCCGCTCCAGGACCAACACGGGAACGTCCTGTCGTGGAACGGAGAGGTGTTCGGAGGCTTGACCGTTTCCCCCGACGAAAACGACACAGCGATCCTTTCCCGGCGCTTGGCCTGCTGCCAAAGCGCGTCCGAAATACTCGACGTCTTCGCCTCCGTTCGGGGACCGTGGGCGTTTGTTTACTACCAAAAAGCCGCGGAGTGTCTCTGGTTCGGGCGAGACTTCTTTGGCAGGAGAAGTCTGCTGTGGCGATTCGATCCCGGCGTTCAAACGTTCACGTTGTCGTCCGTCGCGACTCTCGTTCCCGGAGACAGTTCCTGGAAAGAGGTTCCGGCGGTCGGTCTGTACAAAATAGACCTAAAGCACGCGAGGGAAGCGATCATGTTTGAAATATATCCCTGGCAGAAATCAGAAAGAGAGGACAATCTTGATGAAACGGCGTTGGAATCTGTCCACGGTGAGTGTTTAGCCGTGACGAATCACTCGCGACTCGTCATTCCGTCGCCGATCACGCCGATGAACACGTCTTTGCCGTTTAGTTCGCAAGAAATAGAAATCGAATCTAATGAAAACAATGTCGACGGCAAAGATTTAGCGCAAATACTGTCACGTTACGACCAAACGAGCGAAGTTGATCGTCTAATCAATGTCCTGAGCGAAGCGGTAAGACGGCGGGTTCAGTCTCTGCCGCTCGCCGAAGACGCCAAATCGCCGGACAAAGCGACCGTGGCGATCCTGTTCTCGGGAGGTATAGACTCCATGGTGTTGGCCGCGTTAGCCGATCGCCACACGCCTGCACGCGAGCCGATAGATCTGCTCAACGTGGCCTTCAAGCTGCGAGAGCCAAAGGCAAAGAAAGAAGGCGGGAACAAGTCGAAAAAGGGTAAAAGCCAAACGGCATCGAAACCGCCCGCTTGTCCTTTCGACGTGCCGGACCGCGTCACCGGGAACGCCGGTTTGGAGGAGCTGAAGGCTTTGAATCCGGAGAGGAAGTGGAATTTCGTGGAGATAAATGTCGCGCAAGAGGAGTTACAGGAAATGCGGAGGGAGAGGATTTGTCACCTGGTTTTCCCCCTGGAGACGGTGCTGGACGACAGTATCGGATGTGCCGTTTGGTTCGCGGCGAGAGGAAGAGGAAGCGTCAGAGAGAGCGGCGACGAGACGGCGTTCACGTCCGAGGCAAAGGTGAGCGGGGCGTGGTCAGGTGCTTTTCATTCATAAAACAAAACAAAGGCTCGTACAGCTCGTGCTTAAGTCACAAATCCCCACTTTTAACCCTAATCCAGTGCCAGAGTGTCTTTCAATGACTAGATAATGGAAATAATCAAATTTTGTGAACTATACAGACTCCAAAACATGCTTTGTGCTGAGAGAAGAACTTTAGTGACTCAGAAAAGCACAAATTGACTCAAAATGAAGCGAGAAATGTGTGGATATGATGTGTCTGATTTGGTAAAAGTCTCATCGTTTTGCGATCCAAACAGATGGATTAATCAAAAAAATGATTAATGATTAATTAATAAAATAATCATTCGTTGCAGCACTAATCAAAATTTTTGAACAATGTATCTATTTTTAATACATTTTACCCAGATGTGAAAAAAGTGCATTATTGTTGATAAGGGTTATTTTTTTTTAATTGTTTTTGACACTGATTTAAAAATGACACTGTTTAAAAAAATTATGTGCATTTTCTTGCCTCTATAATTACAATGAAACGCAATATTTTGTCAACATTAATCATTGCAGCTCTAGTTAGAACTGTTACCATGACACCCTCTGCAAACACATAATGATTTCCTTTGGATCCTCGTATGAAACCCTGCACTTCTACTACAAACATGTTTATGAAATGCATGTGATTCTTGTTAGTTTCAAATGTTTCTCCTGGATTTGTTCCGTCTTTATCTGAGCTGCACAATGTTGGAAATGATTGGCTGTCAACACTGAAATATCTATATTATTGAGATATTTTAACACTTTTTGACACACCATCAGTTCTATTAAAACAAATGTATTTATGATTTCATGTATTCCAATTCTGTCACAATTAAAACAAACAAAACCAAGACTAAATCTAGGCAGAAGGAAAGAAAAGCTATGACTAAAAACCCGTCTTATCAACGTTTTCTTTTCAATATCGGTGCATTTCTGTCAAACTGATCTTGACGTTATTGCGGTTGATTTCTCCCTCGGTCCGACATCAATACTTTTGCAGCTGTATTTTATATCAAATCCAAGTCTAACGCAACACTTTGTTTAAAAATGTTACTATGTTAACGATACAGTTTGTTTGAGAAGACATTGTGAAGACGTGGCTCTGTCTCGGGTTTAGATCGTTCTGACGGGCATCGGAGCCGACGAGCAGCTGGCGGGATACTCCAGGCACAGGGGCCGCTTCAAGGCCGCGGGACTCCAGGGGCTTCTGGAGGAACTGGCCATGGAACTGGGCCGGATCTCCACCAGGAACTTGGGCCGCGACGACCGGGCGATCGCTGACCACGGCAAAGAGGCCAGGTCAGACCACAAAGAGCCAAAGTCTTTTCATTTTTAGAGAACGAGTACCAAACATAAGGTGTAGTTCAATGTCGTGATTTTTGTTTGTTTGTTTTGTCAGTTTGCTTTAATTTGGAAACGACATTGTCAAATCTAGACCTAAAGATGTTTTATCATTTCATTTAAATTGACTTGTATTCACAGGTTTATCTGGGACATTGTCACGTTTCTCACTTAAAGATCAGGATTTAAAATGGCAATTTACCAAACTTTACAATCTTGAACCTTTTTTTGATGAATTTGACAGGAAGATTTATCTAATTCTAAAGCCTGATTTTATTTCAGTTTTTACTCCATTGAATGAGGCAAAGTTAGAATTTTTACACTCATTTTTAGTAAGATCTGGTTTAATCAAAAGCGAAATAAAATCACAAAAATCCCCTCTGTAGTGAACTTTTTTTCCTCGTTTAAATGTCCCAAATATGTTAAAGTTGAACTATTTCCTCTCATAAAATGCCTGATATGAAAACTTCACATAATTAAAACATTATATAATACATGAATGTGAGGACAAAAGTGCATGAGTAAACTGCAAAACAAGTTTCAAATTGATATTTTAATTTTTTTAACCTTCAACCTTTTTTTTTATTCTTCTGAATGACTTTACTGACATTTTTAATTTTGACTGAAAACTAATTAAAAAAAAAAAAAACGACTTTGAAGAGAGTATTTAAATTTGTTTTAACAATTTTTTTTCCCTTTCTTAATCTGCATCTATTATTTTCTACCAAGTTAAAGTGAAATTACAGCCTCTCACATTTTTCCACTGATAAGTCACACGCCGTTACTACAGAAACACATGACTCACATCTCGCCGGCGCCTTTCCACCACGTGTGATTTGTCCCCCGCAGGTTCCCGTACCTGGACGAGGACGTGGTGAACTTCCTGAACTCTCTGCCCGTCTGGACCAAGGCCGATCTGACTCTTCCTCGAGGAGTCGGGGAGAAGCTGCTGCTGAGACTCGCGGCCAAACGCCTGGGCTTGTGCCGCGCCGCCGTCCTGCCCAAGCGTGCCATGCAGTTCGGCTCGCGCATCGCCAAGATGGAGGACGCCCGCGAAAAGGCCTCGGACAAGTGCACCAGACTCCTCACGGGATGAAGTATTTTATTACACATCAACATGACGGGATTATAACAGCTTCATTACAAAAATATTGATTTGTGCACATGTAATAACAGTGTTTAGGGTGTAATAAAATGCGTTTAGACCATGTAGAGTTGGAAGTTTTGTAGTTTTTCTGTGAAGTATCGGTCGCATTCGATGTAAGAGGGCAGATTCCCGACATCGAAGCGGCCAGAGATTGGATAAACGTACACCGGCGTCCTAAAGACACACGGAACAATACCTTTGTTTATTGTCCAATCGCAGCAAACACATGATTGACAGATTCTCCAAATAGTCTGAATAGTCCCGACAACGATTATTAAATGACTACAAGTTTTAGTCATTTAAATGACTACAAGTTTTAGTCATTTAATAATCGTTGTCAGCGGTCTCTAGGGAGTCGTTGACCCCTCGCAAAATGGCGGCACTCGTCACTACGGGGCGAGAGTTGCGGATGATGACGTCACTGCGAAATGTGTGCATATTTCGCCGCGATCTGGACTATTCCGACTTGAAAGATGAGGGAATATGATCAAAATGACAAAGGAAACGCGGACACTTTATTTGGACTAAATCTGGATCAAATTTAGTAAAACAAAAAGTATAATTCAAAGGCATTTCAGTTCAAAACAATTGCAAAGTAACAATATGAGCATCGAGGCGCCTGTTTGTGGATGAGAAAAGAATAAGGACAACTTGGTTAAAAAACAAAAGCATTTGTTTCGCTCATGTGTCGTTTCTCGTCTGCCGTTGTCAATATTTATCCCTTTTGTCAAACGAAGAAACGAGAGGATCAATAATCTTAAAGAGCTCATGACAGGTTTAAACAATTTTCTAATTTTGACTTTATTTGGTGTATTTATACCTGTCGTACATATAAATTATAGTTTTACACCAATCAAGTAAGTATTTGTGGAGAAAATGTTGTAAAAGCTGTATTAAAATGACAGGAAGTGACATCACAACAGGGACACTCATTTCAGTCAAAAGAAATGTCAAAAGAAACTACTCTTAACCCTTAACATTGATTCAACAAAGTAAGTGTTCTAATATATTTTTCTTTGTAAAACAAATGTTTAAGAGTTTTAGCCCAGTGTTTCCTGGGTAATTTCTTAAGTGTGATGTCATTAATTACAAACAGGAAGTAAAATTGTGAATGTTTTTTAATGGACTTCAGAGTCACACTGGGTCAGAAAATGTGTCCAATTCGCGACAATAAAAACATGTTACTGTTGTTTACTGTTGCATAAAGTCGTCTTAGACCAAAATTGCAGTTTACAGCGGACAAAATGTAATAATAAAAAAGCAATATTGTAAGTTTATCATAATTTAAGAGAAAAGAAAGCAGTGACGTTACCTTGAAATGATCCACGACACAAAGATTCCAGGTGCGTCTTTCTCTTCTATCGGGGAATTCTGCGGTTTAAAAAAAAAGGCACATTTCTTTAAGCAAGTTGAAGTTTTAAAACGATATTCAAAGCAGACGGACGTATTTACCTTCTTTTCCTCGAGAAAAACGTCTAAAAGAGGCAAGCTCTTCTTTGAAAACGCGTAGAAGCAAGGACACTGCAAAACGACGTACAAAAAATGATTACCGTATTTTCCGGACTATAAGTCGCACTGGAGTATGAAATGCAGTTGAAAGAGTAAAAATAACACATAATATCACATGTAAGTCGCTCTGGAGAATAAGTATATAAGTATAAATATAAGTATAAGTCGCACCCCGGACAAAACTATGAAAAAAAGTCCGGAAAATACGTTAATATACGTTTTAAAATGATGTTTTTTTTTTTTTTTAACACATTGAATACGCACCGCTCTCCTCGACGTGGTCTCAGATGGAAGAGGCTTTTCCTTCATACACCGGACACGCAGGTCGCCGTCCACCTCGAGAATGCCATATTTACGTGTTTCTGAAACGTGATATTTGAGAGGAAAGTGTGTCAAAAGTGAGCGTAAACATTGGGTGCAGCCGCGGTCTCTCGCCTTCAGACTTTGGACCTTTTTGAACAAGGTTTCGCGGTGATGTTGTCAGCATCCGGGACTCTCGCCCTATAGTGACGAGCACTGCCATTTTGCGAGGGGTCAACGACTCCGTGGTAACCGCTGACGGACACAAGCACGACTGATCGCTCGCATACATTTTTCCGACAAACTACTGATATCCTACGAGTATTAAGACGGCCTGGATGCGTCTTCTAAACAGAGATACTGTACATATGTCTACCGTTTTTCTGGACATTTCATAGTTTGGCTGGGGTGGGACTTATTTTCACACATACAACCACAAGAGGGCGCTCTAGGCTCTAAGCGACGCAGAAGAAGAATCTGCACTTCCTCTTCCTCTGGAGTTTGTGGAGTTGTTTAGAAGTGACACAGAGGAAGAAGAATTCAATGGATTTAGTGATTTGGGGTAAAACTGATGCTTTGGTAAACTTGTTAGCATGTTCTTTATGCTATAGTTATCTGAATAACTGTTCATATGTTACGTTAACATACCAGACACTTACCACAGTTCTGTCTGTGCCTCATGTAGCTGAAGGTGTTAGCGTTAGCATACGTCATGTAGCTGAAGGTGTTAGCGTTAGCATACGTACACCTATTCACCATGTTCTCTCATCTGTTAGTATTTTAAACTGCATTTACAGATGAAATGTCTGTTCTTGGTCCTGGATTTGATCAAATAAATTTCCCCCAAAAGTGCGACTAATACTCCGGTTTGACTTATAATCCGGAAAATACAGTATTTGGATTTTGGACTCCATGTAGACCCGTCTGTTCTATCGTCTGAGCGCTCGATGCCACATAGTACGTTTTTCACACTTCTCGACGGGAACTCTGAAGAATGAGAAGTTCACCTTTTGGTACGAGCGATTACTGCACCCGAAGACGCCGCAGGACTTTGGCGTACTTCGTGTTAAACCGGCGTAAGCTCTGGTACGGCACTCGTCCCGTCAGCGGTCACTACCGAGTCGTCGACCCCTCGCAAAATGGCGGCGGTCGTCACCACAGGGCGAGAGTCCCGGATGATAACGTCACAGCGAAATCGTTCATATTTCGCCGCGATCTCACCTTCTTCTTGGCACTGGTACGACAGAACCAAACAGACGTCCGCGCGCTCCGCTTGAAGCTCACGAAACCGCTCGGTCACGCGCGTCAGGCTGAAATCTTCTTTGAAAAGTGTGTCGCTGTCGTGGAGGGAAATGTCACGAGTCAAAGTGGGAGACGTCTCTACAAGCGCGAGTTACCGGCGGTCCGTCACTCACCCGCCGATCGCCATGACGTCGTCTTCGATCTGAAAGTGGGTGACGGCGAGCTGGAGACAGGCCACGGCCCCGAGGCGCCCCTGCAGCGAGTAAACGTGAGGGTAGACGTGCGGTCAGAGAAGTGTACTCGCGGGTTGGGTCACTCGGAAGTCGGACGCACCTCGTTCGTTGTCGTGCCGTCGCTCACGATCTTGACGTTGGAGAACTGCGTTGCCCAGTCTTCGAACGCGGCGCGGTAAAGAGCGTTAGTCTGCGGAGTGCGGAAACAAAGAAACTACTGAACTGACGATAGTACAAACGGGTACACGAAAAAACTATTGTAAAAGTTAAGTATTTAAAGAATTAGGACTGCAATTAACGATAATTTTAGTAGTCGACGATAATCTTTTTGATTAGTCGACTGCTTTTTTTTCCCCTTGTGTATGTTGAGATTTTTGAAAGTACATTTTAACCATATATAAAGTACATTTTAACCATATATAAAGTACATTTTAACCATATATAAAGTACATTTTAACCATATATAAAGTACATTTTAACCATATATAAAGTACATTTTAACCATATATAAAGTACATTTTAACCATATATAAAGTACATTTTAACCATATATAAAGTACATTTTAACCATATATAAAGTACATTTTAACCATTTACAGGCTGAGATATGGCGACTTAAGTGTTCTCGACATTAAATATTTATGAATAAAGTGTTGTGTATTGATTTACTTGACTTGTATGTGTTTTTAGAGCGTGTATAGTCCATATAAAACAACTATGATTATAACAATACAATTACGATCACTGTCGTAGTCGACCAGTCACGATTATTCCGATTAATCGTTGCAGCCCTATAAGAATTCCGGTGCCGTCAACACTCAACAGTTATAACCGTTACAAGTGTACACCAACAACAACAAAAACAAAAACAACCCGGACACACACTCACTCACCACCACGTACACCGCGTCCACGCACGCGGCCGCGGTCAGCGCGTGGACCCAGTGTGAGATCAGAGCCCTGGAGCCCACGGGCAGCAGCGGCTTCGCGAGCCCGGACAGATGTGCGTGTCTCCCGCTGCAGTCCGCCCGCACGTCCCGCTGCAGCCGCGTGCCGTACCCCGCGGCCAGGATCACGGCTTTCATCGCGGGAATATGAGATTATGTCTACTCATTTAATCACGAAAATAAACGGGAAACTTTGATGCGGCGACGACGACTCGTCAGAGGAAACCAGCTGTAACTTTTGGACCGTTCAGCACAGCGGACTTGAAATATCGCGAGATGTTAATACAGACACACTTCCGGGTTTATTGTACAATTTCGCTCATTTTAAAACTTGTACTTTTACTTATACAGTGCGCAAGACAAAGCTATTTATTTGATCAAGAAAATAATTTTGAATTGCATTAATGCTAAAACTAAATTGTAAAAAAAATATCAAAATGGGATTCTTGTCCCATTATTTTGTTTTTACATTGATCATACATTAAATTCGTTTCTAATGATATAAAAGTCTAATCATTTAACGTTTTTGATGTAAACTACTTCACCAATAAATAAACGTTTGAAATTAATCTTGACTTTTGTTACATAGGCCACATCAGGCGTGTCCAAACTAAGGCCCAGGGGCCAAACGCAGCCTTCAGAGACTTTTCTTGACCCTTACCTTCCTTGTGAATTGGCCCAATTTACCAAAAGCACTTGATTTTGTTTATATTTTTACTTACAAGCCTTAACAATGTGCTAAACCCAAAATCAAACATGTTAAAGAGTTCTCTAACTAGTTCTTGGTGGCTCTAACCTGTTAAATTCACCCATGTGACTTATTCCCTGTATTGACCCGTCTAGTGGCCCTCGACTGAATGTGGTTCAAACTATCAATAAATATCAAATCAGTCGAATACACAGAGCCATAGTTTGTTATTTTATTAACAAATCCAAACACAAAAATGAAACAAACCATAATTTCTTTTTAAACAGGAGTTAACATAAGTTCAGTTGTTATTCTTCAGCTTCGGTGCCGTCCTCGGCCTCTGCGTCTCCGTCCTGCTGCTGCTGCTGCGGGTCTGCGGCTTCTGTCTGACCATCGTCCATGGGCTCCTCAGTGTCTGGTCGAGGAGAAGCTTCCTCCTGAACTGCTGCTGTCTCAATCTGAGAAATGACAAGACAAGATTTATGGCACAGTCTAAGATACTGCATTGGGTCAGTCGTGGTATAAAGGTCTGTGTTGGTTTGTTGCGTAGAAGTGACATTTTCAGGCAATTTTCCGTCACTTTACCCTGAAATAATAGGTTGAATTCAATTACATCACTGAATTCTTAACTCCCTAAAGTTTAATGATGTAGAATTTGCTGTTTAACTGTCAGTTTTGCTGATTTGTTGACCTAGTTTATGGTTAAAAAAAACAAACGCACGTAATATGTTCAGAAAATGTAGGATTTCATTGTCGTTTTGTTACAGTAAATCTCCCACAGTTAAATGGGCCTGAAATTATGACAGTCAAATTCTAGCCATTACATCAAGAGGATTTTAGTTTGAAACAAAAATGTGTTTTCAAATGACAAAACACAGCGGTCTCACTTTTCTCATCTGCTTTCCCAAACGATTAGAGCGGGGCTATTCAACATAAGGCCCGGGGGCCAAATCAGGCCCTCCAAGCGATTTAATCCGGCCCATGACTCATCTTCCAAATATTGAAAAAAGAAAATAAAAATCTTGTTTACTGGTTTATTTCTGGTTTAGCACTAGTTTTGACCTGGTTTGTTCTTGGTTTTAGTCCTTGTTTAATTCTGACCTCTTTTGATTTTGGGTTGGTCCTGGTCTAGTCTTAGTTTATTTCTGGATCAGTTTTGCAAAGTACATTTTTGTTAATAAATCATGTTATTTCGCACAAAAATCGAATCATTATTAGTTATTTTACTGTATTAACTCGAGTTATTGAAACACTGTTGGGGATGTTTTGTACAACCCAAAATGTTATTACAGTAGTGGCGTGTTGTGCCCCTCCGGCCCAGAGGCATCGTCCCTTGGGAAAATCAAGTGGAATAGCCCTGGATTAGAGTATCATGCGTCACCTGTCTCGCCGCGTTCACGCCCTCTGGCTCCTGCTCCATAGGCTCCTCCTCTTCGTCGCGCCGTTGCTCCGTTCGTTCGGGCTCGGGCGTCGCGGCCGGTGGAGGAGCCGCTTCAATCTGGAAAAGAAACGTCATCGGAAATAAACGCAACGCAAGCTCAGACAAGGATGGATGGAACATGGATTTCAGTATTTGTTTCCGTTTCAAAGAGTCACGGGCGATGCTGTGGAAAACATCGCAACGTCCATTCGGTTCAGGTACTGAGGAGTTTTACACTTTACACGCCAATTTTGTCATCTTTATAGAAACAAACATAACAAGGAAGAACAGAAAAGTCAAGTCTGCGAGACACTTGGATCTTCTGTTTTTGCTTAAATTTAAATTTATCCACAGCTTTTGTTCAGTCGAGTTTCTTGCAATCTCCATTTTTTTTTCATAAGATAAGTCATACGTCATGAGATGTTTCAGTGCCTCTTGAACCTCCGTTTGTACCAAGCTAAAAAGTAAATGTATGTGCAGATACACGAAAAAAGAATCAATACCTCAGTCAGTCACAAATTAACCAAAACTACTATTAACCAAATATACTGACTATATGTTTACTTTCTTTAGTGATATATTGATATGAGAGTCCTATTTGCTAATGCTTTTATTAGGTAGTTTAACAACAGTTGATGATTTGGGCCTCGCTCCTTCTTACCTCTGTCTCGGGCTCGGGTTTATGTACCTCCAGAACAGCCATGATGGACGAGGAAACGTGAGCTCGCTGCGACACACAAATCAAAATAAAGATCATCAGAGAAAGTGCTTTTGAGACACGCAGCGGCAGTAGAACAGCCTCGTGCCGGTCTGGAGTGTGTTTGTACGTGTTCTTCTTGTACCTGGTGAGGCGTGAAGGACAGCACGTGTTGCAGTAGTGGGTCTCTCATCTCGGGGCAGCGTTCAAACACACTGTTGAGCTGGACTGAAGGCAGCTGCAGGAGCACGCTGTAGGACTGAGGCCTCGTCCTCTGGCAGCACTTCACAAACCCCTCCCACACTTTAGGATACTTCCACACCTGAGGGACAGTCATGATCACAATTTACATATTTGAAGTTAAGCTCCACAGTTAACAATTTACTTCCGGAACTGTGGTTATCAGCAATGTGTAACTAGAATATTTTCAGTTAAAATATGTTTCTGAAACTTTACACCCACGTCATAATGAAACAATTAGCTGAATTTTAAGTTTTAACTATGTTTTAAGGACATAAGTTACCAAATTTTAGCCTCTGCCGTACCTTTAAACTCTTGATATTGACATTTTTCAAAAAACGTTACTTATAAGATTGTGAAAAATGAATGGGAACTTTGTTGTTCGAGTAAATCTAAAACTTATCCACAGGGGTGTCAGACTTGTGGCCCGTGGGCCGCATCCGGCCCCCTAGGCGTTTTAATTCGCAAATTTATATTTGTTGATTTCCAATAGAAACTAAAAGCCCCACAGTACTTTGCAGCAGCCGACGCACACTTTACAGACTGATTGGGAAACACTTGGAAGAAAGAAAGGACGACGTTTTGTTGACGTTAGAGCAGCGCTACAAGCGACACTAATGTGGAGCTTACAACAAGAAAAACTGTGATGACAGCTCTGTGAGATAAACATCTAAACCAGTGCAAAACAGGACGGATCAGGAGCCACAGGTTAAAACACAGGTCAGAGTGTAATAAAGTATGAACATGACTGCTGTGAGCTTAAACTATAAAAATAGTAAGATCATATTGAGTTTGTGCAGCAACAGGTCTGTGATATCAACATTTCATATCATAAATCATAAGTCCATGTTCCCGTTGCTGATGCATGAATATGGACTCAGTCTTTCACCTGCTGCAGATTTGTGCAACAATTTCAACATATAACCAGTACCAGGCTATATACACAGCTATTCATTCCTTATATATATATATATATATATAATATATATATATAATATATATTATATATATATATATATATATATATATATATATAATATATATATATATATATATATATATATATATATATATATATATATATATATATATATATATATATATATTATATATATATATATATAATATATATATATATATATATATATATATATATATATATATTATATATATATATATATAATATATATATATATATATATATATATATATATATATATATATATATATATATATATATATATATATATATATATATATATATATATATTTATTAATTATTGTTTACGTTGTTTGGCCCATAACCCAGCCTGAGCGTCGAAATTCGGCCAGAGGCCCTAAATGAGTTTGACACCCTTGCATAAGTCCCTAAATAACCCCGCAGATTCAACACGTGGAAATCATTTCATACTGTAAACGTCGTGTCCTTCAGCATGCCCGTAGCTGCATTAGAATCCTTAGAACAAACCTGTTTAACGATGAGCCGCGCTAAAATGTTCATGACGAAGCCGCCCAGCCGTGGATACATGGTGAGGGACTGGATCACCGTCCTCATCAGAAGCATCGGGAGAGGATTCTGCTCCATCAACTGCTGCATCACCACCGCCAACACCTCCGAGGTATAAACGTTCTTCTCTCCAAAACACAGGTTGGTGGCTACAAGTACGAGAAAACATTTTAATTACCGACGGTACAGCATATTCAATAGTGTAAAGTTTAGAATCTCTTTAGTTGATGAAGTTAAAACCGCTACAAACCTTTTATAATCGATTTCATGTCACATTTGATTGAGTCGATGTTGTGCAAAGCGATCAGCAGGTCTCCGGGCGTGAGAGGAGAAACTGACGAAGTGCCCTCGCCTGGAAGACAACAGGTATTACACCCGTCTGAGCACAAATACAGCACTTTTGACTGAAACGATGCACTACGAGTGACTTACTGTGCTGCGTGCCCAATAACCGGTTGAACACTTCTTTCACCACAATTGGGTTGAGTTTGATTAACTTGGGAAGAGCCTGGATAACTTCACTCTGATGAAAAAGAGGGAAAAAGCAAAACGGTTTAGGCATTTAGCGATAAGAAGAGGTGAGAGGTGTTTTGAAGATGTGCAAATTTAGACCGAATCCATCATCTATAACTACAACTATTAAAGGAGTTATACAAGATGTACTTTTTTGAGCTTTTAACCCTGTTCTAACACTGTTCCCTCATCAAAACATACCTGCGTTTAGCATTTAGCTTCAGTCACGCTAGTTTGATGAATCCTGGTTGGAAAGTCCTCTCCCCTCTGAGCGTGAAAAACACTCTATTCTGAATCTCCTCGATAACTGACGTTTTCTCGATCTGTGACGTGGCTCTGAGAATCTTCTCTGCTGCTTTTAAGTCCATAAACCATCGGCAAACTTGTTCTGTGAATGTCTCCCGTCTAATCACGATCAGTACAACTGCGTGGTTACCTAGTTTCCCTGAGAAAACAATCTAATTTCGAATAATAACCTAGTAGTTCCCAAATCTCAGTCCCATGGGAAACAGCAGAGTTACAGATGTAATTTTGTTTTAGTTCTAAAACATGAGATGCCAAACTAAAGGTACTCAAAACATGTTCAAAGGCAAATAACAATACAAATACTGCATCATATTTGTCCTGTAAAATGAACATCAAAAAAAGAGACCGAAATGGACCATAAAATTAACCACAAAAAGGCAGAAATATCAAAAAGTCTTTAACGAAGAGTAAAAGGTTCTGATAAAAAAATATGAAATGGCATCCACAACTATTTCCGGTTGACTCCATGTCATTTCACTCAAACAAGTCCCATGTACTAGTCATTAAAAAGAATGTCTATGCGTGAAAAGGGACAGATATTATCAGTTATACCGGTATTTCTTTCTGCCCCTTTTCCTTCTTTCTAATTTAATGTAAAATCCATCTGAAATGAATTAATAATAAATGAAATACCACTTTAAACCTTTATTTGGGAAATGACACTAGACGATGCATGTTTCAAAGTATCTTCCACCTGTAACTTGGTTCTGACAGATGCATAATTAAGATAAAATATCCTTTAAACCAAACCAATAAGAGCGCCTGCAGTGTTTTAGACCAGCTCTAGTCCGAGTTACCTTTTCTAATCCGTTTATGACCGGGATGAGGAAGCGCACATCTGGGACTCTCTTGTGGTAAAGATCTCGCACTCGCTCCACCAGCTCTGGAGACGGAGGAACTGCACAAAAACACCACACATGAGCGTTTAAATGACCTCGTCAGTGAAATGACCTGTAGGGTGATTCTCTTCAAGCACGCGCATGTCAAATGTGCTGAAGGGTACGTTTTGTGTACCTTTGTCAGTGAGAATATGAAGACAGCGCGTTACAAGTGTCTCAGCTCCTTTTGGGCAGTTTTCCACCAACAGCAGCAAATCAGGGGAGTTCATGCCCATCCCACGAATCTAGAACATACAGCAGGAGACTTTGATTATGCACTCTTTTTAAAATAACAATAAACAATAAAATAATGCACCCTTTTTAAAATAATAAAAAAAATAAAGCACTCTTTTTAAAATAACAATATTAAAAAAAGATAAGACTGCATTATTATTTTTATAAGAGTGCATTAATTTAAAAAATAAATAAAAATACTATTACCATGATCATACAATTTCATATTACCGAATGTGTTACTTGTTCAGCTAGTTTACATTGATATTATGGATATTAAGGAAATACTATTTATTAATTTATATCTCCTTTTAAAAAAACAAACATTTATAGCCCAATATCCCAACAGCAGCCATTGTTCAGGTCTTCACAAAAATATGTTTTTTTTTGTCTAAACATTGATAATGGGCACAACTTTAAAATAACAACTACACCTTAATTAGCCTCAACATAGCATGAACAAAGACTAAATTTAAGGAGTTACTATGTCTCAATCATTAAATTAAAATAAGTTTTCGTTCATGCTTTATTTATGTTATGAAAATGTAGTTATTTTAAAGGTGCAACCCATTAATGTAATTCATTTTTCACCTGGCTGACTTTTTATAGACATTTTTATAGAGCATTGTAATGATGTTAAGTACAAAAAAAAAATCAATGTACACGTCTTTACTGGTAAAGAATAACATTGAAAATATAGAAAATTAGTGTGTATATTGTTATAGTAATACAGACTCAAGCTTTGAACTGAATAATACTATATCACTGTATGTAGTAGTCTTATTGCAAAATCATATCCATTGTGTTCATTAAAGGAGAACCAAGTAACATTTTACCCCATTAGATTTGTATTTGCAAGTCCCTGTGATGGTCAAATATGTATTTTTGGGACATTTGTCGCCCCCTTCTGTCTCTGGACGGAAAACCAACACTATTGACCGACATCGACCCAGAGACAACTCTCCCGAGAAACCCTGACTCTTTTTAAATATTTGGTAACATTAACAGTTTTTTGAGAGATTATACTGCTTTATTTCAATACAAAAATAAATGTAACACTTTCAGGTCTGTTCTCCGACAGTGTATTTTCACACAGGCCCTGCAGGGGGAGCTCTATGTCTAGACTAAGTTCTGTTTTAAGTAGATAGGAACAATATAAAACCATTTCTACACATTACAAATCACTTATAAAATAACAAACTCACCGGCTGCTCGATTGCCCTGAGCACGCTGCGTTTGATGTCGGCGATGGCCTCGGTGTACACGGAAGCGAGTTCGTGAACCAGGCGGTGGTTCAGAGGAAGAAGAGACAGATAAAGGAACAGACACTGACGCACAGTTTCCTCCGTCCAGGGCGCGGCCACCTCTGAGAGAGAGAAGACAGATACAACTCAAGTAAGATGAGTAAGACCACCACGTGACTGAGACCAATGAATACAGGGCATTTAATAATTATAGAGAATAATAGCACAACACAACCAAAGCCCCAATATAAGAACTTAAACAGAGAGAAGTTGCATTCTTATTTCAATAATGAACAAAAAACTGAGCTGCAGATACTACAATTACACTACAACACATTTCAGAGGCACAATCTCACTATTGATACAGTCATTAAAACCATATAGTACATAAGTCGTGTACCTGTGTCTTTGTCAGCCCCAAACAGCAGCGATGGAGGATTGGGATGAACCAGCAGCTGCATGTAGTTCAAGGCAAACTTCTCGATGTAGTCTCTCAAATGCTCTTTTTCATACATTCGCTTCAGGAAACCCAACGCCGTCGTCCGCACCTACAAATGTACCATAAACGTGAGCCACTTTTTGCGTTTAGCGGAGGTTGAACATTTTAAATCTAGGTCAAATGTCCTACTTTTTCCTTTTCGTGCGAGCTGAGATCCAGAAGCACGTGGAGATACTGAAACTGTCGGGAAGGCCGGTTGAAAATGAGCTCCTTTAACGTGGTCATCCCCAAATAGACTCGCGACTGACACAAAAGAACATGGTTCAGTTAGTTGTGTTTGTTGTGTGTTGTGTAATAGAATATCATGCTTTGTGTTGGTTTTCATTTACCTCGTCCTCACAGTAACGCCGTATAACTTCCAAAGCAGAATCTGTTATGATCGGAGCCTCTAAGACCAGTTTGGTGAAAAGCCTGAAAGAATAGTTATAGTTTAATTATAATATTACACAATCATAATAATAATCATAAAAAAAGACCTAGGAGAGAAATCAAATAAGCTGCACAATAAACAAATCGAAATGCAATTTGAGTCGGTGCAATGATCAAAACTGCAGTGATTTAGAAAACAGAATGTTCTCTGCAAAGAATAAAACATCCTTGTAGTTTAGACTGGTACAAATATATTCTGAAAGGCATAGGATTCTTGTATTATCAGTTTATATTTTACTCAAATGTAAATGCTGCTGGAAATGTTTAAAATGTGCACTCTGAATAGAATCCTACTTTAAAAAAAACGTGTATTGGAATTACAATTCTAGGGGCAATTAGATATTTTTATTCTTTAGTTTTATTCTTAATTGTGCAGCCCTAGAATCAAATTTAAAAAACGTTTTAGCAAAAGTATCTATCTTGTGTAATGTGTAAAGGTTTGTATTGTGGTTTGACATGCAGGTTTGAATTTTAAAATGAAAATAAAAACATATCATATTGCAATCTTGATTGACACAAATATTGTAATAACTTCAAGGTACTCCATCTGACAAATGTACAATTTTTAAAATGAAAACGTTGAATTATTCAGTCTAAATGATGCCGGTTGAATAAATACATTAAGGCATGGACATGTAACTGAAATTAATGTGTCTTCAAATATTGCGATAATATTGATATCACCGAACTTAGTCATTTTTCAATCATTTCCAATATTGTGCCGTTTATGAAATATTTTTGATTGATAAATAGACATTTATAATGGACAAATATTAAATATTAAATACTAATTATTTTTTTGTACCGTCCTTGTCCTTTAAACATGTTCTTGAGTCGGGCATTTAAAACATTAGGAATTGAGTTAGCGCTCCATCTACAGGCTACAGAGGGAATTACAAAGGCTAGATTAACAAAACCTAGCTTTCCTCAACATGCTAATGCAAGCACAGAGTTGTGATGATGCCGACTTGACGACAGAAATGCTCAGAACAAGACTCAACCTACAGTATGACGTCACAAAACTGGAAAATGTGTAAGTTTTTTATTTTCTTGAGGGAAGAGGACGCACTCGAGAGGATTCATCAAACAAGCGTGAATAAAGCTAAAAACAGGGCGTGTGAAAAGGCGTCCGCTCTCACCCGTCCCGCTGCTCGGGCTTCTCCTGCAGCCCGGACAGCAGCGTGTACAGACAGTGGTCGTAGCTGTCCAGCAGACCGGACGGCATCTGGCTCAGGTACGTGGTGTACTCCTGGTACAGCAGGGAGAAGGCCAAGTCGCTCCGGGTCCGGATGTCCTCCAGGATGAACTCCAACACGTCCCCCTTCATGATGCCCTCGAACTGAGTCACCAGCCTCGACAGCAGCTTCACTCGCACCTGCGGAACAGAGCGGGAGTCAGAGGAAAACACAGGAAACCCACATATATATATCCAATTGATTTAGGGTTACATAAACATATATATAACGCACAATGTCAAATTTTAGTGTTACGATTTAACGATTGCAGTGGCATCTTTAATTTTCTTTCATTCACGTCGTCTGAGATGTTTTTCAAGTTTGTGACCAGCTTTACAAAGTTAAATGTGACATAAACGGCCGGATAAAAAAGTTCTTTACATTTAGGTCTAATTTTGGGCTATATATTGAACAAAAAATACATAATTATATTCCTAAAATTGTCACGATTATTATTTTACGATTATATTGTTATCTGAATAATCACAATTATCGATTAACCAAATAATCTTGACATCCCCATTTTTCATACAACCAAACTGTGGTCTGGATTTGATTATGATTCATCTTGCTGGACAATAGCTAAATGGTTTATGGAAATGTTGAGCATTGTTATCGTGACTTAACATCTAATATTAACAGTTAAAATCCCCCCTAAATAGTCAAGAAAGTGTAAACAATATTAAAAACTACATAAAAAAAGAATAGTTCCATGATTTTTGCACATGATTCCACTGAAACATACAGTCAACATCTTCCATCGTCTTCTGTATGTGACGTGCTCAGAGTTACAAACCTGGGACATGCCGCTCTGGGCGATGGTCTTCTCCGAGTGCAGGATGCGTTTGACGGCTTTGGACGACAGGGTTTCCAGCTGAGTGTCGGTCAGAGGCTGAATCACGTCCGACAAACGAAAAACCTTCTTCCTCCCGCTTGAGCCTGACGTTCTGGAACAACATGACAGCATTTCAAACCGTTATTAACAAACGTTTTATACCAATCGCCGAGTCCCGCCCACTTTTGGGTGAAAACATTCTGCTTCATTCATAGCGGCAGATACAAGTTGACGGACTTTCTTCTTCTTTCTCTTAAACTTATAAGACTTACTGAGAACCGGCATCAGAGCCACGGGGAAACAGCCGCCCGATCTCACGGATGTATGAAATCACCAACGGACGATAAAGCCTGTTTTTTTAGCGTTAGCAGCCGATTAGCGCTAGCTTTCCTCTGCTCCGGGTGAACGAACGGCTCCGCACAGTGACCGAAATTTAAGAAATACAAACTCATCCATGCATTTAGTTGCTTCTGGAAAATAAATTGTGTAAATATTCAATCAGGCGCCACACGTTTGTCGAAGGATCAAATGTATTCTGCTATTCATGTATGTTAGCATTAGCAATAAGCAGCAGTTAGGGACCATTGTCTCTCGGCTGGCCTGGGAACGCCTCGGGATCCCGCGGAGGAGCTGGAGGAAGTGTCTGGGGTGGGGGAAGTCTGGGAGTCCTTGCTTGGACAGCTGCCCCCCCGATCAGACCCCGGAAGAAGATGGACAGTGATATTTCTTCACTTTTGGGGTTAGTAATTTTATGATCGACCTTTGAACCTCAACAAAGACATTTGCAGACACATTTTGCACATTCAAGAGAAAATGACTGAATCCCGATATGTCGATTTGATCAAAATGACAGATTGTCACAGGAATGAGATCATAATTCGATTTTTATCCCGACATTGCCCAGCCCTATTCAGGCTTTTAGATAAGATTTGAAAACACCCGGGACGAAAAAAACAAGTAGCTCCGGCATTCTCCGGACCACGGCTCGGCAGCCAATCAGAACCAAGCACACAAATTTCGTCGACCAATTTTCACTTGTAAACAGTAAACTGTAATGGCGGACAATTGTCAAATGCTTCCCGGCCCGATTTAATGATAATATAATATTATATATAATATTATATATAATAAGATTTATTAATAAAATGGCTGTCCACATTTTAAAATGCCCCGTCCATAATACAGGAAGACGGGTCTCTATCTAAAAGCCTGGCCCTAATGTTTGAGATGTACATAAAGCGGTTAGCCCTTTCTGTACAAAACCAAATTGAAACACTATATTTAACCGTTGGTGGATAAAATAATACTAATAATACTCACTTGGGCTGAACTGTGGGCAGGATGGGTTCAGGGAGCCTCTTGACCACTGGGATCTCTGGGGTTTTCTCTGTGTTTGCTCCCACCACAGAAATGTTCTGCACCACCATGGGAGCTTTACGTTTGATGATCGAGTCTTTACTGCTGCCCTCGTCTTCTCCGGTATCTTTGTTTTTGGACTGCTCCAGACCTAAGACGAGATCAAGTGGTGTGAGTGGACACAAGAGAACTGTGAAATACAAATATCATGCATTATTTGTACTATTAGCTTTTAAACATACTCCTGAGTACCTTTGCTTTGGCATCTCATGTTTTAGAACAAACAGACTTTATATCACGCCAGCTTTTCCCACTCTATTAAATTACATTTGGCGCCATCTACTGGCATCAGAGGGAATTACACGTGCCTCTGACGCGC
Source organism: Eucyclogobius newberryi (assembly GCF_026437365.1). Taxonomy (NCBI): domain Eukaryota; kingdom Metazoa; phylum Chordata; class Actinopteri; order Gobiiformes; family Gobiidae; genus Eucyclogobius; species Eucyclogobius newberryi. The sequence goes on from NW_027315768.1 coordinate 30,058,555, forward strand.
TAACGCTGCCCTCACAGTTGTAATGATCGTGATATGATGCAGAAATGCTCAGAGCGGTTCTGGCAATTGTTTGCGGACTTAAAAACAGATTTTACCGCCACATCATATCACAGTTACATTGTTTTTTGCTTGATTAAACCTTAAAAAAATAAAAATAAAATGAATAAATAAAAAATAATATCTAAATTACAACCAAAACATCACACAAATTTGAAAAAGCAATTTATTTTGGCCAGTTGGATGTTAGCGTTAACCTGCTTACGTACAGGTTTATAGTTGACATTTTTCTAATTTGAGTCATGCTCAAGTTTTCAGTGTACGAGTCCAAAGTCCGAGTCGAGTCATTAGGGCTGGGCAATTAATCAAATCTTTGACAATGTCAACGGAAAGCAAGACTGATCAATATAAGGACAGAAAATTGGCCCTACAGGTCATTATCCTCTAAATCAAAGTCCAGCTCATTAAAGAACAGTTTTCCTTTCATTTTACCAACTGTGCTACCTCACTCATGTCGAGTCATTCATTCTGTTGGAGTCGAGTCACAAGCTCTAATTATGTCTAATTTATAGCATAATACTGACGTAAAATGACACAGACAATGGCGTAGACTAAAGAGTGCATTTCTAAAAATAGAATATACCCGGTGATTATTATTTAGATTCTAAAATAAACTAAATCCTTGTTTGTAATGTATAGATGTGGTTAGAGAGTGGAAAAGTACAACACAATAGTATGGCCAAAACAGTGGAACAAGAGTTACAAGAGTAAATAGTCATCTTCAATTTTTTTAAGTCATTCTTTGTCCCTTTCAATTTTAGAACTATGTATTTGGGTCTCAAAACTCCTGCCATGGACACAGTAAATGGATACCTTTGGAACATGCTTTTGGCAGCAGGGAAAAATGCAAATACAAGGAAGTGGATGACGCAAACCTCACAGACGATCAAGGACTGCCCAGAAATGGTAATAAACATCAGACAAATGGAAAAAATGACATTCGGACTAAATTTGGAAATAGACAGATTTGATCAACTTTGGACTAAATGGAAATCGACTATTGGACTATTAGCCTCCATTTTATTTGACATTATTTCTTGTTCCATCATCATCCCAATCATCATCATCATCCTCATCAGCTCTCTGGTTTCGTTTAATGTTTTTTATTGCACATATGTCAAAAAATTTAAAAAAGGACGAAGAAGGTTTTACCTGGTCCGATGCCGGCCCCCGTCATCTGCGTGGACAAGAGTCGAGCCAAGTGTTTGATCTGAGCGTCGGTGCCAGCGGACTCGACCGGTGTGTACGTGGACTGGAACGAGGCGGGCATCACGTCGGGCAGGTAAACCATACTGATCAGCACCTGGAGGCGGACAGCACAGGGGGATCAGACGGTATTTTAGATGAGTAAAAGTACTAATGCAAGGTGTTTTTATTCTGTGCCCACTCCCTTTTTGCTGGACGTGTTTTCAGTGTATTTTATTTGTGAAGAAAGTATGTCAATGTCCAAGCAAGTGTAGTGTAAGCCATAATTACAATATCGACTTATCTTTCAATAAATAATAACTAGAACAACATTTTTAGGACAACATTTTTTGTTGCCGTTTGTGGGGATATTTTGTCATTTTGTTGTTGCGCGATAATATTTGAGCCACAGAGAATCCAATAAGTAACTTTTATAACCTAAAGTGTTTCCTTCTGCTCATTTGCTGCTCATATTTTTGACCAATATTATGCATTTAGTGGAAGAGCTAACTGTCCTTCTTTTGGGTTCTTGCGTTAGTGGCATAGAGTCAATATTATTGTTTATCGTGATGCTTTTCCAGGCTTAGATAAGACAATACAGGAAAGTAAGGTACTAAATTAGATCGTGTACTGTGCAAAAAACACATTTTCGAAGCCCTTCCTCGTCTACAACTAAAGCACGCCCCGTTTCCAAGTGCAGAAGGACATTTGACGGTCATAGAAACATCGACTCGCTGCCCATTATCGCTTGTCACTTCTTTATTGGGCGTCTCCCTTGCTGCTCACCAGGTTGGCGACGTTCTCGGCGTTCAGGAGCGGGCGCAGGAACTCGGCTGTGAGGTCGATGGCGGACTGGGCCACGGGGGCCGGGGCAGGTTTGGGCACGGACAGAGGGGCCGGCTCCTCCTTATCCTCGTCCTCGTCGATCAGGGCCGGCTCTGAAATGACACCAGATTAGCAAGAGAAATGGATTTGGATTCCGTCATCAACTGTAAACGAGCGTACAGAAGGGATTAGTAAGAAAACGCTTTTGAAATCCTGATACTTTTCAGTTTGAAGCTGAAGGCAACAATCAAATATTGGTTAAAAACAATGCAAAATAATAATAAAATAACTTAAGCTGGGCACAAAACGACACAACGTTCCCAGTTGTGAGAGATTTACCACGTTGTGGAGGGTTCATGCAACACAACACGAGTTTATGGACTCAAAAAAGATCCACATCGCAGATCGAGAAAACATAATTTATCAAGGAGATTGAGAACAGAGTGTTTTTGACGCTCAGAGGGGAGAGGGCCTTCTAACCAGGATTCATCAAACTAGGGTGAATGAAGCTAAATGCTACTCCAGGTATGTTTTTGATGAGGGAACAGTGTTAGAACTTTGTTTAAAAACTCAAAAAAGTCATGTCCTTCAATCGTCATGAGAGTCACACTAAACTCTGACAACTAAAGACGCCTTTGACCCTACAATATACACTCATTAATCTATAAAAATGTTGTCATTGTCTACAATAATTATTAATGCTTCATGTTTCCAGACTTCTCACTGGTTAAATAACATCATGTGACCCCTTGTCCAACCAAATCAGTTCAAAGTTGTGGCGAGAGCAGTTAAAATGGACATTAAAAGTGCAGACAGAGGTAAACTTGTGTCATTTGGTTAGGTAAGGGTAAGTTTACTTATTTGTTACGGCACATTCTTGCTAACCCCATTAAAAAAAGAGAGAGAATTCAGGAAATTACAAAAATGGCGTTACTTACATTATTTCTTAAACGTCGTGGCCCAATAATAATAACCAACCAAAACCTCAATCAAGACCAAAACAGAACCATGACTATACCCACGGCAAGTTCAAACCAGAACTTGAACAACAAATGATTCTCAGAAGTTCAAAAAGAAGCCCCTGCTCACCGATCTTGACCTTCTTGCCCTCCGTGTACTGCTCGTGTCGCGGTCGCTTGCGTTGCTCGCGGAGGGCGGGCGTGGAGCGGGCGATCTCGCTCTGAGGCATCCCCAGGTCCTGGAGCAGGGTGCTGATCTGAGCGTGAAACTCCAGACTGCACGGGTGCTTCAGGACGGCCACCAGGTGGAGCTTCAGGTTCTTACGCACGCTGCTCACCTGAGACTTCGCCAGAGTCGGGGGCAAGTTGGCTAAAAAAGGGAAAGAAAGACAAACAATGATGCCATTAGTTCACTTAAAGTTGTATTTTAATTGATTTATGCGTGTTTGAATACTGCTGAGTGCTCAGAAAATTCCTGTTTCATTCTCCCCCCATCTCCGCCCACTTTTCTGTGCTTATTTTTGATTTAGTGTGAAAAATGAAGAATCTAAGTGTTACATGTAGGTTTCTAACCTGGTTAGCCAGGTTATGGAGGCGGAGCTTATGAGATAATAGTTTCTATTGCTAAGCCGTTTTAGATCAATATTGCAGTTTACAATGAACAAAATGTAAAAAGATGATCCGCTTCTGTTAAACGTCAAAAATAAGAAGCTGAAAAAAGCATAAAATGTCTCCTTTAATAGATGTTGGGTAAAACTAATTTTAACAAAATAACAACAATTTCTTTATATTATCATGTGATCTTACACTAGCGCAGATAAAGCAAGATTTATTTATTTTTTATGTTCAGGAAATGTCAAATTTTGTCCTGTTTATGTGATTGTTAGTTTTTTATCAAAACTTGTTTAAATTATAACCAATTTCCAAAACTTAGGACAATCCTACTACAAATGGTAATAAAACATACAATAAATTGGCAACATTTTATCCAAATTCAGTGTAATTTTAATTACACAACTGATTAAAACTGAATGTCAACGTTTCCTCTCACGTTTCTTGTTTGTATATTTCAATACATTTCCGTTTTTATTACAACGTTACTACTGCCAAGCTCTTAGATCGTTTTGTTTGTGGAAATTGTCTTTTAGAAATTGGCAATGAACAAACAAAACAAAAGATGAGAGTGAGCTACAGTTTATGTTACGATTGCACTATAACAACCGCTTTAGTCCGAGTCATTTTCCTCTCGTGAATCTGAACCGCGCGCCTCACCGTGCAGCGTCTCGTAGGCCTGCACCACCTGGGACATGAACATGGGCCTCTGTCGGGCGATGGTGGCCAGCGAGCCCAGGGCCGTGGTCAGATTGATGCTGGAGATGGCCGGATGCACCATGAACTCCAGCAGCTTCTCCAGCGCCGTCTTCCCCTCCTCGCACAGCGCGTCTGCAAACACCAGTCAGAGCCGTGATTTCACCCGCCACAATAAGACGTACAATGCGGTTTGGTAAAAATAAAGCAGGATGAAACACTGAAGTACTAATCACAGACTCGCTAAAGCACAAATCTTGATAAAAAGTTCAAAGAAAATGTACGATAAAGCACGAAAAATATTGTTCCGGACATTTTTCCGAGTCGATATTGTTATTTTTGTGACTAGATTTACAGAAAGCTCCTCATAAAACATTTGCTTGATTTGTGTGAAGGAATACAACAGCTTGAATACAAGTTTAAAGCAAAAATATTATAATAACCAATGTAGGACAAAGCCGGTGTTCAATTGCTGCAAGACTAAACCGGGTCAAATTTATCTTTATATTGTTGTATTTCAGAGATTTTTGTCATAATTTTCTTTCTTTCCTATCTTGGTTTAGTCTTTGTTTAAGTTTGACTGGTAAATTAAAGCTTTTACATGTTTGTTTTTTTATCAAACTGAACTGAAAAGTGCAAATGTATATTCAAACATTGCGATGAAATTGTAGTATTTATCAAATTGTACGTCCTATCGAGTACGATTTATCATGACCAGTTTACTTTGCCTTGTTTGGGAATTAAATGCATTTACACTTTGTTATTAATTTAACTAAAATGAAAAGTGGCAAATGTTAAAATACTACAATAAAAATGACTTTGATTTTCCAACTTTAAGTCCCCATTTTATAAAATTGTATGTCCTACTGAGTACAATTAATCGACCTACTGTCACTATAATATTATTGTAAGTACTTTGATACATTTTGGACAACAAAGACTCTAAAACACTTAAGAAAAGACGTTTTTTATAACAAAGACAGTGGCTTTTTTAGATCTAAATGTCAAAAAAGAATCCTCAATTACTGATTATGATCAATAAGACACTTTATTTTTGAATATTCTCTTTCTAGAAGCCTTCATTTAACATATTTCAACATTTTTGTGGCTAAAAATGGCTCACTGGACAATAGAATCCATCATTCACTAGTCAACCAATTAAAAACCCAGAATCTTCACATTTAAACTGAAATATCCATACCGTAGCGGATGTAGGAGTGGTCTTTGGGTACTTTGTCCAAACTGATGTCGTTCTCTTGTCGTTTGGGGACCTCGGAGTCCTGCGTCCGCGGCGACAGGGCGATGATCAGAGCCTCGGTGAATTTGATGGCGTGCGTTCTGACGCCGTCGTTCTCGGAGTCCAGCAGCTCCAGGACCTCCCCCTTCATCTGCGTGACCATGTCCCAGCACGCCTCCTGCATCTCCGTGATCGCCTTGGACCGCACCAGCCACTGCGAACGGCCCCGTCGTCAATAACAACACAGATCGTACGCCGCACAGTCACGATAAGTACTGCAGCCGTTCATACATGATAAGAGGAAACGTGCACTTTTTAATCATAATAGTGGGGGATTTCTGTCATATGAAAAGATTTGAGCTGTAAACGGCTGAATAAATAACTTGTAACACTCGTTATAGATGCAAACTAACTACTAAAGTGTTTATTCTGTATCTAAGCTCGTGTTTCTTTTACGATATTGTACATCGAGATTACTTTTGGGAGATAATCTTGCTTTATTAGCGTTATTGTGTCAGTGGCTTAAATTAGATGCAATATTAGCGTCATTTTCCACAGAAATATATCGCACTTCAAAATGTGTGATTGTGACAAAAACATTAGGAAAAAGAGATCCACCAAAAGCGTGTTATGACATTGACCGGGTAAGTAAGACTAAATAATGACGAAACCTCCCGCCGTTTTGTGAGGACAAAAATATAGCAACAAACTCTGAATGACAGAATGAACCATCATTTTAAGGGAGATGATGTAAATTAACGTTAGGGATGCACAGTTTGGGAAAAATGTGTTAGTGATTTTTCTGAAGAATTGCGATAACCTTTGAATAAGGTTCTGTTCAAAACAACAGGATGATATGAACTGACAAACTACTAAAAGACTCGTTTGCACAGATCTAAACTAGAGTTAGCACTTTTTATGCAGAATTAGACAGATATTTTGTCGTTTGTCGAGGAAATTATGGCACTTCAAAAATTGCAGCCTATGCGATTTGCCAATTATGTCCATTCCATCTTAATTTTTTTTATGTTTTACATTAACATTCGAGCTGTACGGAGTCAAATAATGATTATATCAAAACAATTATACACATCAACTTGCTCATGCGTAGCGTTTCTTTACATTTTTATAGTTGCACCTCATGTTTTATAGAGGAATACGTGCTTTCAGAAAAGAATTAACTGTGATTTGAATTCTCCAGAGCAATAATATCAGTGGAATATTTCACACGGTCTTCAATATTAACATATTATTCCATGAAACAACACTTGGTACGACAACATTTCTTATCGTGACAGGCAAAGTCTTCTCTCAAACGCTCCTGGATGTGTTTAAAATGCGCGCAATGAACCGAATCCAAAATCATAAACAGAAAACAGCAAATCTAACTAATTACAATTCTTAAAATGTGCATTTCTTTTCCCAACACGACGCAGCCCAGACAGAAACAGACTTGACAAAACGTTACCTGTAGAGAGACTTTGTACAGTTGTGTGAGTGTGAGGATGCCCTTCTTGATCACGTTCACGCTGTCGTCTCTCAGCAGCATGTTCAGGTTAGCGATCAATCTGAGGAGCAGCTCATTGTCTCTTTTGCTGAGAACAAAAACAACGGCATTAGTCCAGAGAAAGTAAATTAATAAATAAACATGGTAAATACAACAAAACTTACCACGCTTCTTCAATAAATCCAATGACAAACTTCCTAACTTCTATCGATTTGTCCGTTTGAAAAGCAATCAGTTCCTGTTGGATGGAGCAGCAAAGAATATGAACGGTTGTGAATAATAGTTTGTTGTGATCTATTCTCTAAGTCACATGCACGGGATTGTTGATGATTTTTGCTTACATCCAGAAAGTTATCAAGAAGCGACGGGTCCTTGTTGACTATGAGCTCTTGCACCTGAAAAAGGAACAGTTAGCAGTTCAATTTAGGACTAAAAATTGCCAAAATATTATCATTATCATCATATGGCAGACAAAATGACACTGTACTGAAGATACAAAAAGACAATTTTGATGATTTTAAATGTAGAAAACTAGAGCAACTAACATTTATTTTGGTAATCGGTTGATCTGGTGAGTTGTTTAAGTTGCAAAAAGCCAGAGAATAGAGAGTTTCACTAAATTTAACCAAGATGAAGCTTCATAGAGCATATTTACAGTATTATTGCTTTTTTCCCCATCAAAACACTGAATTGACATGTTTCATTTTGAGCCAATTACTGCTCCGTCTGAGTCATAAGAACCTGTTTTTGGTCTTGGAGTCTGTATACAATTATTTGATTACAAAGAAATTAGTTGACAATTATTTCAACGATTGATTGAGATTAATTTGAACTTGTTTCAGCTCTAAGAAAAGCACATACCTGTTTGAGCACTGTCAGTTTTTCGTCTGTGGGAATAAGAGCTGCTTGATTTAGAAGATCAACCACCTGCAAAGATATACAATAAAACACATCTACGTGAAACCTTTCTCTACAGTCCAGATATTTTAATTAAGTTGTCATATCTATAAAACTGGAAGAAATAATAGATAAAACAGCATACCTTCTCACTGGTGGTCATGTCAATGATCTTTGGAGGGGCTTTCTTTTGGGAACCTTCTTCTTCCTCTACGTAATTCATCTTGAATTTGCTTGTTCTTTCAGTAATCCAAAAACTTTGAAAATCCTTTTTACACGATTGTCTGTTAATTATAAATGTCACAAGATTACAACATATATACATAGAGATGCATGTTTTATGTGCTTAAGTTGTATACCGTTATTAAAGCAGGTGTTTTATATTTAGCTGACACACATGATCACTAAATGTTTTACACCTAAGGTTATATACAATTATCCAAAGTGAAAGTGTATGCAAAAAATAGGCAAATAACAGCGTTAGAATAACTGAGACCTAGCCAGATGCTAAGTTAGCATTGTGACATTTTCTCACTTCACTACAAATTTAAGAAAGCTACTCACTTTTTAAAGTATCGATTTATCAGAACAACTCAAATTGATTCTGGTTACACTTCTGTAAACGTCCATTGGATATTTATTTGCCACAATTATTGCAAAAACAGTTAATCTTTACGAAAGCATCCATGTTTGATTCAAAGAGCGGTGCGCCTGTGTTCTTCTACTGCGGGAAAACAGTAGCACAGCTCTGTGGGCCCCTGCTGGAGAGAACAGGGATAACCTTATATTTATTTGATAGTTTTATTACAATTATTGATAGCTTGTTTGAAAGTATTGCATTTCAATAGTTGTTTTCTTGTAAAAAGCATATAAAATAAACGCGCTATTTAGGTATGGTTGAGAAAACAATACATGGTTTCAAGAATGATAAGACATTAGGACTGTTGACATAGCAAGTATTATTTCAGGAAGCTGAAATAATTAAAAAAAAAATAACTGAGATAAACGCAAAAACAATTCATATGATTCATTGAAAAATAATTAGAAAATAGATTATTACAAAAATAGATTATTCAAAATATAAGGTATGTTTTCCTTCCAAATCATTTACAGTTGGTGGCTCAAATGTCAAAAAGTGATGAATAAAAATAGACATGTATTTTGGTCATAATAAAAGAAAATATATATATGATGCCCCCATTTATTTTTCATATTTCTACATGTTTATTTCTGCATGTATTAGAAAAAAACAACACTGATTTACATCTACTTGTATTTATTATTTATGTTATTTATTCACACGTTTATTTATCCCTACGTTTATATGAAAGTTATTTTGTGTTTTTATTACGATTTCTTTTTTTGACATCGAATTTTTTTTTTTTACATTGAATCTAGTAAAAATATTCATTGTATACAAATACGATTACATTTTTTTGAATTCGATGTAAAAAAAAAAAATATATATATATATATATATATATATATATAAATATATATATATATATATATATATATAAATAAGTTAAATTCGATGTTAAAAAAATACGATCTCAAAAGAAAAAAACATTCATAATACAAACACAAAATAACATTCATAGTTTATGTATTTGCACGTTTTATTTATGCATTTACTATGTATATTGTTTCTGTTGAGTTCTGTGTCACGGTAGAATAAAACTCCATTACCCAGAATTCTCTGCGCTCATAACTGGCGTCAGCTGACTCCGGGGCGGGCGGGTGTGCGCTAGTGTTTACAACCGAAGACTGTCAATCATTTGTTTATCGTAAAAAGGACCCTTGTTTCGTCAATATTTCGACTTCTACTTCCACTTGTCAAGTCGACCATGGCAAACGTCGATCGCCAGCTTCTTACGTCCAGGTAAATCGACCTTAAAGCTTATTTTATTCTTAACAAGGAAGTGTAGCTCTTCTTGGTTAGCTCTGCAAACTTTGAATGCCTTTGACATTTACGGTGCATATGGCTTTGGTTTGCACGTCTAGATCTCAAATATACTTTATGCATTCCCCAGTCTTAACGCCAAAATCATGAAATATGTGTTGTTTTTATGCTTCTTGAGACGGGTGTCGATTCTAAGCTAAGACAGCTAGCTTAAAAGCCTTACAACTGCAGTGTTTTGATAACTATTTGATGCTATCTGTTAATGCAATGGCAAGGAATAAACTTATTATCTGAATGCAGTCTTTAAAAGTAAAAATATAGCAACAATATTGCATTTAAAAGGTAGAAATGCCATTGTTTTTCTGCTAAATTACAAATGTTGGGGGAAATTGTTTCACAGGAAGTGTAATTTGTGGTAAAGTATGTATATATCTGTCGTTAAAAGAAAAACATATGGTGTGTGTCAGTATTCTTCTCATTATTTGTCCTGCAAATCCTCCAAGCTCATGATTTTTGCCTTCATAAAGAGTGTCGTATTATAGTCTTCTTAAAAAAGTAATGCACAATACAACAGTAAATGTCTTTTAAACCAGGCTCTGATATCTGAGTGGTTTTCATTTGCCCAATTTGCCTTGATTTTTCATATTTTTTGATGCTCTGAGGTTAATTTCACTTCCTTCATTTAACCTCTCATCATGTTCCACTTCATGTTATTTGTATTATTATTTTGTTCTCTTTCTTTCAGGCGTCCAATAAAATGAAAAGGACTGGACTGACATCTTACAATTAAGGACTTGTTGCAATCACATCGCTGGAGAAGGTACATTTGTGTGTGTGTGTGTTTGTATGTGTGTGTGTGTGTGTGTCTCTGTGTGTGTGTGTGTGTCTCTGTGTGTGCGTCTTTGTCTGTGTGCGTCTGCGTCTTTGTCTGTGTGCGTCTGTGTCTTGTCATATTCACTGTATTCGTTTGTGCTTCTAAGTGTTGTTAACCCAATTTAAGCTTACATTAGTGATATCCGTTGTGCTAAAAGCCCTCCTATGGACTGATGCTGTGAATTGGCCATGGCTTTTATTCATTGGTTTCAACTGTTTATAGGCAACATTTTGATGACTTTTCACGATTCAAAAGAGACGTTGTTTTGGTTTAAATTGTTAAATGCTATGGCAAAAGTTATAATTTTTCATCATTAGTAACCGTATGTTGTGTTTTTAGTGTTGGTACCATTGACCATGAGACCATTTTAGAAAATCATTATTATTATTTTTTAAAATGTTTAACTAAAAGAAAAGAAAAAAAAAAGGAGTCTGCAGGTTCTCCCCGTGTTATCGTGGGTTCTCTCCGGCTCCTCCCACCATCCAAAGACATGTGACATGTGTTAGGCAAAATTGGCAACTCTAAATTGGCCCAAGTGAATGAATGTGAGAGTGAAGTCACTGGGATAGGCTCCAGTGACCCGCGACCCCTAATGGGACAAAGCGGTAGAAAATGAATGAATGAATAATAATGATAATGAATAATAATAATATTTCTATAGCACTTTTCAAGATACCCAAAGACGCTTACATATACTTATCAATTTATTCATCATGTAAATGTAGATATCTAGAATGACAAAATAGAAGAAAAAAAATCTGGTATGAGAGAGAGAGAAAGAGGGAGGGAGAAAGAGATGCTCTGCTACTGACCACTCATGTGATGATATCTTCTTCTTCTTCTTTGGTGTTTTTATGGCAGTTGATATCAAAGTGTTACATTACCGCCTCCTACTGTAGTTTATCCAGACTTTACTCTTGGTCATTCGTCTCCCAGTCTGACTTTATCCCCCCCTCTCGTCTTCCCTTCTTCTTCCTCTTCCTCTTCCTCTTCCTCCTCCCCGGTGCTCCATGGCGCCTGCCATCCACCCACTGTGATTGTGATTCCTGGAGTTACTTCCATTGTTGTCGTTGCTTTCACTGACGGCCAGCAGCCGTGCATCCACTGGACTGAGCCTGCACAGACCAGCGACGCCCCTACCTCCATTTCTATATCACTCTGATTCTCCAAATTGAGACTTCCTTCACTCTGACTCCCATTTGGCGCCTTTAGCACGTTTTCTTCTTCTTCTTCTTCTTCTTCTTTGGTGTTGGTATCCAAGCGTTACATTACCTCCATCTACTGTAGTTGTATGTCTTATTTTCTCTTTCTGCCCATTCAAGCTCTTTGGTTCCAAGGAATCTTCTTGCAGCTTTAGCAACGATCCTGATCCTTTCAGTTCAGTTTGAGCAGCGCAGTTTATAACATCCATCATAAAGTGTACAAAATCCTTTCTGTCCACAATCAAGGTATTCTCAGTACTACTTCTTCTTCTATGGTGTTTTATGGCGGCTGGTGTCCAAGTCTTCTTCTTCTTCTTCTTCTATGGTGTTTTATGGCGGCTGGTATCCAAGTCTTCTTCTTCTTCTTCTATGGTGTTTTATGGCGGCTGGTATCCAAGTCTTCTTCTTCTTCTTCTATGGTGTTTAATGGCGGCTGGTATCCAAGTCTTCTTCTTCTTCTTCTATGGTGTTTTATGGCGGCTGGTATCCAAGTCTTCTTCTTCTTCTTCTATGGTGTTTTATGGCGGCTGGTATCCAAGTCTTCTTCTTCTTCTTCTATGGTGTTTAATGGCGGCTGGTATCCAAGTCTTCTTCTTCTTCTTCTATGGTGTTTTATGGCGGCTGGTATCCAAGTCTTCTTCTTCTTCTTCTATGGTGTTTTATGGCGGCTGGTATCCAAGTCTTCTTCTTCTTCTATGGTGTTTAATGGCGGCGGTTGGCGTCCAAGTGTTGAGTCTCCACACTTTGAACCTTCAAACAAGCGTTATGCAAAATAATGTGTGCATTCCATTCCTTTCCACTTTGATCTCATGGGTTTTGAAGACAACGACATAAGACGTACGGCTCTCTCTCTCTCTCTCGCTCTCTCTCTCGCTCTCGCTCTCGCTCTCGCTCTCTTTCTCTTTCTGTCTCCTTGTTTTTTTCTTTCCTCCGTTCTTTTCTTCTTCACAGTACAGCACAAAACACACACTTTGTGATCCACAGTGACGAGAAGTGACGATAGTGCGTCTTCTCCTTGAAACGCCGTATTTACCGCGGTGAAGCTCCAGTTCTGCCCTGTCCCAGAGGCCGTGGGGAGGACACTTTTCTTACCTCCCGAGGGTCCAGAAAGAGCTCTTTCTTAAGATAAGATAAGATAAGATAAGATAAGCCTTTGTTTGTCCACACAATGGGGGAATTTCTGTGTTGCAACAAAAGTAGGTACAGAAGTAAAAGAACAGATAACTTATAGGACTTTATAGAACTTTTTGTCGTTGCAGTATTGGTCCTCATTAAATGGTCCCAGCTCTCTCTATTGTATAAAGAACATTTGTGCTCAGCTGAATGTGTTTATGAGATTGTGTGTTGTGTGTTTATGAGATTGTGTGTTGTGTGTTGTGCAGTCCGGATGGAGTGGGTGTTTGTGATGAACCGGATGAGCGCTCAGACCAGCTCGGCGGTCCAGCGGCGGCGGATGGCTCTGGGCGTCGTCATCCTGCTGCTCGTCGACGTCATCTGGGTCGTCTCGTCCGAGCTCACCTCAGTAAGAGGCACCGTCACCATTACACGTATCATTTACACCCCAAAGCTCTGCTCAGTATACAGACACTTAGAGCTCTGTTTCAATACAAAAGAGAAGGATCAGTAACAATTTCAACTCTACAATTAGTTAAAAAAACAACACCAACAATACTTTTTTAGACTAAAGAATTTACTACTACTACTACTACTACTACTACTACTACTACTACTACTACTACTACTACTACTACTACTACTACTACTACTACTACTACTACTACTACTACTACTACTACTACTACTACTACTACTACTACTACTACTACTACTACTACTACTACTACTACTACTACTACTACTACTACTACTACTACTACTACTACTACTACTACTACTACTACTACTACTACTACTACTACTACTACTACTACTACTACTACTACTACTACTACTACTACTACTACTACTACTACTACTACTACTACTACTACTACTACTACTACTACTACTACTACTACTACTACTACTACTACTACTACTACTACTACTACTACTACTACTACTACTACTACTACTACTACTACTACTACTACTACTACTACTACTACTACTACTACTACTACTACTACTACTACTACTACTACTACTACTACTACTACTACTACTACTACTACTACTACTACTACTACTACTACTACTACTACTACTACTACTACTACTACTACTACTACTACTACTACTACTACTACTACTACTACTACTACTACTACTACTACTACTACTACTACTACTACTACTACTACTACTACTACTACTACTACTACTACTACTACTACTACTACTACTACTACTACTACTACTACTACTACTACTACTACTACTACTACTACTACTACTACTACTACTACTACTACTACTACTACTACTACTACTACTACTACTACTACTACTACTACTACTACTACTACTACTACTACTACTACTACTACTACTACTACTACTACTACTACTACTACTACTACTACTACTACTACTACTACTACTACTACTACTACTACTACTACTACTACTACTACTACTACTACTACTACTACTACTACTACTACTACTACTACTACTACTACTACTACTACTACTACTACTACTACTACTACTACTACTACTACTACTACTACTACTACTACTACTACTACTACTACTACTACTACTACTACTACTACTACTACTACTACTACTACTACTACTACTACTACTACTACTACTACTACTACTACTACTACTACTACTACTACTACTACTACTACTACTACTACTACTACTACTACTACTACTACTACTACTACTACTACTACTACTACTACTACTACTACTACTACTACTACTACTACTACTACTACTACTACTACTACTACTACTACTACTACTACTACTACTACTACTACTACTACTACTACTACTACTACTACTACTACTACTACTACTACTACTACTACTACTACTACTACTACTACTACTACTACTACTACTACTACTACTACTACTACTACTACTACTACTACTACTACTACTACTACTACTACTACTACTACTACTACTACTACTACTACTACTACTACTACTACTACTACTACTACTACTACTACTACTACTACTACTACTACTACTACTACTACTACTACTACTACTACTACTACTACTACTACTACTACTACTACTACTACTACTACTACTACTACTACTACTACTACTACTACTACTACTACTACTACTACTACTACTACTACTACTACTACTACTACTACTACTACTACTACTACTACTACTACTACTACTACTACTACTACTACTACTACTACTACTACTACTACTACTACTACTACTACTACTACTACTACTACTACTACTACTACTACTACTACTACTACTACTACTACTACTACTACTACTACTACTACTACTACTACTACTACTACTACTACTACTACTACTACTACTACTACTACTACTACTACTACTACTACTACTACTACTACTACTACTACTACTACTACTACTACTACTACTACTACTACTACTACTACTACTACTACTACTACTACTACTACTACTACTACTACTACTACTACTACTACTACTACTACTACTACTACTACTACGGCCACGCCCCCAGACTTACCCTATGGCCGCCATCTTCCTTTGAAAATGAAAATACGCTGTGTTAGTCATTTTGTTCACGTCAAACTTTGACGAACTCCTCCTAGGGCGTTTTGCCCACCGACTTCAAAATCGGCGTACGTCCTCTGGACAAGTGGGGCATCTAAAGTTATTCAATTTTTTGAGATACCTTTAACGGTCTGTGTGCGGCGCAGCCGCAAAGTTGGACAACTTATTTTGGAATATTGCAGATCTAAAAATTGCTCCCATTTGATCAAAACCAGTCCGATTAGGACCAAATTTTAATCAGTTGTTAAACTTTCTAGTTTGGACCAGTTTAGGCTGACAAAATTGAAATGGCCGCGATAGCGCCCCCTACAGAGTGACCTTTAAATTAACATTGAAGGTCAAAAATTAGTTTTACCAAAATTGTCTAAACTTTACCCAAAATTCTATTTTGCCGTCCCGATCACAAAAGCCAATCACAAAAATGCCTAAATTTTTACGGCGTAGTCGTAGCGATGACAGAAACCTCCCATGTTATCCCTATGGGAAAACCGCAAAATCTCTCAAATTACCACATTTTTATGTTTTACACTTCAACGAACTCCTCCTAGTGCGTTTTGCCCACCAACCTCAAAATCGGTGTACGTCCTCTAGACAAGTGGTGCATCTAAAGTTATCCAAATTTTAAGGATAACTTTTACGGTCTCTGTGCGACGGAGCCGCAAACGTTTCCCAGAATTCTGACTATTTGGCCTTCAGAGTGGCCTATAAACAATAGAGGTTTTCCAAATGACATGACATTTTGCACTAAATTCTAATTTGCCATCCTGATCATACAAGTATGAGAGCCAAAGTCATATTTTGTACGGCGTAACCGTAGCGTTGACAGAAACATCCCATGTTATCCTTATGGGAAAATCGTAGAATCGCTCAAATCACCACATTTTTACACTTCACACTTTAACAAACTCCTCCTAGGGCGATTGTCCGATCAAGCTCATATTTGGGGAAAATCATCTACACAAGCGGGCCATCAAAAGGTATCCATATTTTGATTCTAAGTGCTACGGTCTCTGTGTGGCGGACCCGCAAATATATGTCAGAAATGGGAAAACAGCGAAATCTCTAAAATGACCACATTTTCACGCTTCACACTTTCACCAACTCCTCCTAGGCCGATTGCCCGATCAAGCTCATATTTGGGGAAATCATCTACACAAATGGGGCATCAAAAGTTATCAATATTTTGATTTTAAGTGCTACGGTCTCTGTGCCGTGGAGCTGCAAATATACTGTCACAAATGGGAAAAACGCCAAATCCTTGAAATGTTCACATTTACGCTTCACACTTTAACAAACTCCTCCTAGTGCGTTTGGCTCACCAATCTCAAAATCGGTGTACCTCCTCTAGACAAGTGGGGCATCTAAAGTTATTCAAATTTTATGGATAACATTTACGGTCTCTGTGCAGCTGAGCCGCAAAATTTTCGCAGAATTTGGACTATTTGGCCTTCAGAGTGGCCTATAAACAAGAGTTTTTCCAAATGACATGACATTTTGCACACAATTCTCATTTGCCATCCCCAAAATAAAAGTATGGGAGCCAAAGTCATATTTGGTAAAGCGTAGCCGTAGCGATGACAGAAACATCCCATGTTATCCCTATGGGGAAACCGCAAAATCTCCACATTTTTACACTTCACACTTTAACAAACTCCTCCTAGGGCGATTACCCGATCAAGTTCATATTTGGAGAATATCATCTACACAAGCGGGGCATCAAAAGTTATCCATATTTTGATTCTAAGTGCTACGGTCTCTGTGCGGTAGAGCCGCAAATATATGTCACAAATGGGAAAAACGCCAAATCCTTGAAATGTTCACATTTACGCTTCACACTTTAATGAACTCCTCTGTGGGCAATAGCTCGATCAAGTTCATATTTGGGGAAAATAATCTACACAAGCGGAGCATCAAAAGTTATCCATATTTTTATTCCAAGTGTCACGGTCTCTGTGCGCTGGAGCTGCACATTTGACCAACATTTGTGTTCATTTGCACTGGTTAAGCACAGCATTGTACATGTCCAATGTGTCGCTGTCTTAGTTCTTAGACAATTACGTTAGCGCCAACTCTGTAAAATGCAGAGAGCAGAGTCGGAAGGCCGGCGGCCCGCGAGGGCCGTTGGATGCCGCTTGCGGCTTTAATATTCTTTCTTTCTTCTTCTCGGGACCAACCCCCCTATTTTTCACCCAGTGAACATTGACGAAAAGTCACAAAAATTTGCACACCTCTAAAAATCGTGCCTCTCTACATTCTGGCTATTTCCCTTTTCTAAAATAAAAAAAATTGGCGCGTCAGCGCCCCCAAATGTACCAAAAATGCATTGAGAGATGGGAAATGACCCAAAAAAAATCTGATCGTAGAATCATGAAATTTGGCGCAGAGGTAGATGGTGACAAGAGAAGTAAAAAATATTATTACGGCAACGCCGTCCGCCCAACCAAATGTCGGCCATATTGCTTCAAAAATGGCTAAACATGACTTCGGAGTTTTTCCAAACGTCGTACTTTTACGAACTCCTCCCAGGGCGTTGGCCCTAAAAAGCTGAAATTTGGTGAAAATGCTACTGAGGAGTGGGACATCAAAAGTTATCCAAATTACATTGATACCTCTCACGGTCTCTGTGCGGCGAAGCCGCAAACTGTAGCTAGAATTTCAGAAATCTCCCATATTTAAAATTTCTGCCGTTTGCGCAGATAAAGTCCGAATTGCGTCAAATTAGAATCAGTTGTTAAACTCTTTGCCCTAAACCTACTTGAAGTGAAATAAATTAATTTGGAGCCACAGCGCCCCCTACAGATTTTATATGGAGGTTAAATGTTTAGTTTTGCGAAATTTTATGAAATTTGACACACAACTCAATTTTGGCCTCCCCATCAAAAAAGTCAATGAGACCCATGTCATAATTGTTATGGCGTTGCCGTAGCAATGACCAAAACCTCCCTTGTTATTCCAATGGGGAAATCGCCAGAACATGTTTACACTTTAGACTTTCACAAACTCCTCCCAGGGCATTAGCCCTATTAACCTGAAATTTGGTGAGGCTCATCTTCAGGGGTGGACCATCAAAAGTTATCCACATTTTTATTCAAAGAGTCACGGTGTCTGTGCGGCAAAGCCGCACATTTTGCCAAGAATTCAAAATAAAATAGCTTTTTGATGGTAAAACAAAGGGGAGAAGATTCATATTCAGCAGTAGGCGTAATAAAAGGACAATTGGGGCGCGTTAGCGCCCCCTCCTCTTGCGGCGTGGCGGCGGTGTGGCGAGGGCCGATCATTGCCGCTTGCGGCTATATTTATTATTATAATAATAATAATAATAATAATAATAATAATAATAATAATAATAATAATAATAATAATAATAATAATAATAATAATAATAATAATAATAATAATAATAATAATAAATAATTATAATAATTATAATAATACGTATAATAATAATAACAATACTACTACTACTACTAATACTACTAATACTACTACTAATACTAATACTACTAATACTACTACTAATACTAATACTAATACTAATACTAATAATAATGTTCAGTATTGATATGCCCAAATTAGAAGAAATATAAAGGATAAACCGTAATATTGAAACCACTGGCTACTGTTACTTTGAAGCAGAATAAAATACAATATTATTAAGACTATTAGCCCTAAAATATATACAGGAGAATACTTGCGTTGTTCGTTTCTGTGGAGTTACTTATTAAACCATTTACAGCTCAGATCTAATCTTACTACAGAAACATTCCATTCCACTGGTGCAAAGCAAAGACTCGAATAAGCAGCAGAGCAATAACCAGAAGATTTAGTGTTTCATGTCTTTAATGTCTGTTGTGTGAATATTTAGTGTTTTTCGCCTGCTTTAGGACAACGTACGAGATTTGGATATTTTCCCAGCTCATGGCATATTTATGTTGAAGCTGTTGCTGACGTTGATTAATATGCACTGCCCTAATTCAAATAAATGAATACATAAAACATTTACACAAAGAAAAATGCATAGAATAAATAAATGGATAAAATAAAATAAATCAAGAAAAATTATAATGAATAAATAATATAAATGAAATAAATGAGATAAAATAGATAACATTTATAAAATAGAATAAAGTCAATCAAGTCAAATAATGATAAATAAATAATATAAATAATAAAATACATAAAATAGACATACAATAAATAAAATAAAATACATTGGATAAAATAAATAAAATAAATAACATGGATAACATGGATAAAATAAAATAAATTAATAAAATAAAATAAATAAATACAATTACATAGAATCAAATATAACTTTTGTAGCTAATGTTGTTTTCTTGTTTTGTTTTATTCCCCCTGTAGTACATTTTCAAGCAGCAGGAGTACAACAAGCCCTTCTTCAGTACGTTCACAAAGACCTCCATGTTTGTCCTGTATCTGCTCGGGTTCCTGTTGTGGAGGCCGTGGAGGCAGCAGTGCACCGGGACGCTCAAAAGAAGACACTCTGCTTTTGTAAGTCAACTATACTTCCAGCTCAGTCCAGTCAACTTGACGATTCAAGTCAAAGTTATCTCCTTTTTATGACTAGGGAGTCCGAATCCTCTATTTATCCTACAATTAGGGCTGTCTGGAAAAAAAAGTAATCGTAATCTTATTAGTATTGTGACAAAGACATATTTCAGTAAACAATTGAGATTTTATACTACATTATCAACCAAATAAAGGTGGAAACGTTGTATCTGAAATCTTCTAGATTGAAATATTTGCAAATAAACTGTATTATTGATGGAAATCAGACATTTTGATTTCATAATCCTGCCGTCCATGCGACAAGACGTCTTTTGGCATGTGGTTTAGGGTCTGTATAGTCCAGATAAATATTACAATAATCAAAATACAACTACAATTATTTGTTTTAGTCGACAAGTCACCACTAGTTGTTTAATCGATGCAGCCCTTTGTCTAATTCCTGTGACTATTTTTGTGATATTTTCTTTTATCTTCAGTTTTGCCTTAATCATTAAATCAAAAACTCTATGTTGCCACAATTTTGTACAATTGACTGTCAGTAGCAAACTGTTTTATTGAGCAAATGAAGTGGAAATGTCCTTAAAATTCCTATAAAAGTTGTAATCTTCTAATCAAATCTGATCTTTTTCCCCAGTTTGCAGATGCGGAGGCTTACTTTGCCCGCTGCAACAATGACCCGGCTGGGGACGACTGTTTGGTACAACTGCTTTATTTTAATTCTAATGATTGTAATGAATCTAATGAATCTAATGATTGTAATGATTGTAATCGTTTGAATTGAAACAAACGTTGGATTTCTCCGTCCCTCCTTTTGTCCAGAGTGAGCCACTTTATGTTCCAGTCAAGTTCCAGGATCTACCAAATGAGACTTCCTGTAGTTTAATTGGAGAATGTGAACCGAGTAAGTATGTGGTAGATTGACTTTAATCTACGGTAAATATTGTGTATTATAAGTTATAAAGTAACAAATGCCACACTTAAGTTGTACACTAACAAGAGACAAGAGTTTGTAATTATTATTTATCAATTCAGAATTCAATTGGGATATTCAGATGATATTATGTCAATCCAACAGAAGTGCGTTTAATGCATTTGAAATTCAAGAATGTTTTGTGTCTTTAAATATGTTTAGTTAAAGGTTGAATGGACCATTTTTTTGGCACAAATCTAAGTCTTATTTCCTCGTGGCGTGGACTGACGATTAGTCCTGCCACGTATCAATCATAGGATGCACCTACCGCTCACCTGCAGCCTCGTGTGGCTCCTCCCCACGTTTCCGCGTGCCTAAGTGCATTGATATATCATAATATAGTTCCCTCAGTGTACGGGGCAAAATGAAGACGGAGAAAGACCGTTCGAGCTGACTCAGAAGTGGACGGAAATCTACGGGAGATGAGAGATGCGATGTGATCCATCGCGCTAATAAACAAACGCACGTGTGTGTTGTATCAATCCACACGGGGGAGTGCGCATGCGCACTTCCGTTTGAGTTCTCAAATCGCCGAAAAATCGTCCCTTGCGCCTTTTTAAGGTTTTAGTATTAGATAAATGTGAAATGGCTTTAAGATGTTCCCCAAAAGACCAGAAATATCAGGTAAAGCTTTAGTTTTTTTCCATTTTTATGTTTGATCAGCTCTTTTTACAGTATTTCCTTTTCCAAACGATATGCGCGATAATCAAATTTTGCATTACTTCTGAACAGCATTGGCGATATTAACAATATTTCAATAATTTCCCCATCTAATTGGGACTAAAATGGGCAGAACCAATGAAGAAACTGAACACATTTACGGTCAAAACCAGCAGTCGACCAAGATTAGAGAAATGGTTTGTAATTCCAAATAAAAAAAGACCTAAATTATGATGAAATCTCTGACCAAAACATGAGAATTGCACAGAAGTTGAATATCTATAAACCAGGGATTCCAAAACATTTCAAACAAAGTAAAACATTTCGGCCTCTTGGCATTGTGAGTAGCACCAGATCTTAAAACAAGTCTAAAAGAGGACTATCTCAGGTCCCGATTAGGACTAAACCAGGTCTAAAATGCATCTATACCATTGCTGCCGTCACTGTGTAGAACTTCTGTGCAAGAACTAACCAAAAGGAGGGCAAATGTGTGGAATAAACCGACTCCAAACCACTGCTCTCTCGACATTTTTGACTCATTTCGCTTGTCTCTTATCATTTAGGCCATGCACTAACCCCTCTAACCCTTCCCCCACCGCGTTGTGCTCCGCAGCGTCTTCCAAAAAGCAGCGCGTGCGTTTCAGCAACATCATGGAGGTGCGTCAGCTGCCTTCGACCCAAGCGCTGGAGGCCAAACTGTCCCGAATGTCGTATCCCGCCGCCAAAGACCACGAGGCCATGCTGCAGACGGTGGGCAAGCTCACCATCACCGACGTGGCCAAGATCAGCTTCTTTTTCTGCTTTGTGGTCAGTAAAAAAACAACAACTCAGTATATTCACTTCAGAAGGGCAGAAAGAGTCATGAATAATGGACTATGATGAATGGATTTCAGAAGCACTCAATCTGATTCAGCTAGTTTAATGCCAATTTGATTTGAATTATTGGGCAAACTGTAAAAAACAAATCATCATAACGTCTTGTAGTAAGGCTCGAAGATGAATTGTAATCAAATGTATTAAAAATGTAATGCCAGTGGTATCAATTAGCAAAATGCATAGACTGAATCTAATTTGTGATTTAATTTCCCTCGAGCTCGTAAATGTAACGGTATCCAAACGCTCGATACAATATCATCACTACCGTATATTCCGGACTATAAGTCGCACCAGCCAAAAAATGCATAACAGAGAAGAAAAAAAACATAAGTCGCACTGGAGTAAGATTATGTATTTTTGGGGAAATGTAGTTGATGAAATCCAAGACTAAGTACATCTTGAAATGCAGTTTAAAATAATAACAGATGAGAGAACATGGTGAATAGGTGTACGTATGCTAACGCTAACACCTTCAGCTACATGACGTATGCTAACGCTAACACCTTCAGCTACATGAGGCACAGACAGAACTGTGGTAAGTGTCTGGTATGTTAACGTAACATATGAACAGTTATTCAGATAACTATAGCATAAAGAACATGCTAACAAGTTTACCAAAGCATCAGTTTTACCCCAAATCACTAAATCCATTGAATTCTTCTTCCTCTGTGTCACTTCTAAACAACTCCACAAACTCCAGAGGAAGAGGAAGTGCAGGTTCTTCTTCTGTGTCACTTAGAGCCTAGAGCGCCCTTTTGTGGTTGCCATTGTGAAAATAACGAATAATATGATACGATAATGTGTTAATAATATCACATAAGTCGCTCCGGAGTATAAGTTGGCCAAACTATGAAAAACTGTGCAACTTATAGTCCAGAAAACACGGTATGCATCTGACATTACAATGTGTATCGTGATATTTTGAATTATTACTGTCGTATTGCCAAAAATTAAGATACAAAAGTGCTTATTCTCCATTCCAGTCGTTCTCTGCGGTGGGATTTTTGGAGTTCTTACTTGTAAAATTGCTCTGGAACACTCCACAGCCAACACCGACACCAAACGTCAAAGCTACATCTTAATCACAACGTTCTGTTGTCACCGTTCCCTGTTTGTCTTTCAGTGGTTCCTGGCCAATCTCTCGTATCAGGAGGCTCTGTCGGACACGCAGGTGGCTATAGTCAACATACTGTCCTCAACTTCAGGTGAACTTTCTTCTCTGATCCCAATCACAGCGTGTTAGTCACCGCTTTGACGTCTTACCAAGTCATTGTTTGTCTCCATTCAGGTCTGTTTACCCTCATTTTGGCGGCCATTTTCCCCAGTAACAGCACCGACCGGTTCACGTTGTCCAAACTGTTGGCTGTGGCTTTAAGGTGTGTGACCGTGAGCTTGTAAAGACAACTCGGGAAAGATGTACTTGTTTTAAAATTGTCATGTGTCCAATGATCAAATCTAATCTTCCTTTGAGATGTTTTTGAGGAAATATCGTTGATAAAAGATGGCGTAAAAGAGTATTTTTCATGGTTCTTCAGTATGGGAGGAGTGGTTCTCGTCAGTCTCTCCAGTATGGACAACCACGATGAGAAGGGCGCTATGGGTAAATCATCTAATTATTACTTATTATATTGTTTATGTGTACTTCAAGAAGATGTATTACAGCCTTAAACTCTCTTTATTTTACATTTTGTTCATGGGAACAAAACCCTTACTACATCAAAACTGGGACTAAACTGGGACTAAACTGGGACTAAACTGGGACTAAAATGGAACTAAACCAGGAACTAAACCAGGAACCAAACCAGGAACTAAACCAGGAACCAAACCAGGAACCAAACCAGGAACCAAACCAGGAACCAAACCAGGAACCAAACCAGGAACCAAACCAGGAACCGATCAGGACTAGATCAGGACTAGATCAGGACTAGATCAGGACTAGATCAGGACTAGATCAGGACTAGATCAGGACTAGATCAGGACTAGATCAGGACTAGATCAGGACTAGATCAGGACTAGATCAGGACTAGATCAGGAACTAAACAAAGAATAGATCAAGAATAAACCAGGGACTAGATCAAGACTAGATCAAGACTAGATCAAGACTAAACCAAGACTAAACCAAGACTAAACCAAGACTAAACCAAGACTAAACCAAGACTAAACCAGGAACTAAATCAGGAACTAAATCAGGAACTAAACTAAGACTAGATCAGGACTAAATCAGGAACTAAACTAAGACTAGATCAGGACTAAATCAGGAACTAAACCAGGACTAGAACAGGACCATATCAACAGTAGGACTCAAAATGGGCCAAATTGGCAAAATCAGGACAAAACCACGTGTGAACTCACCTTAAACTAACAGAAAAGCTTTCATTGACTCGCTGTTCTTAAATTTCAGTCTGAAACCATTTTCAAAGTGGCATTTTACAGTTGTACAATTTGTTTTATTGATGAAAAGTGTCTACAAGACATTTTTGACTCCTGTGTCCATGATCTGGAGTTTGCATTTTTAAAATTAAGTACAGAGAAGTGGGCGGGGTTAGGTGGTAGCTGAAAACAAAGCTTTTGCAGAACATCACTGAATCAGAATATATTTTATTTCAATAATAAAATACAAACTATGATAAAACAAGGCAGTGATAAAAACACAGGGTTCCTTAAAGATGGTAAAAGGCTCTTAAAAGGCTCTTAAATGCCATAACCTTGTCTTTCAGGTTCTTTGTGGTCGCTGGCTGGAGCTGTGCTTTACGCTGTGTATATTGTGATGATAAAGAGGAGAGTGGATCGAGAGGATAAACTCGACATCCCCATGTTTTTTGGTAAGAACATTATCTCTGAACAAACCTAATGTTATTTCACTAATTATTACTCTTATTTAAGAAGAAAGATGCATTATTTGTCTTTTAGGTTTGTTTTCCCCCTAATGTTATCCTTTTTAATTGGGAAAACTACACAGTATATAATCAGTGGTGGAAAGTAACAAAATACAAAAGTAAAAGTACTGTACATTTTACAGTGGATACTTTTTATACTTTTACTTCACTACATTTGGAAGCGGATATCTGTACTTTTTACTCAGAATCAGAAAAGCTTTTTTGCCGTTGTCATTGAACACAGTTTCCAAACATAGGAAGTTGTCTCCGCGTTAAGGTGCAACATAAAACAAGGAATAATACAAATAATACTCATACATTTTTAAACTGGACTAAATAAGTATTTTTTGTTATTATTTGAGACCTGCTGAAATGACTGATGGCTTTTTTGTTTGGCACATTCGTGGTGACGTCTTGCTCACATTTTTGAGTTCCAGTCCAGTTCCATCTGTGAGCAAACAAAATGAGGCTATAACTGATCCGGAAAATAGCTTCTGATGACCAATAATCAGGACAATTCTTCATCAAGATCCCAATTTGACATGTTCAATTGTTGAGGTTTTAGTATTAGACAAATGAGAAATTGCTGTAAAATGACCCCCAAAATGTCAAAAAAATCACTTTATTTTACCATTATTTACTGCAAAGTTGTTGTTATTTTTCGATTTTCATTTTTAATCTGCTCTTTTTGCAGCAGTTTGTTTTATGTTCGATATTCACATTTCGCATTACTTCAGAACAGCATCCACAATATAAAAGTATGTCGCTAATTTGCCCAATCTTAATTGGGACTAAAACGAGCGTAAACCAGCCAAAAAATGCATAATGGAGAAGAAAAAAAACATATATAAATTGCACTGGAGTATGAAATGTGGTTGCAAGTGTGAAAATAACAAATAATATCACATATAAGTCGCTCCGGAGTAAAAGTATGTAAGTATAAATATAAGTCGCACCCCGGCCAAAACTATGAAAAAAGGTGCGACTTATAGTCCGGAAAATACTGTACTTTTTACTCTTAAAGTACATTTTTAAATACCTTTTACTTAAGTAGATTTTTCAATATGAAGTAAGTGATCTTTTACTCCTGTACTTTAGCTTCAGTAACAAAATGGAGTTCTTCTTCCACCGCTGCATAGAATACATCACCTCCCAGAGTATTGATCATTTCCTGAACATATGACGTTAATACTAAACTCTACACTGTCATTTCTTTGAGTCTGTCGGTTGTGTTCAGTAGTTTGGTGCTCGTGCGTCCTCCAGGGTTCGTGGGTCTGTTTAACCTGCTGCTGCTGTGGCCCGGCTTCCTCTTCCTTCACTACACCGGCTTCGAGGCCTTCGAGCTCCCGAGTCAGCTGGTCTGGACGTACATCCTCATCAACGGACTCATAGGAACCGTTCTGTCCGAGTTCCTGTGGCTTTGGTGAGTGCCCTGCGTTTCCTTTCCCCATTTCCTCGCTTCTGTGTCTTTTATCATCATGCCGTGTTTTAAATAATCACCTTTTTAGATCAGGGAGAACCTCGAACAGAAAAGTTAAAAGACAAAGTTGATGACAGTGCCCGTGTTAACTTTTTTTATTTTATATTCTGAACTACGGTATTAAACAATGATTTATTTTTGTCAGACAGGGGGGGGGGAAGTAAACAAACGCAGTAATCTAACTATTCTGTCTGACAAAAAGTATAGTAGACAGAATGACACTTCGCCAAAGAGTTAGTGCTATTGTTAATATGAAAATGAAGCAGACACTGCAGGTGAATAGAAAAATATCTTGCATCTTGTTGTATCCTTTTGAAAGTGTAAGAAAAGATGGGTAAAATGGACAGAATTGCACATATTTGGGACATACCGTATATTCCGGACTATAAGTCGCACCGGCCAAAAAATTCATAATAGAGAATACAAAAACATGTAAGTTGCACTGGAGTATGAAATGCGGTTGCAAGTGTGAAAATAACAAATAATATCATATATAAGTTGCTTCGGAGTATATAAGTATAAATATAAGTATAAGTCGCACCCCGGCCAAAACTATGAAAAAAGGTGCGACTTATAGTCTGGAAAATACGGTATATGGAGGAATTCTGGTTGTGCTTACTGACCTTGAAGTGATTTTGTATGGAACACGTTTTGTTCCGCTTAATGCATCTTATAATCCAGTGCGCTTTATAATCCAGAGCGCCATATACTGTGAAAAATCCGGTAAAATGTGAAAAAATAGAGCCAGATGTAAATGTCTTGCTTAAATTTGTTGGCATATTAGATTTTTTTGTTTTAATATATCTAATTTAGTGTTCGAGCAAACTTTATCTTACATTTTTGCCTGTAGTGTCTCACATTAAATGGTGTAAATGATTTGTACTGGTGTTTTTCTGTTGTTGTGTTCTTGAGCATGTTTGAAGAGGCCGAACTTAAAACCGAAACTCGTGTAAAAACAGCCGAGTCATGAACACTTCTTTAGCTCGGGTAATGCAGTGGTTTTGGTTTGATTGCTGAATGTTTTTCCTCTCTCCAGGGGCTGTTTCCTCACTTCATCTCTAATTGGGACTTTGGCTCTGAGCCTCACCATTCCTCTCTCTATCCTGGCGGACATTTGTATGCAGAAGGTAAGCGTGCACTTCAGCCACTTGACCAGCAGAGGGCACTACACGCAGTATTACTTCATAATCCTGTGTCTATCTACAAACAGACCTGGGTAGAGCTGACATAAATTGTACTTGAATAAGAGTAAATCTTCTCCAAATTAATTTTACTCCAGTAGAACTACACAGTTATAATGTATTCTGGTGTATTTATCTTGATCTGAGCATAGTTTTATTTTCTTGAAACAATTACGAAACTTTCTAAAAAAATATTCTCATTTCAAATTATTTTATGCTGTTCCATTGCCAATCTTTAAGACTTTAAGATGTCAAAATATTGTCAAAACAAGATAAATACTCTTGATATTTACCAGTAATTATGTCAAGTGCAAACTAACTAATGATCTTAGTTTAGATGGTAATTTTTCCATTGTATAAAGCAGTAAATTACTCAAGTAGGAGTCACTTTTAAGAGTAACTGTCAGGACATAACATCTGAATGGATAATTTAAGTTATAATTGGAAGGACAAAACATTAAAAGAACAAAATCTCGTATTTTCAAAGGATTGGGAAAAACTAAATATCTGAAGGAGCGATGCAAGAAACACAAATGTTCAAATCATATCACATTGTCAACATAACGCTTTTGTCAGAGACTGGTACTTCAATGGAAATATAAGTAGGAGTAAAAGTACAGTGTCAAGAAGCGCAGTTCTACAAGATCGTACTCTTCAGTGTAGACTTCAGTAAAGTCAGTAAAGTTTATTTTTATATTTCAATCAAGGTTTTTTTGTTTTTTTAATTTAAGAAAAACACCATTACACCAGTACAGACAAAGACAAAAAAATCAAGACAAGATGGGGCTGGACTAAAGACAGATTGGGTCGAATTGAAAATGCTAATTTAGGAAAAGTAAGGCATCCAAGAAAAAAAGAAAAGAAAAAAGCACTCAAGTCCATGATATGAGTCTCATTTTGTCCAATTTCTGTTAAATTTGTCCATTTCCAAGTTCAGTCCGTATACAAACAAGGACATTTCAGTCATATTAACGTTAATGCAATGGATATTTTAAGATGAAGAAGTATCGTAGTTTCCGCACTATAAGTGGCACCGGAGTATAAGTCGCACCAGCCAAAAAATCCATAATAGAGAAGAAAAAAACATATATAAGTCGCACTGGAGTATGAAATGCGGGTGCAAGTGTGAAAATAACAAATAATATCACATAAAAGTCGCTCCGGAGTATAAGTATAAATATAAGTATAAGTCGCACCCCAGCTAACTATTTCCGACTTATAGTCCGGAAAGTACAGTAAATACTTAATCTAGTGTTCATTCAAAAGTATTCTGACACTAGACACAGTCGTGAGGGACCCAGCGGTTTAGAGTGTTGTTCCACCGCTCTCTCACGAACTCTTTGGTCGTTTTGGCGAGCGTATCTCCATGGACACGTCACGGTGTCGCGCTGTGTATCTTACGACCGGACTCGCTGTTGACCCCCGTCCGGTGTGCGACAGGTGCGTTTCTCGTGGCTGTTTTTCGCCGGTGCCGTTCCGGTGTTCCTCTCCTTCTTCATCGCGACTCTTCTGTGCCACTACAACAACTGGGACCCGGTGCTGGTGGGACTGAGGCGAGTCTACGGCTTCATCTGCAGAAAACACCGGCTGCAGAGGTACGTGGGTCTCAAAAAATGTGCATGTGCAGTCGAGGATTAGGCGGCGTGACAAAACATTGATTGATCACCTTCTTCATTACATTTTGTCCTGTTTAAAAAAGAAGGGGGGGGGGGAAAGACGCCAGAAAACCAGAACTAGTTCATTTTAACCGGTGTGCAGCGGTCCAAACTCATTCCACACTTTCCTAATGTATTCCAACCAAGCTATAGAGGTCCTTCACGTGACGTCACACGACCGCCGAGTTTGTGGAATCTGAAAGCTCTGGAGCCTCCATAATTTACGCTTGAGATCACTTTCCACTCTCTATCAGTGCATCGGAAGGCAACACGAGACGGACAAGGGGGCGGCAACGTATGACAAGGGGGCGGCAACGTATGACAAGGGGGCGGCAACGTATGACAAGGGGGCGGCAACGTATGACAAGGGGGCGGCAACGTATGACAAGGGGGCGGCAACAACTTGTGACGAGGGGGCGGCAACAACGTATGACGAGGGGGCGGCAACGTATGACAAGGGGGCGGCAACGTATGACAAGGGTGCGGCAACAACGTATGACAAGGGGGCGGCAACAACGTATGACAAGGGGGCGGCAACAACGTATGACAAGGGGGCGGCAACAACGTATGACAAGGGGGCGGCAACGTATGACAAGGGGGCGGCAACGTATGACAAGGGGGCGGCAACGTATGACAAGGGGGCGGCAACGTATGACAAGGGGGCGGCAACAACTTGTGACGAGGGGGCGGCAACAACGTATGACGAGGGGGCGGCAACGTATGACAAGGGGACGCGGCAACGTATGACGAGGGGGCGGCAACGTATGACGAGGGGGCGGCAACGTATGACGAGGGGGCGGCAACGTATGACGAGGGGGCGGCAACGTATGACGAGGGGGCGGCAACGTATGACGAGGGGGCGGCAACGTATGACAAGGGGGGGCGGGAACGTATGACAAGGGGGCGGCAGCGTATGACAAGGGGGCGGCAGCGTATGACAAGGGGGCGGCAGCGTATGACAAGGGGGCGGCAGCGTGTGACAAGGGGGCGGCAGCGTGTGACAAGGGGGCGGCAACGTGTGACAAGGGGGCGGCAACAACGTATGACGAGGGGGGGCGGCAACAACATATGACGGGGGGCGGCAACGTATGACGAGGGGGGCGGCAACGTATGACGAGGGGGGGCGGCAACGTATGACGAGGGGGCGGCAACGTATGACGAGGGGGCGGCAACGTATGACAAGGGGGGGCGGCAACGTATGACGAGGGGGCGGCAACGTATGACGAGGGGGCGGCAACGTATGGCGAGGGGGCGGCAACGTATGGCGAGGGGGCGGCAACGTATGACAAGGGGGGGCGGCAACGTATGACAAGGGGGCGGCAGCGTATGACAAGGGTGCGGCAGCGTATGACAAGGGGGCGGCAACAACGTGTGACGAGGGGGCGGCAACAACGTATGACGAGGGGGGGCGGCAACGTATGACGAGGGGGCGGCAACGTATGACAAGGGGGGGCGGCAACGTATGACGAGGGGGGGCGGCAACGTATGACGAGGGGGGGGCGGCAACGTATGGCGAGGGGGCGGCAACGTATGACAAGGGGGGGGGGCGGCAACGTATGACAAGGGGGCGGCAACGTATGACAAGGGGGCGGCAACGTATGCGATCACGTGGTTTTGTGACATCGGTGAATGAGCTCTATTGCCTGACCAGACATTCCCAACACGTTTTGACTACTTTTCAAAACCGTGAGGGTCTGGAGCTCGACCGCAGCATTTCAATTTCCATGGCGGAGTTTAGAGCAGAGACAGAACCAATCACATAAACCCCGAAGTGACGCAATAAACGCGACGCGCTTAACTGGATATTACGTAGCCCGTGTCGACAAGGCGTGTTCTGCCTTATCCGTCCCCGAACTCAGAAAATGTCTCCTGAATCGCAATGACGCCCTTTGTATAACTGCATCTAACACGTTCATCACGGCGAGTAGAGTGGAGATGAATATAAATGACTTTTGTCGGTTTTTGTCTCAAAAATCTTGGTATACGCGGCGTAATTGGAAGCTCTACTCGGATTTTTCATCGGACTAAGCATGAAAAGCCTCCTTTCGAACGACTTGTGGACACACGGAACAAGTGTGTGAGATCTGCATAATCTTCATGTCCGTTTGGAACTGGACCAAACAATATTTAATTCATGGAAAACACGAGAGACAATGGAAGATCAATCAACATCAGCTACTGACGACAGACGAAGTTTCACGTAGTCAAAAACGAGGAGCGATGAGCCAAAATCAGAGACTGGCCAAATGTTTTCCTGTGAATATTTTCTTGATACTTTCAGTTGATATTATGGATATTTATCTGTTAATTTACTCAAAGATAAAATTTCCATTTTCTTTTTTTGAACTTCGTGGTTTTTAATGTATATATTGTGTATAGTTTAATTTATTGCTGTTTAATAGTTTGTCACATTTGTCTTTATGGTTATGTACATTAAGCTGTAAAATGACCGAATAAACCTCGACTACTTCTACTTTATTATTCCTTTTTATATATCTGTAAACTTTAACTGTTTTTAAAGACAATTATCTGAATTCTGAATGTGGCTCGCAGCTAAGCAACTGTCCAGATTCAAAGTTCATTTTCCAAATGGACTGTTTTAGGTCATTAAGTGAACAGCATTATATAGATGAAATATTTTATTACATTTATTGAACTTTCATCAAAGGAACATTTTGAAATGTATATTTTAAGGAAGAGAAAATCAAAGTAACATTTTAAACAATACATTTTTATTTAGAGAACTTCCTCTAAATAAACTGAACTAAACTGTTACATTAGGATATACCACCCTCAGTCTGATCTTAAGTATTCAGAACTCCGGCTTGAAGGCGTCTCCGCTTAGACACGTTTCCGCGTGTCTAAGCGCATTGATCCATCACATCATAATATAGTTCCCTCAGTGTACGGAACAAAATTAGGACGGAGAAAGACAGTTCGAGCTGACTCGGAAGAGACGGAAATCTACGGGAGACGAGAGATGCGATGCGATCCGTCGCGCTAATAAACAAACGCACGTGTGTGTTGTATCAGTCCGCACGGGGGAGTGGCATGTGCACGGGGGAGTGGCATGTGCACGGGGGAGTGGCATGTGCACGGGGGAGTGGCATGTGCACGGGGGAGTGGCATGTGCACGGGGGAGTGGCATGTGCACGTCCGCCTGAGTTCTCAAATGGCCAAATCGTCCATAACGCCTTTAATGTATTTATTTATTTATTTACCTTTATTTAACCAGGTAAGAACCCATTGAGAATGAAACCTCTTTTACAAGTGGTGACTTGGGGCAAACTGAAAGACTTGA
This sequence comes from Eucyclogobius newberryi, assembly GCF_026437365.1. Taxonomy (NCBI): domain Eukaryota; kingdom Metazoa; phylum Chordata; class Actinopteri; order Gobiiformes; family Gobiidae; genus Eucyclogobius; species Eucyclogobius newberryi. Next base: position 30,091,761 of record NW_027315768.1, read on the forward strand.
CAGCACACAAATGATAAAAACAGTTAGACTAATGAGAAATACTTAAAAACAAATGAAAACAAGTTTGAATTTAAAAGCGCAGAGATTTTTTTTATACGATTGTCTTTCTTTGTTTTTTTTTAAAATAGCTGAAAAAAAACTAAATTGAGACCAGTTCAAATCTTATGTCCGCTTGAAGGGAGTTCCAAGCTGCAGGAGCATCTTAAGAAAGCACTCTTTCACGAGGACGCTGCTTGTACTATATATCTATCCTGGACCGAGACAAACTACACGGATCACAGCCATTTTAACGCAAAAATAACCAAATGTCTTTCCCCAAAGTCTAAACTCTGCTCCAAACCGAGTGCGTTTGCCTTTTGAGGTTTGTCTGTGGAGATCTGGAGTGAAAAGGCCTGACCATTGACGATAAGACATCTTGATTAGAATTTGATGAATGGCACAGCCCTTCATTGTTTCCTGGCAATCAGTATATGAAGAATTGCTTCTAATACAATTCTTGAGCAAAATTACCATTGCTTCCTTGAGATCTTTTCATCATTTTTATGACAATATAAGCCACATTCAGAAAAAGTAGTATTTTTTTTTCACCTACAGCCACCATCGTTCAGCTTGTTTTCAGACCAAACGCAGCTGTAGCGTGCACACAATCGCGCACACAATCGCACACACAATCGCACACACAATCGCACACACAATCGCACACACAATCGCACACACAATCGCACACACAATCGCACACACAATCGCGCACACAATCGCGCACATTAAATTGCCTTTTTAAAACCAAATTGATATCTTGGAACAAACAATGTATTGGCACGTCTGAAAGTGCATTACAACTTTCATTTACAACACTAAACGAACAGAAAAATGCGTTTCCGTGTGTTTATCTAGTGTGTTCATGTCTGATGAAATGTGTTTGACTTTCACTGTCGCGTCGATGATTTCTGGGGAATAATGATTATCTTAATGCAGTCTCATCTCAGTGACTAAACCATTAGATATTAACACATTAGTTTAAAACGTACTAAATGTTTGCGCTTACTGTAAGTATTCTGCACTATTTGTTTTAGCTTGAACTAAAATTTGCAAAGTCGATCCAAACGTGTCCTGGAGAATCTTATGTTAATTCTGTTTAATAGTATTTATTGATCTTGTACTTAAAATAAACCAATGTGCGATTATTTATTCCAGTTACAAACCTGGATATTGAGAGTTTTATTAAGGAAGGAGAGGATTTTTTTAATGACAAATTTGTGGTTTGAGTTCATATTCTTGTGCAGGGGAATTCAATGGGTTTGGAACATTGTGACTTTTGATTTATTTATATTTATTTGTCATTGTGTCGTTGGGCCAGACACTTTCGTATGTGTTTGTAAAGCGATGGATGAATCTGTAAAACCACTATTCAAACTAGACGCTCATCATGACTGAAAAACATCACATAAATAGGACAAAAAGGACATTTCCTGAGTAGTTTTAGAATGTCTAAGATGGAAATGGTAAAGAAACCATTATTATTTTGTATAATTATTCTAGTTTTTCAGAATTGTGGTATCAAGTCTTTTTCTTTTACTATCCAAATCGACATTTTTGGATGTTAAACACTATAATGGAGATGGAAAAGCACAAGATAAATTGAGATATTTCACCATTTTAAATAGAAATAACCTTGAGCTGGAGCTTTTCCCAAATTAACTCAATAATCTACACAAAGCCTTTCTAACTTAACTGAACCTTAGTGACTAGAGTTTGTATCTCGGCTCTTTTATTTACTTATTTACTGAATTAACCCATGTGCAATACCTGTAAATAAGAGTGATCTATTTTGTTTTTATTCTGTATACTTCTTACCTGCTAATAGTATTACTTAGTCTTGTGCTAGCTATTTTTACTTTATTTTATTTTTTATTTTATTCTATTATCCTTATTTTATTATCTTATTTTTATCCTAATCTTTTTATTTTTTATTTATTTATCTATTTTATTTTATTTCCCCCCTCCATTCCCTATTAAGATAGGAGAGGAGTTTTGTTAATAAGAGTTTTGTTGTTTTTGTTCATAAGGGTTCTATTAAGAGTGTGTTTGAAACTTCCTATAATCTGTCCTTTCCTCCTGTTTCTACTGCAGTGGAACAACCAAATTTCCCCTTGTGTGGACATTAAAGGATTATCTTATCTTATCTTATTCATATTTTTAACCTTTTGTTTAACCAGGAAAGTCCCTTTTTGAGATGACTAATCTCTTTTTCATAATCGACACACAAGTTTAGACAATCAAAATAAAATAAAAAAACATCCCATTTCCAAAACCTTTCAGCATTTATTGAAATATATTTGAATCTTCTTTTTTTCCTCCACTTTTTTTTCATACTTTTCTTTTCATTTAATCAAATTTGTAAATTATTTATCCTTTTAAACTTGCATTTTTTGTTTGTTCTGAAAATGTATTCCTAAAAACCCAACTGAGAACATGTGAGTTATTATTTATCATTCAGTCTATCAGTTATTATTTAAAATTATTGATCTTTTTAAACTTGGATTTTTTTGTTTGTTCTGAAAATACATTCCTAAAAACTGAGCGTGCGAGTGCTGAAGTGTGGTTGAAAGTAAACACCCGCCTCCAGCTCCGCCGTTATCGTGTTATTACACATTAATCCCGCATTACTAATTCATCGGTCACGTCGCCGTCCGGCCGAGGAGGAGGCGGCGCGCGTCCAGGGATTTTCCACAAAGTCAAAACGCAGTTACTTTGGCATTTTCTAAAAGGGTAAACAGACAGCGGGGCTTAATGGGTGAGCGGCCCCTCCACGCTCTCTCAAACGGAGGATTTCAACATAAACATCTGGGGCCTGAGTTAATTAAGCACCTGGTCCCTGTGCAAAGGGCTGTGGAAATATCAGAAAACTCCACTGCCGCTCCGAAAGGAAGACTTTATTTGTTGGTCGTTTTCGGTGAACAGTGAAAAAGATGAATAATGAACTCGATTTTGATCAAGTGTTTAGCGTGTGAATGGATTTATTTATGTTTCACTGATGCTAACGGATGCGCCACACCTTTATTTCAATGTTATTATGACATTATTTACACTAGCTACACAAATGTTCAACGGTACGACATGAAACGTACCTTTTATTTAATTACAAGTGTTTTTATGACTAAATGCCTTGGAAAAAGCTGCATTCTCACTCTGAGCAGGCTCGCCTCACCGCTGATCTGACCTGTAACTTGGCCCAGTGGTCTCGTATACTTGTCTCCATGGGTACTTTCAATGCCGCACCGTGGAACATTCCAGGCAAAGCAATGACAGAGAGAAAATCAGGCGGCGGCTCCTTCCGTAGACAAGTTGGTGTGTCTTTAAAGTGCAGATAAGACATAACTAAAGCGATTTGCCTCCAACTTCACTGTGATTGGTTAAACCCAATTACAAAAAACATCACTAAAATGTGGGTCACGGTCAGGAATTGTCGTCGAAAAAAACTGTGGCTGAAACTAACGAGTAGATGAAAATCAGCTACCGTATTCTCTGCACTATAAGGCTCACCGGACTATAATGTGCATTAAGCAGAACAGAACGTGTACCACACAAAATCACTTCGAGGTCACTAAGCACAACCAGGATGAATCCATATATAAGGCGCACTGTTTTTTGAGAAAATTAAAGGCTTTTAAATGTGCCTTATAGTGCGGAAAATACGGTATTTGCTACTAGTGATGTCACGATATAAAATGTTACTGTTACGATTATTGTGAGAAGAAACATCACAATTTAACCAAAGCAAATCCTTAATTTTCCTTCACTCTAACACATCATCCCTGTTCCATTTATACTTGACCAGCTTTATGAAATCTAGTTATTGTGATATAATTTACCACATAAATCTCACTATACAGTTGTGTGTACTTTTTGAGATCCAAATTGAATAGAAATGACACAATTTTGCTTCTAAAATAGTCCAAATTATTATGAAATGCCACACATCATTTCTGCACTTTTGAATAGAATGAATCCGTTTTAACTCAGTATTGCGCTCTACAATGAACAAAATTGCAAACCGATCATCTGCGTATGTTATAATTGAATACTTTTTTGCCTGAAAATGTCTTCTTTGACACCGGTCTAAAGCTGGTGCGCAGTAGTAGCGGCTCCTTTACTCCTTTTGAGGCGCCCGCTCTGAGCCGTAATGGAGCTTTCCAGATGCTACAATAGGTGAATTTTAAAGGGCCGGATCGATATTCTGTAAATGCCAAAACGAACGCACCCTTTCCCTGCATTTCACCGAGGAAACGAACAGGAGTATGTTTAAAGGCCAATCACAGTCCAAACAAGGTCTAATATATGTGTCTTTGTACTTTTACATTTATTCAGTCACGCGCGCTTTTATTGTTATTACGCCTTATCGTTGCCCCAAGTACGTCTCGTCGGGCGGTTGTCGAGCGGACGTGATCGACGGCCCGTTCTTTGTGTCCGCAGGCTTCCCGACGACGGCGAACAGTGCGAGAGCCTGATTCCCCTGAACACCATCTCCCCGCACGAGGCCGACTACTGCTCCTGATCGGCAGACGCACAGTAAGTATGACGTCCGAACGCGCTCTTCTTTTACCCCATTTTCATTACCGTATTTCCTCTATAATAACTGACACACACACACCGTATTCATGGAAAAAACAGGATTGTGGACATTAAGGACACGATGACGGCGTCGCGTCATAGTCGAGAGCGAGGTCCAGCGTGGGTGAAATAGCTTCAGCTTTTCCCCTCTTTTCAGTCTTTTATGTGCATTTCAAGTACAACAAATTCAAGTCGAGGCACAACAGTCGTTAAAGTGCCTCGTACAGGTCATACGCCCTTTTACGGAGGTTGTTGTTTCACTTTATTCCTCTTCATGCCTTTATCTCTGTATTCGGCACAATATAGACATGCTAAAGTCAGCGTTTTCTCGTGTCTTTGTTGGACAGTGGGCGACAGCAGCTCTTTTACATTGAAATGAATGGACGTTCCCTCAGACGCAGACTGTATCCATGCTGCAGCTTTGGAAACAACCAAAAGTCAGTTTCATCAGTCTGTATATTGTCTACTCTCCTGACACCTCTGGAGTTTAGACCGAGCGATGAGCTGGACAGGAAGATCATGTCCTAAATATTTAAGACTGGACGAGGCCACCCACCTCGCTCTCTCTCTCTGCACGTCCGTCTGGTCAGAGGATTCGCTGGAGTTTGGCATTTTCTTATCTCTCTCGAACTGGAAAGGAAACGCTGAGGAGTTTTGAGGCAGATTTGAAGCTCAGCATGCGGGCTCTAATCGAGGACTTAGCAGCGAGTGACAACAAAGTCATTGAGGCTGGAGTTAAAGCTGCCTGCTGGACATGGAGCTTTACTCGGTGTGAAAACCTGGCACAAAGGTGTAAATATCATCTTATTGGCATAGTACTGTGTTAAATTTGAGATGAAATAAAGCCGAAGCCGCAAGAATAGCCTCAAATGAAAGTACTTACTGTATTTATCATGAATTTGTCTTTTTATAACATTTTGGACACCTTGGCTTTGATGTAATTGTATAATCTAAAGACAAAAGCTCTTAAAACTAAACCAAACTGCACATAAGCCCACAAGCTGACATAATAATTGTATTGAAAACTACTCGTTATTTCCCTATTTGAATGTCAGTTAACATACTCTGTGTTCTCCTCTCTGCTGTTGTCCAGGTTAATACCTATAATTCCAATAAATAATTTTGTTTTCAATCAAGTTTTTAGTTGATTAGTTACATTTTTGGTTGATTAAGACACGATCGACCGATGAATCGACTAAACACAGGCAGTTGTAATAATGTACACGTTCTGGTCACTCCTTCATACCTTCGCTGTCATGGAAACTGTGCAAAACGCCAACAGAAGTCACGAGTAATAAGTTAGAACAGACATGACAGCCCTGTGATGATCAGAGACACTGGGGAGGGTAAACCAGCCGTGTTGGATTCGATTTGTCATTTATGTTTATGATCCAGAATTTCAGAACATGTTTGTTGCGGTCTAAACTAGGGAAGTCAAGAGTATCAGGCTAATGTCACAATATTATCGTTAGAACCAAAAAATGATAATCGGGACAATTTTAGATGCAAAAGTAGAATTTTTAGTTCAATCTTTCGTCCACACTTTTATCTGGCTCTTTTTGTCAAATGGAACTTTATTTTGTCTTTTAAAAGCTGGCCACAAACTTGAGGAACAGAAACATCTTTAGCTAAATTCTTAATATATTTACCGTATTTTCTGGACTATAAGTCGCACCTTTTATCATAGTTTTGGCCGAGGTGCGACTCATAGTTATATTTATATACTTATACTTAAACTCCGGAGCGACTTATATGTGATAATATTTGTTATTTTCACACTTGCAACTGCATTTCATACTCCAGTGTAACTTATATATGTTTTTTTCTCTATTATGCATTTTTTGGCTGGTGCGACTTATAGTCCGGAAAATACGATAGCTTGACTGCATTTTAGTTCAATAAGTGGGCACTTTACCAGCCGTGTTGCATGTAGCAAAACTTTCCAATGTTGTGCAGACCTAGTTCGTAAAGGTTTAAAAGTTTAAAAGTACAAATGACCATCCTTATCTCCTTTATTTTCCAGATTTCCTGTGTGTGACTGAGACGAAATGAAGTGACAATCTCTTGAGAGACATTCACCAGTGCCTGCTCCTCACGCAACTATTTATTAAACTCCACAAAGACTCGAAGCTACACTACATGCGCCTGCGTTTGACCTTTGCCGACTTTCTCTCGCTCGAGATGCTGGACAGTCATCGATCTGTGACCAAAACAAACCGGTACGACTTGAAAAACGGCTGGAACCAAGGCCAAAATGCTGTGGGTTTTATAAGAAGAAATCAATACCACTGTTAGGCTCTGCGCGCAGCAGGCTAGCTCACTGTCTCGCAAAGCTAACTTTCATTACAGCCTAAAATATAAAGCAAACAACCAATTTCAATTAAAGCAAAGACTACCTGATTGAGTAATCTACACGACTTGAACTTTAAAAAACAGTTTGTGGTCTTTATTACGCCTCAAAGTTAGCATTTGTGTTAGCCTTGAGATACAAACGCAGAAAATGTCCCCTCTAAGTATTCGTAGTCTTTTTAGTAGTTTTGAGTCATATACAGCCACAGCGCACTGTCCACTGCCTGATCTTTAAATATAGAATAAATGTAGTGCGACTCGGCAAAAACACTAATAGCTAAAGTTGGACAGGAAGTAGTGATGCTAACGCCGGGCTAGCCATGCGCCGCTGTGCTCAGAGCTTTGTCTATCACTTTGAAATGCCCCGAATAAGCTGTAGAAGCAAAATAAATGCATTTGAAGAGTAATTTACAGAGAGATGGGCAGGAAGTAGTGATGCTAACGCTGAGCTAGCCATGTGCCGCTGTGCTCAGAGCTTTGTCTATCACTTTGAAATGCCCCGAATAAGCTGTAGAAGTAAAATAAATGCATTTGAAGAGTAATTTACTTTATAGCGAATAATATGGGCCCAATTTTGCAAAGGTTTAGTTTATATGTATGTTGTGCTAATCTACAATTGCTTTATCCATCCAAAATGGTAGAAGTTTACTGAAATTAATAATTTGGTAAACTACTGCCCCTTGTGGTCAAAGTTAGCACGCAGTCCTTTTTGTTTCATTTCAAAATATTTGGAAAATTCTTGAATTTTTTTGGCTCCACATCAAAACAACTTGACCCAATGTTCTTGGAAATGTATAAAATACATTTTAGCATTTACAGAGAATATATTTTCCATAATTATTAGCTCTATTATTGGGGTTAAACGGGTTGAATAAAGCCAATGAAGGTCCTCTTAACCACTTCATCTTCCGCAATTTTATACTGTTAATGAATCACGTTCCAAGATTTTATTTCACTGGTCATTTGAACCGTCCGAAATGTAAAAATGTTATTTTTATGTGCAGTTTTTTTTTTTTTTTTTTTTTTTTCTCTTGTCGCATCATGTGTCTACGCTGAAGGAGTTTTATCAATATTGTCCGACTCGATCTGTGAAAAGTTTATCGTGCGTCTTTATGGGGTGTTTTCATTGCCGTGGACTGAGCTGAGAAGTCGCTCTCCGCCTTTTATGGATCTGCAAACTGCACTTTATGTGGCAGGTCTGTTGTTCTAACCGTTGTTTTCACTGTCGCACTTGTTATCTCTCTTGTTTGCCAATCATCTTTAAATCTGTCACAAATCGCAGTCCGTCTTTTTTTACAGTTTGTTTTGAAAATGACGTTTGCAAATGGTGCTTTTGATTTCTGTTGGGTTCAGTGCAGTTTCTTTATATTTAAGTGTCTTAAATGAAGAGTCGAAGGCTGTGATTCACTGTAATTCTTATTTGTTTTTAGTTCTGAGTTTTATTATTCTGTTTTTAATATTTACAGTGCACTATTAAAATGTACCTTTTCAAACTTGTTTTTTGGGGGGGGGGGATTATTTCTAACTGCAACTGTTTGGGTTCACATTCAGATTTCAAAATTCCGCTTGTTCTGTTCAAAAGTAGTTCAGAACAACAACTAATAAACTAAATTAATATCAGTATTTTGGGTGTTATGGGTTAGATTGTTGGATTGCCATGTTCACATACACAACACGCCAAAATCTAATTATTGTCTGTTTACTGGAGCTTTTAAGATTATGGAGATGACGTACAAGCGTGAGAGATCAGAGCGCCCGTGAGCAGAAAGAAATCAAATGATTTTGCAGTTAATAAAATTAAAAAAAATCAGAAAATAATCAGATTTTGTAACCAGAGCCGTGTTATATGCAAGTTACTTTTTAATGGGCTCTATTTGCATTCTCTTTTAAACATTTATATGGGGGAAAGAAACGAAAAGAAGAAACAAAACACACTTTTTGCGCTGAATAACAAAAAAATAAACTATGAACTGTCCTTTTCAAAATGCAAAACTATTCTTCTTGCCCAATGTGTGCCAAGATCCTCTATATTTGCTCTTAATAACTCTCCTAATAAAACCTTCATTAATAAGATAAGATAAACCTTTATTTGTCACACAATGGGGAAATTAAAATGTTGCAACACAAATTAGGTACAAAAACAGATTAGTAACAGAAGTATAATAATAAAAACAGAAGACTTACAAAAAACTCTTATAAAAACTTTTTTTTTTTAAACTCCTTTAAAAAAACTTATAGAAACTCTTTAAAAAACTTATAAAAACTTTAAAATACTTTAAAAACTTTTTTTTAATAGTTTTTTAAAAAAAAACTCTTTTCAAACAGTTATAAAAAAAACTCTTCATAAAAAACTTTTTTAAAAATCATGAAAAAATCTTTAAAAACTTATAAAAACTCTTTACAGAAAACTCTTAATAAAAAAAAAATTAAAATCTTTATAAACTCATAAAAAAAAAACTCTTTAAAAAAGTTCTTAAACTCTTATTGCATGGACCAGCGACATAAATATACATGGATAAAGTCTATATCCTTGACTCTCTGTATACGTCTGGTTTCTTTCAATAGAACTCGTTACGTTTGACCCTCCTCTGCTCTGTAAGGCATCGTGTTGTGCCGTCGTTTATCAGTACTTTGACATTTACTTACTTTCTGATGCACGATCCTGGCTCAAACTACATCTGCCAACGCTATCGCCAGGATCAGAACCATGCTTCATTTGGACAGTTCACCTCAAGATGGTTCAAACTTTCAGCAGAAAGAATTGCACGGCCGCAATAATCACACAATCCAATAAAAGTCATTTTAAAGCCGTTTAGTTCGACTTTGCAAGTTCGATTGTAGAAGCTTAACAGTTAAATTAGATTATGGTGAATTAATTATGAGTGGAACTGGGAAAACGAAACAATTAAACTGACTACCGTATTTTCCGGACTATAAGTCACACTGGAGTATAAGTCGCACCAGCCAAAAAATGGAATAGAAAAGAAAAAAAACATACAAAGTGTCACTGGAGTGTGAAATGCGGTTACAAGTGTGAAAATAACAAATAATATCACATATAAGTCGCTGCGGAGTATATAAGTATAAATATAAGTCTCATCCCGGCCAAAACTATGAAAAAAGGTGCCACTTATAGTCCGGAAAATACGGTATGTTCAGTTTGTGGAACCCTTTTCAACAAATGTTCTTCTAAAATAAATCGTAGATGGTTAACAATTCAAAAGTACGAATATATGTGAGAATTAAATGGCGAGAGTTTTTACAGTTTTAACTCACACATTACAATTCATTACAATTCTCACTGACCCTGGTATAAATATATTTAATTGTTGGCGATTTTGAGTTTCCACGATACAAAATTTGCCTGCTTCATTTTGATACTACGGAAACGACTCAATACTGATTTTGATAACTTGATAAACTATATATATACATTTTTTTAAGTCTATTTAAAGGTGCACTTTCTTTGTTTTTCTTATTTAAAAAAAACTCTTTTAAAAAAACTCTTTTACTCTTAATGTATGAACCAGCAACATAAATAATAAATAAAGTATATTTATGTTTTTCTGTTTCAATTCTTTTAAATTGGTATCTGGGACAAACCTTCCATTTATCCTAATAACGACCGAAGTCTAAATGAACTACAAACAGCCGTCAGACAATCGGACTATTAAAGCGGGTTTATCTAAAGCTTTTTATGAGTAGGCGGAACACGTTGTTATTAATGAAGATAAGAAACGCATGAGTCGCGCTGCCTGGGCTTGTGTTTAATGTTTAACTGCCTTGCCTTTGTCAGTGGGAGGAGAGAAACTGCCTGTTGGCTCGCACTCTGGTCAGAGCAAGTTGAAACTACCAGACTTTCGGGACTTTGCGCGAGAAACGAGACAAATTCGCAATGATTTTACCAAAACGGAGCTGCGCGGATGTTAAGAAAAGTTGGATTCAGCAATCGACGGGTGGAATCTGAAGTTTCCAGGAGGAAGTTTGGTCTTTTCTAGCGGAGGTTTTTTTTGGACGTAATCTGAAACCGAGCTGATAACGACTCGATCAATAGCGGGTAAATCACCGCTCGCCAAATGTCCACAATGAGCGAAGACGTGGAAGAATTCGAAATCGCCGAGGAGAAAGATTGGAGCGAACTGGAGCCGAATTATGCAGTAAAGGTTTTTCTGACCATTTTGTACTGCCTCATTTTGGTGACCGGTATCTTGGGTAATTCAATAACGATTCGAGTTGCGCATGTGCTGAAGCGGAACGGATACTTGCAGAAGAACGTCACGGACCACATGGTTAGCCTAGCGTGCTCCGACTTGCTCGTGCTGCTGATCGGGATGCCGGTGGAGTTGTTCAGCGCAATTTGGTTTCCGTTCTCCTCCACGTCCGGCAACGCGTCGTGCAAGATCTACAACTTCCTGTTCGAAGCGTGCAGCTACGCCACGATCTTGAACGTGGCAACGCTCAGCTTCGAGCGCTACGTCGCCATCTGCCATCCGTTCAAGTTCAAGGCGCTGGGCGGGAAAAGGACGTCGGGGCTGATCACGTTCGCCTGGTTGGTGTCCGTGCTGGTGGCTCTGCCGCTGCTGGTCGCCACGGGGACGCAGGGCCACATCCCGGTTCGCCAGGACATGCCCGCTCAGAATCTGACCTTTTGCACGAACTTGCGGGACAAGTGGGTGATGTTCCGAGTCAGCATCTTCGTCGCGTTCCTGGTGTACATGATCGTGCTCGTCGGCGTGGCGTTCATGTGCCGGGCCATGATCCTGGTCTTGACGAGGCCGATGGGCGCCGCGGGCAGTGACGCCAACGGGAAACACGAAAGTCCCAAAGTGAAAATGGCCCGGAAGCAGACCATCATTTTTCTGGGTAAGTCAAAACTTTATCTAAATGTTTTTGGGAGCCCATACTTGGTGGGAAAGTGTGTGTTTAAGGTGGACTGTGTAACTGTTTTGATGTTCAGAATGTTCCACAGAATGGCATTAAACTTATCTCCATGGAAACAAGAAGGTAACGCCACCAGGCCAAGTTACAGGTCTGATCTGCGGCGATAAGAGCCTACGATGTTTTTTTAGGGATGTTATTGAATGAATACAAGATGGATGAATTTAATGCCATACTGTGGAACAATCCAGGCACAGCAATAACATCTTCATGGAGATAAGTCGGTGGCAAAGTTACACAGAGCTCCTATAGCTTAACTTTGGTTACAATGGTAGAGCAACCTAAATAAAGGTTGTAGCTCACTTTCCTCAGTAACAAAATTGCTGGTTCAATCCATTTTCCCATGACTAGAAATGCTTTCTGTCATTTCTGCCATTTCATCTGCCTTGCCTCCAGTGTCCAGGGGTCTCATTTATAAAACTTGACGTGCATTTCTTACTAAAAGTGTAGACGAAATACAAACTTGCTCGAACATCTCGCCACAAATCTCTTTCGGTCTCATCTTTGAAAACTCGACAAGCAAAATTCCGAGTTTCAACGTTAACGTGGAAAGTCATGCACAGTATAATTTTGGATCGTACGGATACTTACTGTATATTTGGGCCAAGCCTTTGTCAAATATCCTTGTTTTTTGTGTATTTTATCCAATCCAATCCATTTTATTTATATAGCACAATTTATACAACCAGAGGGTTCCAAAGTGCTTCACAGCAGGTAAAAGATTACAGAGGCATAAATAGGATAAAAGTAATAAAATAAGATAAATATAATAAATTATATCAAACAAACACACTAAAATCAATGGAATAAAAATAAACAAAATAAAATAAATAAAAGTTGCTGCCCCAACAACACATATAAAACATACAATCCACACACTACATGGAGTTAAAAGCCAGAGAAAACAGATGAGTTTTTAGAAGCGATTTAAAAAGAGGCAGTGAGGAGGCTTTTCTTATGGGGAGTGGCACTTTGTTCCACAGTTTTGGAGCTGCCACTGCAAAGGCTCGTTCACCTCTGACCTTTAGCCCGTGGCACTGCCAGGAGTAGCTGGTCAGCTGACCTGAGGGAACGGCTGGGAGTGTAGGGGTGTAGCAGCTCGGAGAGGTCAGGAGGGGCAAGACCATTTAAGGCTTTAAAAGTAAATAAAAGAGTTTTTAAATGAATCCTAAAATGAACGGGCAGCCAGTGGAGTGAAGCTAAAATAGGCGAAATGTGCTCATATTTTCTTGTTCCAGTTAAAAGACGGGCAGCAGCATTTTGGACCAGTTGGAGACGAGCAATTGAGGACCCACTAACCCCCATATAGACCCACTAACCCCCATATAGACCCACTAACCCCCATATAGACCCACTAACCCCCAGATAGACCCACTAACCCCCAGATAGAGAGCATTGCAGTAATCCAGCCGAGTGGTGACAAAGGCGTGGATTACGGTTTCAAACTGCTGTCTCTGAAGGACTGGTTTTATTTTTGCCAGCTGCCTCAACTGGAAGAAGCTGGACTTCACCACAGCTTTTATCTGGCTGTCCAGTATAAGGTCTGGTCCACTTTCACTGTCCAGTTTAAGGTCTGGTCCACTTTCACTGTCCAGTTTAAGGTCTGGTCCACTTTCACTGTCCAGTTTAAGGTCTGGCTCCACTTTCACTGTCCAGTTTAAGGTCTGGTCCACTTTCACTGTCCAGTTTAAGGTCTGGTCCACTTTCACTGTCCAGTTTAAGGTCTGGTCCACTTTCACTGTCCAGTTTAAGGTCTGGGTCCACTTTCACCCCCAGATTGCTCATGATAGTTTTTTGATACTGGGCTAGAGGACCCAGGTCAACCATGGGGGTCACAGAAGTCCCACCAAAGTCTTTTTTTCATTAAAATTAAAAAAGTTCAGAGACATCCAGGCTTTAATGTCTTTTAGGCACTCTAGCAATGGCCTAACACTATAGGAGTCAGATGTGTTAAGGGGGACATAGATCTTATGTTATTGCTTCACTACAATTGCCTTTTATCCCTAAAGCTATTTGGTCGAACAATGACTTCATGGCTAGTCAGAGGCTAGACTATCAGAAGTCCAGCTTAAAAAACACATATAGTTAAATTAAATTAGCGTTCCCCTCCTCCCGTCCACACGTGTGATGGGTTATCTGTGTGTTTCTGCCAGTCTTTATGCCTATGTATAGTGTTGCCTCGATGTGGATGGGCTGGTTGGGTTTGTGTTTGGACGCCGTGAGTGATGTACTTTAGACACGTTCTCCCTGCTCTGGCGTAGACGTTGCTCTTCTTGACCCTAAACTAAACACAAATCTGTGGAAAGCGAGGTCTTGTCATTCCACCGGTCAGCGAGAAATAACCATAAGAAAGATAGTTTTACCTCCCAGTCGTTCCAAGTCTGTACACAGAGATATTGGATCGATGTTTTGGACGATTTAGGATGATGCTGAGGCTAAGTTTGAGCATTAAGAATCCTTTTTGGTTAAGTCGTGACAGGTATTCTGGCAGCACAGTGGTTTCCTAAAAGTGTACTTAATGAATCTCCCGTAGAAGCTATTCTGAATCTCTGTGGACCATGTGGAGGATCTGCCGCCCGATGTTTCCACAGATGTTCACGCTTTGCCCAGAATGGTCCACTCCAAACAAGCCGGTGATTCTACAGGACCAATACTTTTCTGCAGTAAAACGCACCTACTGGACTAAATCAGAGATGGATGGAGTGATAGATGGTGAATAGGGATAGACACTAACTCTAAAGCCTCTTTGTAAGTGCTCTGACTAAGCCAAATGACCTCTAAGTGACCTTGTGGCACAGGAACTCCACCAGTCACAGCAGAATAAACAGTTAGTCATCTCAGAGAGGACGCTCAAGAAGACTAAGTGATGAGCCAGACTGTTGCACCTCAAGGTTTTTGCGCCATAGATCATTTTTCTTTGTAATCTTTTGGGTGTTTTTGCTTTATTTAAAATATTCTTTCATTTATCAAGCCTGAGCTTTATCTTTAGATCGCCCGGACACTTCTCTCAGCTGTGAGTAAGATGAATGTAGTCCTTTATATTATCTAAACTGCAGTCTCGATGGAGGACCCTGAGACACGGTATTGTTCTTTTAACGATTATTCTTTTAACAAAAGGTTTCATTGAATCATTTATTCAGACATTTAACAAATGCGTTTAGTAAAAGACTTTTAGACGAGTTTTTAAAAGTAGATTCAGAAGTCCTTTTATGAAAACCTTTTGCAAACTCTATGATCTAACGTCTAACTGCTTCTCCAGCTTTTCTTCTTCTTCTTCTTCTTCTTCTTCTTCTTCTTCTTCTTCGTCTTCTTCTTCTTCGTCTTCTTCTTCTTCTTCTTCTTCTTCTTCTTCGTCTTCTTCTTCTTCGTCTTCTTCTTCTTCTTCTTCTTCTTCTTCTTCTTCTTCTTCTTCTTCTTCTTCTTCGTCTTGAGCGTTCCTCCTCATCCCTCTTCATCCCTCCTCATCCCTCTTCATCCTCCTCATCCCTCTTCATCCCTCCTCATCCCTCTTCATCCTCCTCATCCCTCTTCATTCTCCTCATCCCTCTTCATCCCTCCTCATCCCTCTTCATCCCTCTTCATCCTCCTCATCCCTCCTCATCCCTCTTCATCCTCCTCATCCTCTTCATCCCTCTTCATCCTCCTCATCCCTTCTCATCCCTCTTCATCCTCCTCATCCCTCCTCATCCCTCTTCATCCTCCTCATCCCTCCTCATCCTCCTCATCCCTCCTCATCCCTCTTCATCCCTCTTCATCCTCCTCATCCCTCCTCATCCCTCTTCATCCTCCTCATCCTCTTCATCCCTCTTCATCCTCCTCATCCCTTCTCATCCCTCTTCATCCTCCTCATCCCTCCTCATCCCTCTTCATCCTCCTCATCCCTCTTCATCCTCCTCATCCCTCTTCATCCCTCTTCATCCTCCTCATCCCTCTTCATCCCTCCTCATCCCTCTTCATCCCTCTTCATCCTCCTCATCCCTCTTCATCCCTCCTCATCCCTCTTCATCCCTCTTCATCCTCCTCATCCCTCCTCATCCCTCTTCATCCTCCTCATCCCTCTTCATCCTCCTCATCCCTTCACATCCCTCTTCATCCTCCTCATCCCTCCTCATCCCTCTTCATCCTCCTCATCCCTCTTCATCCTCCTCATCCCTCTTCATCCCTCTTCATC
Organism: Eucyclogobius newberryi; assembly: GCF_026437365.1. Taxonomy (NCBI): domain Eukaryota; kingdom Metazoa; phylum Chordata; class Actinopteri; order Gobiiformes; family Gobiidae; genus Eucyclogobius; species Eucyclogobius newberryi. The sequence continues at coordinate 30,107,830 of NW_027315768.1, forward strand.
CCTCCTCATCCCTCTTCATCCCTCTTCATCCTCCTCATCCCTCTTCATCCCTCCTCATCCTCCTCATCCCTCCTCATCCCTCCTCATCCTCCTCATCCCTCTTCATCCTCCTCATCCCTCTTCATCCTCCTCATCCCTCTTCATCCCTCTTCATCCTCTTCATCCCTCTTCATCCCTCCTCATCCCTCTTCATCCTCCTCATCCCTCCCCATCCCTCTTCATCCTCCTCATCCTCTTCATCCCTCTTCATCCTCCTCATCCCTTCTCATCCCTCTTCATCCTCCTCATCCCTCCTCATCCCTCTTCATCCTCCTCATCCCTCCTCATCCCTCTTCATCCTCCTCATCCCTCCTCATCCCTCTTCATCCTCCTCATCCCTCTTCATCCCTCTTCATCCTCCTCATCCCTCTTCATCCCTCCTCATCCCTCTTCATCCCTCCTCATCCCTCTTCATCCCTCTTCATCCTCCTCATCCCTCTTCATCCCTCCTCATCCCTCTTCATCCTCCTCATCCCTCTTCATCCCTCCTCATCCCTCTTCATCCCTCTTCATCCTCCTCATCCCTCTTCATCCCTCCTCATCCCTCTTCATCCCTCTTCATCCTCCTCATCCCTCCTCATCCCTCTTCATCCTCCTCATCCTCTTCATCCCTCTTCATCCTCCTCATCCCTTCTCATCCCTCTTCATCCTCCTCATCCCTCCTCATCCTCCTCATCCCTCCTCATCCCTCTTCATCCTTCTCATCCCTCTTCATCCTCCTCATCCCTCCTCATCCTCCTCATCCCTCCTCATCCCTCTTCATCCTCCTCATCCCTCTTCATCCTCCTCATCCCTCTTCATCCCTCTTCATCCTCCTCATCCCTCTTCATCCCTCCTCATCCCTCTTCATCCCTCTTCATCCTCCTCATCCCTCCTCATCCCTCTTCATCCCTCTTCATCCTCCTCATCCCTCCTCATCCCTCCTCATCCCTCTTCATCCCTCTTCATCCTCCTCATCCCTCCTCATCCCTCTTCATCCCTCCTCATCCCTCTTCATCCTCCTCATCCCTCCTCATCCCTCTTCATCCCTCCTCATCCTTCTTCATCCTCCTCATCCCTCTTCATCCCTCCTCATCCCTCCTCATCCTTCTTCATCCTCCTCATCCCTCCTCATCCCTCCTCATCTCATCTCATCCCTCCTCATCCCTCTTCATCCTCCTCATCCCTCCTCATCCCTCTTCATCCCTCCTCATCCCTCTTCATCCTCCTCATCCCTCCTCATCCCTCTTCATCCCTCCTCATCCCTCCTCATCCTTCTTCATCCTCCTCATCCCTCCTCATCCCTCTTCATCCCTCCTCATCCCTCCTCATCCTTCTTCATCCTCCTCATCCCTCTTCATCCTCCTCATCCCTCCTCATCCCTCTTCATCCCCCCTCATCCCTCCTCATCCTCTTCATCCCTCCTCATCCCTCCTCATCCTCTTCATCCCCCTCATCACACTGAGTTGGTGTACTGCGCTGCCCCCTGGAGGGAGGGTCAGACTCATCACACACAGTTGTGTGTTTATATTTACGAGCTGCACTGAAGATGATAAAATATGAACCAGTCATTAAAGATGAGGTAATGACACTTGTGTTGACGCTGCCAACGTGCCTGTTCAACATCTCTTCAATTATGACTGGATGGTTAAGTTTATGAACAACAGTAAAAAGGTTTCTGGGCAATGTTTTTGATATTGAAACGTCATTTTCAATCTGAAGGTGCTGGTTTGAGAAGACTTTATACTGTCCTGAGCGAGTAGTCCTCCCCCAAGAGAGAAATTACCGGAAATGTGCTCATCTTGTTAGAATAGTTTAGGGTTGTTCTCTACCAGCTTCTGCAATAGAAAATGTCAGTGTCTCATGAGAAATAAAAGGACAAAAGTGCAGGTTATAATCTTCCAAAGAATAAGAATAGCTCATTAGCATTTGACTGTTTTGAGTTCTGCCAAGGTTTTATGAGGCTATTCTAGACTGAGGGGAGGTTATATCTTAGACTTAGACCAGGAAAATTAACCTTATTAAACGGCTTTGTAAGTCCCTGCGATGGTTAAATTTGTATTTCCGTGGCGTTTGAAATGTCCTTTGTCGCCCCCTGCTGTCTCTGCGTGGAAAACCAGTCTTGCAACATTTGCCGACATCAACACAAGACACTTTTTTTCTGTGATTTTAAAAGTTTTTGCGTGTGATTATACGGTCTCATTTGAATTAAAAAAAAGAAAAATAAAGATTGGTCTGTTCTCTGACAGTGTATTATCCCAAGGGAGCTGCAGGGGGAGCTCTATCAGTAAAGTTACTCTGCTTTAAAGAAGGGTTTTCTCTCTCAACCAAACTGCATCCTTCACTCCTTTTTCCTTCCAAATAAGGATATAAAGTGATATTTGTGCAGTTTTGTCAGTAGTTTTACAGTCGTTTCACATGTATCTATGACACAAAAAATACACATCATCATTAAAACAGAGAGTGATTCAGTTGAACCCTGTGGTCAGAACGCCACACGGCTCCGTCCTCTTTACAGTTTGTAACGCTTTCACTGGAGACTAACTGTTAATCCCGTTCGCTGTGACTTTGTGGAGTAATTAAAAGCACAGGACGTTCTCTTCGCCGGCCGCACACGAACAGGACACCGGGTTAATTATCTTGTAGAGGGTTTTTTTTTCTTCTTCTTAGTCGAGAGCCAGTTTGTGAAGGGAATATTAACAATGTTTTGGTGCTTCAAGACCTTTCCCCTTCACAGAAACACTGGTGAAACCGGTCATAATTGATTTGAGCTGTTCTATCGGATGTTCTTTCTGATTTTAGCGAATAACCATTTTTAGTTTTTTGGTAGATCAAACGTTAGTGAGTGTTTTTGAAGTGCTTTACGCAACATGAAAGCAACATCCAGTTTCTATTTAGCCGTATAAAGTTGTTCCTTCATTGTGGTTTGGATAGTGCAGAGCTGGCTTGCCGGCTAATGGAGGGGGGAGGAGATAAAGGACACTTTCACTTGACCCAAATGCATTAGGCAAGGCAAGTTTATTAGTTAGTAGTTTATAGAGCACAATTTGTACACGAGGCAATTCAACGCGCTTCATAAGACGGGAACACGTTGCATTAAAAGCACAGATAAAGTGCAGATAAAATCCTAATATTTTTGTCATTTGAGAGGTGTTTTGAGATGCGTTTGTGTGCGACATTCTCTGCTCGACCTCGATATCGTGGGCGGTTCCAATGAGCGCTTGAAAAACACTCGAACGTCCCAGAAATGCCAGGTGTTTGATTTATTTATTTGTTAACCTTTATCTAACCAGGTAAGAACCCATTGACAGCGAGACCTCTTTTGTTCAGTTTTGCTAATGACATTTTCGCAAAACAATAAACTTCACGGACGCATGAAGCTGTACCGATGAGGACAAGCCGCACTTGTCCTCATCGGTACAGCAAATAACGTACAAATTGTTGGTAAATTTCAGCCCCGTTAATAGATTATTTCAATGTTCCGTGGATTCAACTGAGCAAACACAGTACGTCTGAGCCTCCTACTGGACGACTGCCGCACGGGTGACGACCTGTCAGCTGCAACAGTGTTTAAACCCGACCGATGCGGTGAGCGACTTCTCATTTCGAAAGACGAATCCCGTGGTCATGGAAGCGATGTCAGTGTGTTTGAGAAGGGTCAAATCACTGGCATCTGCTTAAGAAACGAAGCTACTACGGATCTGAACCCCAGTGAGAGCGTTTGGGACGAGCTGGAGAAGGCTTTGTGCTGTGGTCATGTGAGGCGCCTTCCAGTTTAGCTCCGCCTCCTCTGGGTCATCGATGAAAGTGACCAATGAGAGAGTAGGAAAAATGCCCTGCAGCCTCGTGCAGACCAATTGGGTTGAACCGGAAACTTCAACGTTGATCGACACTGATTAAATCCCTCTTATCACCAAAATGTGGTTAAAATGTGTGCAACATGGATGAAAGAAGAAGCAGAAGAAATAGTGTGATATTTCTTTCTGTGGTGACTTTTATTTGGTATTTTGTACATGCTTTTGTATGTGTTGAAAGAAAATCGTGGGGAGGAAATACATTATTTACGCTAGTGACTGAGAAAATAGACCAATTCATGTGATTGTTTGTCTGAAAAGTTTAAGTTTGAATGCCTCGCACGATGATTCTTCCTCAAAATGAACCACTACTTTTGAATTTAAGCCACAAAACGTACTTTCCCTCTATCGTCCTTCAGAGTCTGTCTCTCTCTTTACTTAAATAACCTTATTCAGATCCTGTATGATTTACTTTTCTCCAATTGCTCGTCTAGATTTGGAAAAACAAAAACATGGCAAATTTAATGTTTTGTCCGTCCTTTGAAATAAACTCATCCAAACAGTTTACTCAGTACTTAAAAAAAAGCCTTTTCACAGCCTTTTTAAATACTTTTTCTTGACTATATAAAAGAAATGCGTCGCCCTATTACACAAATATAAAAAAGAGCACAAAGAACATCAACATTTCATACACATTCCTCCAAATAAAAGTATTATTTGAGGTATTTGCAATCTCCTCATCATTGACAGTTATCGCTAACAACTTCTTCCCCTCAAACGCTTTAAACGCTCCTTTCTGGAGTACTTGGCAGTAACCGTGTCGTTAAAACTGGAGTCTGGCTGGTGTCCTCGCCCCGCACATGTCTCCGGGCTTCAGTTGGGTGAGTGGCAGGTGATAGGGCAGTGTTTTGGCCCAGAGCTGTGTTAGCTGAAGGCAGATTCCTCAGACTGACAGTTGGGGCTGTGGAGACTCCAGGGACCAGGCCTCCAGCTCATAAACTCTGGAAAAGAAAATAACATGCTTCAATATCACTGTTTTTTAAATGATAGACTTATTCATGGCCAGAGGGAAATGGTGCGTTTTTGTCAGTCGATAAACAAAACTTGCGTGAAAGATGTTTACGAACCTTAAGTGCATGTGATTATTTAACACCATTATATTTAAGCATTTGATAATAATCTTGCCTTGTTTTCACTAGTTTGTATTTGTACTTCTATTGGACATGGACATTAATTTCATAACTGTTAGTCGCAATCAAACAGTAAAAAACGTTCAAAAACATGTCTATTTTACACAATTGTTAAAGTTTGATGTGTGTAAAATGTCAAGAAATTACACATGAATCAATGCTATTACTTAACAGTCAGAGAACATAATTCAACTTAGAATATTAAACGACACAGAAACGTCAGTCTTTTGCGTGGCTTGCAAGGGAGAGGAAGGCTTAGCCGAGTCAAGATGTTGTAAGCAACCTGAACGACTTTCCAAAATCACTCTCAGCGTTCCTCCCTCTTACAAGTCATTATATTAAAATCACACATAAAAAGGAGGCGGGTCACATTTCTCATTGGTCAGCTTCACATCAAGGCACTTGTCTTTTACGACTCTTTGGTATTATCTTTAGAGATAAAAACCTTGGTGAATGTTCTACCCATCTGGTCCCCAGGATGGGAGGAACATTCCTCACGGCTGCTTCTACAACATTTTCACACATGTTATTAGAAATACATGCCTTTCCCTCCCCTCAGGCTAATGATGCAGATAACTTTTAACACACAAATATAATCATATATTTACCTTTTATCACAGTAAAGTAAATGTGCTATTCTCTTTCTAAATTAATGTTTAAACTCTCAGGAGAAATGATGATCCTGGTTCGTAAATTTACTTTCATTTATTTTAAAACTTTTTCCCTACTTCTCTTCACAAACTGCCACTTACAAATACGGCCCGATTGTCCGACAAATTGAGAAATTTGTGTTATTGCCATTTTTTTCCTTATTGATAATTACGTTTTCGACTCATTGAACTAAGATGCAGTCAAGATAAATATATTTTGAATTTTGCTATAAAATTATAAAAAAATTATCACAATAGCACATTTTTAGATTTATAATTTCACTTCCTGTTTGTTCTTTATGACATCACACTAGGAAATTACTCTGCAAACACTGGGCAAACAATCATCTATTGTCACCATTTTTTAATTTGACAAATAAAAATAATTTGAGAGCGACTTGATTTTGTTGAAATAATGTTTAGAGAGTTGAAAAAGTAGTTTCTTTTGTTTAAATTATGCTTACATTCTGACTGGAATGAGTGCCCCTAGTGTGATGTCACTTCCTGTCATTTTCTACAGATTTTTCAACGTTTTCTCCACAAATACCTGCTCGATTGGTGTAAAACTATCATTTACCGTATATGTACAACAGAAACACACCAAATGAAGCCCAAAATAAAAAAAATGTAAAAAACTGTCATTAAGCAATTTCAGAATATTCCAATATATCGTGCTCAGTGTTTTAAGATGTCTTTATTGTACTACTGATCATCCTGTGTCTAGGTTTACCTCTATCACCACTAATTACTCTGTGAAGTATTACAAGCTGCTGTGCTTTGTTGGGACACACATCTGGATTTGTCTCAGATGACGCGCCGCTGAAGGGGAAGCTCCGGGCTCATTCAGCAACAACAGGGTTTGTGTCCAGAGACCGCGCAAAAAGAGACAAAACACGTCCTCAAAGTCATGTAAAGCAGAAGACGAGGCTCTTTTCAAACAGCGTCGACTCTTTGTACGAAGGAAAAACACATCTGAAGCACCGTATTTTGTCAATAGCAACACATGAGGCTCTTTCTTACGGGTTCGAGATCGATAAACACAGCGCGATAGTCTGATTTAGTCTCAAAGTACAGCTTAATATGGGGAAAAATGACTAAAAGTACTCATTTACCAGACTAAACTCTGTTACCTCGGCTTTATTTATCATCTAGCGGTTTGTAGCGGTTCCAATGAGCTCTTGAAAAACACTCAAACTTCCTCGAAATGCCAGGTGTTTTATTTATTTATTTGTTAACCTTGATGTAACCAGGTAAGAACCCATTGACACCGATGGAGCGGCTTCTCATTTCTGGAACAACCGTGTGGAAAGACGAATCCCGTGGTCATGGAAACGATATCTGTGTGTTTGAGAAGCGTCAAATCATTGGCTGAAGACCGTATTTTGACTCGTCGCAAACGCTCAGTCAATAGCAACACATGAGGCTCTTTCTTCCGTTTTCGAGATCGATAAACACATCGCGATAGTCTGATTTTGTCTGATTTTGTCTCAAAGTACAGCTTAATATGGGGAAAAATTACTAAAAGTACTCATTTACGAGACTAAACTCTGTTACATCGGCTTTATTCATCATCTTTATACTTAGAATTATAACAAACACTTAGTTTATAACAGTTTATAACAGTTTATAACTTTATAACAAACACTGTTAGTCCTGAACACTCACAATACTGACCTAACCTAATACTGATGTGCAATTCTGTCATATGTGCAATTGCTGTTGGAATTCATGTGCAATTCATGTGCAATTACAGTGAAATTCATGCGCAATCTATGTGCTGTCGTGACACATATTCATGTGCAATTACTGTCGGGATCACATGCAATGGTATTTATGTATTTATTTATTTATTTTTATCTTTATTATTTTTTCCCCTCCATCCCTTGTTGGGTTTTGTCTATGGGAGTTTTTGTTTATAGGAGATCTTCTACTGAAAGTGTTTTTCAGACTTCCTATAAGTGATCTGTTCTTCTGTATCTACCTCTGTATCTACCTGCGTTGCACCAATGAAATTTCCCCATGTGGGACAATAAAGGAATATCTTATCTTATCTTATCTTATCTAGCGGTTTGTTTCTGTTGAATAATGCCGAGTTGGAAGTGCAGAGTTTGCTGGAAAAACAACGTCTTAAGCCCAATTAAACGCCGGAGCCCCTCGTGAATTGAGCGCACCAGCATTTCACGCATTAAACAAGAGATTAGACAAGATAAAGTGAAAACCTCGTTATCCAAATCTGCAGTCGGGCCAAACAGAGCAGATCTCCTGAAAACTTGATGAACTTGTTTTCCTTTTTTAATCGTTTGAATCTCGGTTTTCTCGCGTTTTTTTACAGTCGCAGTGAGAAAGCCGTTGTTTTCGGGACGTGTGAGAACCGGTGAGCTTGGGCCGCACCCCCGTGTATTGCCTTTCTCCGTGTTTAGCTTTCGGCTCTTAAATAAAGCTGTGCCTCGTCCCAAAGCCGCTGTTTGTGCTGCAGAAATCCACTCAAGAGCTCAGATTGACTGTCTTCAAACAGAGACACAGAGCGCTAAAGGAGCCAGGCAAAGGGATGCGTTTTATATCATGAAACTCTGCTTTATTCAGTCATACGTCATTATTCTGCCACTACTAAAAGACAAAGACAAGCAAAAGGGTGGGAAACAGATGTGGCTTAAGACGTAACTTACAACAAATGATGATTTCTGTTGTATTGAGACTTTTTAAATACATTATCAGGACAAAACTGTGGTTCAAAAGCCAATGAAGTGGCATTATAAAGTAAAATAAATGTTCTTTTACACATTTTTGCACTGCAGAGTCTGATAATGATGTTTATGGACAAATAAGGGAGCACACTGACTACATTATTGACCAAATAAAGGTTGAATTATGGTGACTTAAGGCTTCTAGATAGAGAATATTTGCAAATAAAGTGTATGAGGGAAGAAAATTAGAAATTGCTTATTTTTTGTTCACATTTTTATTCAAAAATTGTGTCCAAAAATGATTACAATTGTATATATTTTTTATGGTCGATTATAGTACAATTAGTTGATTAATTGTCGCTGCTCAACTTACCACAGAGTGAATTAGTGACACATAGTGATGGACGGGTCAATACCAAATATCAACATATCGATACTGACAGAGGTATCGAAAAGTATTGACATCTAAATCTTGTCATACATTGTTGTCATTTCACATATATTTACTTTTCATTTTAGCTTGAGCAGAATTTGAATGAAAATAATGCTAGCCAAGCCAAGGACAAACTGTTTCAACACATTTAAAGCAAAACTCATCGGTATCGGCATCAGTATCGGACTGATATTGCAATATTTGTCACAGAACATCCGGATCAAATAAAAAAAATCTGTGGTTTCGCAACATTAAGAGTCTGATAAAAAGACTAATGCATTATTATTAGTAGTGCTATTTCTTAATGAACTATTGCATAAAAAACAACTGTTTCTCTGGCTTTATCATGTCTTTAAAAGCTCAATAAAACACCTTTAACAAACTGCTGACGGCACCAACACCGTCTACAGTGATGGAAGTCGCACATTCAGCACGTTTTCCCTGCGTTTCAAGCACATTCGGGCTCCACAGCGAGGCAGGATTCACAGAGAAAAGCCGCATCACGTAAACTCTGGAGGATTATATTCTCTGAGCGGCGCCGCGTGTTTCCAAACACTTGACGAGCCTCTCCGTTCCTTCCCCTCATCGACTCCTTTAATCCCCGTGTGACTGGATCAGGTTTTTAAAGGCGCCCTAATGACCAATCAGCTTCCTCTGTGAGCTCCCGAATCAATTCAAAGTCACATTCCGAGGATTTCTGCCCGAAACTACGCGCTCGCTTTGTCTCGTCGGCAGCGGGAGGGAAATCACCGGCGTTGGCGCTCGAGACACACTTTGAATACGATTTAATTCAAAAAACGGGTTTCGCAGAAAGAAGAGAGAGGATAAATTAGACTATTGTGTCAAAGCGGATGCAAACGGAGCGCGCAGAGAGTGTTGAACGATCAGGTAAAACGTACACGGACGTTTTTTTAAGTATTTTTCAAATCTATATCAAAATGTCTCGGGGAACTTTTTAATGGCGCGTTATTTGCTCAAAAGTTTCTGGTGAAGTTAAAGCAACAACTTGGGGAAATTGGTTTTCTTCTTTTTTTTTTTTTTTTGCAAAGCGTTTCTGCAGCAGGACTTTTCAGCTTATTCAGAAGTGTTCACTGCGGTGTTTGAAAAAAGCCTTCATGTAAAACGATTAGGTGGAGTTCGTGCTAGTTCAACTTTCGTTTCTCTCTTCACGAGGGAAAAAGGAGTCGTTTGAGAGTCGTGTGGACGGCGAACAGAATGTGCGTGTTATCGCTTCTTATTTTTTCCAGTTTTTAGACACAACATGAAAGAACAAAACACCAACAAGAGAAGAAACTCATCCAAACTATGACCTAATAATGTTTTGCCTTTGCATGTTTTTTAGAAAACCTCCTCCGTCATAACCTCAGAGTCTGTCTTATACTTTGGTTCCAACTAGAGAGCGACCGATGTGGATTTTTACCAATATTGATATGTATCAGGACGAAGAGAAAAACACGGCTGTTTTTTAATGCCAGAATGCAGGGCAGATTTCCAACAAAAATCATAAAATAACCAGTTCCCCCAGAGAGACTCAGACAAACACAGAAAAAAACGTTCAGTGAGCTTTATTACGTTGGTTCTTTGGCGCTCAGACCCTGGCGGGAGACGTTGCGATCCTGGGCGTGGCATAATCTAACTGTATTATTGGAGAGGGTCGAGAGGATGATGGGGACGGTAGAGAGGATGATGAGGACGATGTGAGGGATGCAGAGGAGGAGAAGGGGAGGTGGTGGTAGATGTGAGGAGAGGGTAGAGAGAATGTTGAGGACGATGTGAGGGATGCAGAGGAGGTGAAGGGGAGGTAGTGGTAGATGTGAGGAGAGGGTAGAGAGAATGTTGAGGACGATGTGAGGGATGCAGAGGAGGAGAAGGGGAGGTGGTGGTAGATGTGAGGAGAGGGTAGAGAGAATGTTGAGGACGATGTGAGGGATGCAGAGGAGGAGAAGGGGAGGTGGTGGTAGATGTGAGGAGAGGGTAGAGAGAATGTTGAGGACGATGTGAGGGATGCAGAGGAGGAGAAGGGGAGGTGGTGGTAGATGTGAGGAGAGGGTAGAGAGAATGTTGAGGACGATGTGAGGGATGCAGAGGAGGAGAAGGGGAGGTGGTGGTAGATGTGAGGAGAGGGTAGAGAGAATGTTGAGGACGATGTGAGGGATGCAGAGGAGGTGAAGGGGAGGTGGTGGTAGATATGAGGAGAGGGTAGAGAGAATGTTGAGGACGATGTGAGGGATGCAGAGGAGGAGAAGGGGAGGTGGTGGTAGATGTGAGGAGAGGGTAGAGAGAATGTTGAGGACGATGTGAGGGATGCAGAGGAGGAGAAGGGGAGGTGGTGGTAGATGTGAGGAGAGGGTAGAGAGAATGTTGAGGACGATGTGAGGGATGCAGAGGAGGTGAAGGGGAGGTGGTGGTAGATATGAGGAGAGGGTAGAGAGGATGATGAGGACGATGTGAGGGATGCAGAGGAGGTGAAGGGGAGGTGGTGGTAGATGTGAGGAGAGGGTAGAGAGAATGTTGAGGACGATGTGAGGGATGCAGAGGAGGAGAAGGGGAGGTGGTGGTAGATGTGAGGAGAGGGTAGAGAGAATGTTGAGGACGATGTGAGGGATGCAGAGGAGGTGAAGGGGAGGTGGTGGTTCGCAGTACGGTCTGAAGCGGTCAAGCCAACTGCATGAGGTTTAAATGGGGCAGAGTGGGCGCTGATTGGAGCAGAGGAGGTGCTCGCCGAGTAACTTGGGAGCGTCGATTGAAGCTGGAGAGCGGGTGTGGCCCTGGTGTAGCAGTGGACGTAGATTGGGTGGAGTTAGGTCTTCCAGGCTGAATTCACGCAGGCTTCATTTTGACTTCAAACTGGATTAGAGAGCTGCGTGGCCCCGTTTTGTGCAGTTCTTTCTATGCAATAAAGTGTTCAAATGTGTGGTTTTTAGAAGCTGGTTGTACTAATACATTTAAAGGCCAATAGTCGCTAAAAAAGTGCAAATATCGGGCCAGAGAATCGACCAACTGACACGTTGGTTTACCTCTAGTTCCACGATATTCGCCCATCGATGAAAGACGTTTGGGCGCCCTTCATCAAAACATTTACACATTGTCCTAAAGATGAATCGATGCAAGATTAATCACAGTCAAGTGGAAATCGCGGCCAGCAAAGAAGGCTGCAATCTTAAAAGAGACATAATTTCCCCCCAAAAACAACAAAATAACCGGTCTAATTCTGAATATAAAAACTGCTGACTAGAGTTTAGATCTGTGCATGTTGTACTTTGTCAGTTCGTAGGCCTTTTCCAGTCTTTTTGTTCATCTGCGTTTCAATGTGAACGTTTAAATGAACTCAAAATATAATGTTTTCCCTTTTTATTGAACTTCAAAAGTCCTGGTTTGTTGGTTCAGTTCAGTTTTTCGTACTGGCAGAAACGGGGACTTTCTAGCCGCGGAGCGATAGTGCTAGACATTCAGCCACACCTCCAAACAAGCAGAAGGAAAAAAGTGTTTTATTAGTTCTTCTACCTACTCCTAGTTTTGTATAGTTTAGTCTCACCACACACTTATCCTGACGGTGACATTTCCACATCTGAATGTCAAGAGCCGTAACCTTTTAATGGGCTTTTATTCAGGAGTCAAGAGTCTAATTAAGCAACAAATTACCTTGCTCTTTAGAGTCATTTGAGAAGAGCAAACTCGAGGAAGAAACGCTGAGCCGACATATATTAAACGTATTCATATCCACACGTGTTTATTGTTGAATTATTCTGTGTTCGTTTTCACACATGTACAAAAACTTTTTTTCAATTAAACAACTACAACAATGAACATAACAATACAGTCGCAAAAAAACTAAAATATTCCACCTTCACCACATATTTACACACAAAAAAGACAACTAAAAGAACAAAAAACTAAAAAACATTGATAGATTTTACATTAAAAAAAAGAAAATAAACCTAAAACAACACCAGTATTTCAATGAATAACATTATATAATAAACATATTAATAAAAAATAAAAATAATGATAATGAATGAATAAAAATAATTAAAAATAATAATAATAATGCATTCATAAGTAAATAAAATCATTTTGGAAAGTAATATATGGCCTTCTAAAACTACATTTTTCTGTGTTGTTTTTTCCACACTTGGTCCTGGTTTGAGTCCAGTTTTGTCCTGACTCGATTTAAAGTCGTGGCGGTTTGGTCCAGATATAGTTCCGGGTTCAGTCTTAGTTTAGACGCCAAATTGTTAGCGAGTGAGAACGCACCCGACGGAGAAACACGGGCTTTTGTCAAAGTTCAAATGCGACGCTGGTTCTACGCCGGCTTCGCAGAATCATCATCATCTTTGGTCCTGTTCCATGTTTGGTCTTGTTCTTTCTCGTCGTTCACACCTGTTGAAAACAGACCTGAACAGTGCGCTTCAACAGGCTTTAGAATACAGCAAAACAACATCTGTTCCTTCTGTAGTGTTTCATCACTCAGGAACATGTTTGGACTGTCAAACATCATGGTTGTGGTATTAGAACCGACGTGTTGCTTTCACACACGCAGAGATGAGTGAAAACAGCTTTTAAACTCGTTGCGGTGACTATTTCGGGTCCGTGAGGTGAATGAGCGACACACGAGGAGCTGTGAAGAGTTTAAAATGAACTAATTCACGTTTCGAAACAGTAAAAAGCACGGAAATCCCGCTCAGGCCAAATCAGCGGAAGTGCAAACGGAGCAGAACGAGGCGAAAGTGGGCGTGGCAGAATCAGCCTGCAGACTCCTCCCTCATCCAACTCATTTCAAACCCTCCTCTTCTTTCTCCAGTCGCATTACCCCTCTCGCAGCCCTCCTCCACCCCAGCACCACCTTTGCACAAGTTTTCTTTTCAGGTTCTGTTTTCACCACAACCAGTGTCTTGTCTCTGTGGGAAAGATTCAATTCACGACCTGCTCTTTGCTTCTCATCGTTCCCTGTCCAGGTCTGAGCGCACAATATGAATCATTCCTCGGAGGCCGGTCTCAAAGACGTCACGTTCTGTTTGTGCCGGGAGACAAAAGGCTCTCCATTAAACTGCCGCTTCTCTCATTTAGAACTGAGGACGCAATTTTAGACCATTTTTTTCTCCACTGGACTTGCATCTGAATTGCAAATTGTATACAGAGGAAAGACAGAGGAAAGACAGAGGAAAGACAGAGGAGAGACAGAGGAAAGACAGAGGAGAGACAGAGGAAAGACGGAGGAAAGACAGAGAAAAGACAGAGGAAAAACAGAGGAAAGACAGTGGAAAGAAAGAGAAGAGACAGAGCAGAGATAGAGCAAAGACAGAAGAAAGAAAGAGAGACAGAGGAAAGACAGAGGAGAGACAGAGGAAAGACGGAGGAGAGACAGAAGAAAGACAGAGGAGAGACAGAGGAAAGACAGAGGAGAGACAGAGGAAAGACAGAGGAGAGACAGAGGAAAGACAGAGGAAAGACAGAGGAAAGACAGAGGAGAGACAGAGGAAAGACAGAGGAGAGACAGAGGAAAGACAGAGGAGAGACAGAGGAAAGACAGAGGAAAGACAGAGGAAAGACGGAGGAAAGACAGAGGAGAGACAGAGGAAAGACAGAGGAGAGACAGAGGAAAGACAGAGGAAAGACGGAGGAGAGACAGAGGAAAGACAGAGGAGGGACAGAGGAAAGAGAGACAGAGGAAAGACAGAGGAGAGACAGAAGAGAGACAGAGGAGAGACTGAGGAGGGACAGAGGAAAGACAGAGGAGAGACTGAGAGAAGACAGAGCAAAGACAGAGACAGAATCAGCCGAGCGGACGCTGTTGTAGCCGCGCACTCTATCCTTTTTGTCACCCAAGAACGTCCCTTGTACACTTGACCTAAATCACTCCATCCGGTCGTGTACAAGTCCTGGAATCAGTGACGAGGGTTGAGAATGGCCTACGTTCTACTTCATTTGAGTCTCTCCAGGTTGAACTCCTACAACAAACGCCAAATCCTAACCTGGTACATTCTGTCTTCCTCCAGGTCTGATCGTCGGCTCGCTGATGGTCTGCTGGCTCCCGAACCAGATCCGCCGCCTCATGATGGCCGCCGTGCCCAAATCCCGCTGGACCGTCTCGTTCTTCCACAGCTACGTCACGCTGCACCCCATCGCCGACACGTTCTTCTACCTCAGCTCCGTGATCAACCCGTTCCTCTACAACCTCTCCTCGCGACAGTTCCGCGGGGTGTTTCTGCAGGTGCTGAAATGCCGGCTGACCATCGAACACGTCAACAAACGCACCGTGGCCGGCTCCCGCCCCGCCTCTTCCGCCCGATCGATGCGACCGCTCCTGTTCAAGTCGCTGAGACGAAGCAAGGGCGACAATGGGTCCACCCTCGAGAAGGACAAGCCGCCGCCGACTTTCACCACGTTTCAGCAACAGAGCGACTCGGGGATCGGGTCGGAAACGCAACGGTCGCTGAATCTGACCGAGGACGTGGAAACGCACGAGAAGAATAAGCTACCGGAGTCCGAAGTTTGATTGGCTTCGCGATCGTTCGAAAGCCCGGTGTCCGCCGCACGATTTCAGGAGTTCGAATCTCGCGTCGCGGCTCGAAAACGTTGGTTTAGACCGAAGATGGGCTGATGTTTTTTGAAGCTTCGTGGCAGAGTGGGACCTCCTCGCGCCGCGTCTACAAACGGTTACACAAGCCACAAACAGGCGCATATCCCCGCGTCCATTTCATTCACAAAAGTGTAAGAATAGACTTTAAACAGAGACTTTCCGAGCCTGATATTCACAGTGAGATCACGTGTCTTACAGTTTAAACTCCACACGTTTCGCGGTGGATAAATGTCACAATCATGCGGTGGACACCAGGCTCTGAGGTTATCGCGGAAGAAGGAGGAAACGACCTGCTTTTAGAGTGTGTTTGGTAAAGTGTTCATAAAGTGCAAGAGGTTTGAAAGGTTTGTAAATGTTTATTGAGGAAGTTAATTCAACGTGAGTCTTACTTAAAAGACCAGTCTAAGGATATAATTCCAGTTCCACGAAAAAGACTTAAAAACAGATATTTACTTGTTTTGCCTTCAACTATTTCTTTTCAAATGGCACTTTTCTACAAATTAACTTATGTGTAGTTTAAAGCAACAGTGCGTAACTTTCTAGAGATGGCTCGATTCCATGGCAACAGAATATCCTCCAGTCCTCTGAACCTTCTATATAAGTATAGATATGTCTAATGTCACACTGTGGAATATTACAGCTAAAAGAACAACATTTCCATAGAAACAAGGCCAAGAGTTCATGTTTTTCAGTGCAATAAAACATCCAAAATGAAATAAACGTGCTTTTATCATAGTGTGTGTAAAAAGTTACGTACTGGGGCTTTAAGTGGATGAAGAGGATTTGAACTATCTTTATATTTTGAATGATAAAAAGTCCTCGATATGTCACCCGCAACAGAAGAAAGTAGATGAATGACACCAATAAAATCAATATTTTAAGGTGCACTATGTAACTTTTCTGGTGCAGTGTTCTTGCTTTGCCTGAAATGTTTCACAGTGTGGCATTAAACACATCTACTTTGCCTTTATTCAACTGATTTTTTAACTTCCTATTGCCAAAAATACAATTAAAACACGTATATTCACTGTAACTGTAACTCGCTGTCATCTGCTTGTCTCCACGGAGCTTAATGTCATACTGCGGAACATTCACATCACATCTCCATAGAGACAAAGACAAACTGGTGCCAGAGTCTCTACAAGAGAAATATGAGTGCACCTTTAACTTCAGGAGGCTTTTTCAGGAAATAACCTTTCTTTTTCCACTAAAGTTGTCGTATTGTTCTTCAAATACGTCATCAACAACTAAACAAACCTAAATATTCAAAAGGAGATGGATAAAGTTGACGGGAAGCAGTTAAACGTGGCCCGGATTGGGTCAGGACTCGGGGGTAAACCGCAGCGTCTCCTCTCGACCCGGTGCTGTTTGCAGAGAGACCGACCAAAGCAAACGTCAATATTTGTGTGACTCGGGCTGAAAGAAGAGCGCTGAAGAGACACGACTCCGGACGCTGCTTTGTCTGCGGGAAATCTGTGGAAAGTCTGTGCACACAAGACCAGGATAAAACCGCGCTCGTCGCTTTGTCTCGTGCATCGTGCTGGTTTCTCTACATATCCCTGCGTCCTTAAAGCTCATTAAAGCTCCTTAAAGGTTTTTAAAGCTCCTTAAAGGTCCTTAAAGGTCCTTAAAGGTTCTTAAAGGTCCTTAAAGGTTTTTAAAGCTCCTTAAAGGTCCTTAAAGGTTTTTAAAGCTCCTTAAAGGTCCTTAAAGCTCCTTAAAGGTCCTTAAAGGTTCTTAAAGCTCCTTAAAGGTCCTTAAAGGTTCTTAAAGCTCCTTAAAGGTCCTTAAAGCTCCTTAAAAGTCCTTAAAGGTTCTTAAAGGTCCTTAAAGGTCCTTAAAGGTTCTTAAAGCTCCTTAAAGGTCCTTAAAGCTCCTTAAAGCTCCTTAAAGCTCCTTAAAGCTCCTTAAAGGTTCTTAAAGCTCCTTAAAGGTCCTTAAAGCTCCTTAAAGGTCCTTAAAGGTTCTTAAAGGTCCTTAAAGGTTCTTAGAGGTTCTTAAAGGTTCTTAAAGTTCCTTAAAGGTTCTTAAAGGTTCTTAAAGGTCCTTAAAGGTTCTTAAAGGTTCTTAAAGGTTCTTAAAGGTTCTTAAAGGTCCTTAAAGCTCCTTAAAGGTGCACTATGAACCGGACAAGAATCTGCTGCAAAACATTTCTAGTGTAAATAAATGAAATAAACTCGTTTTCATTTGGTTAATTGTCCGAAAACGTGATTTAATTTGGCCTTCCTGATTTTCTAACCACGAAAGGAGGAAGTTATGAACCCGTTTATAATCCGTTTGGCGCGTCGTTCACGTTCGCGCCGGGCTTTCTAACCTCTCATTTATTGAATCGTAGGTGTTTTCTATCGCAGCATGGTTTAGTTTAGTGTCATACTGTGAAAAAGCAGTTATACACAGTATAGAGACAAGCAGAAAAGTTACACAGTGCACCTTTAAAACACGACAAGCCTCTGCGACGACTACAGGCACGACAGACGCGACGATCAGGGAAAAATATCACTTGCTGGTTGAACATAAATGTTTATTCAAAAAACGACTGACGTTTTTCCTCTTTTCTGTCGCAACTTTAACACCTTATTGCTATGTTTAGTGGGTAATAAGTGTGCAGATGGAACTCGAACCGGCAACCCCACCGTTCGAAACAGACTCTTAAACCACTGCACCGCTGCCGCTTTCAAACCAAGTTATTTGTTTCTTCTTTTCCGTCTGTAAATGCGACAAAGTGACACCAAACTGTGCGAAAATTTTGTCTTTTTTTTGTTGTCGATGATAATTTCAGTATTTATAATTTATGTCGAAAAGTAAAGCGAGTTTAAAGGTGAGAACAAGACGCTGGAGGTTCTGACACGTCGCACACGTTGATAACACGGTCCAAAGTCTCAGATACTTATTAGATAAGGAAACGCAGTAAAAACAACACTAATATTTATGGAGCTTGTATGTTACTGTGTGTGTCTGTGTTTTTCCACTCGTATATTAACTGTGTCTGTTCATCCACTTCATAAATGTGTAACACTGAACGTCTCATCTCTTTTATTTATACGTCGAGCGGTGAGTCTCAAACTTTTCACACACTTGCTCTGGTCATTGTTTTATATTTGACCTTTTTACGAATCAGGTCTCATTTAGGACACATATGATGGAGTTAAAGTGGGAAGTGTGTGTGGCTCTTGCGGTGTTAAAAAAGAAGGAACTAGGATCAGAGCTGGGCCTGTGTTGCCAGAGCCTGGAGCTGTGTTTCAGCGGCTGCACCAGCTCTGAGTTCTGATTGGCTGGAGGTGCCGGGCTTTGGGTTTTATTCCAGCTCCATTGAACTGGAGGAGGAACTGGCAACGCAAATGAGAGGCTCATGTCGGGCTGATCCTTCGCTGATCCAGTTCAGTTTAACTTAGAATATTCAGACATTAGTCCATAAATAACAACAACACTTGACTTGCAGAAAGAGGCTGTGGAGATATTTATAATTCACAAAAAGCTAAATTTAACTACTATAACGATGCTGAGGGTTATATATTTCAACGTCTGTGGAAGATGCACAAGTTTTTTAAGTTTAAGTTCACACGTGCAACTGTTTAAGACCTTTAACAGAACTTTTCATTACATTGGTTTTAATTTCAGTTCTTTAATGTTAAAACAATGTAGATATAATGTTCAAAGTTGATACAATTAAGAATGAATCATAATTAAAACATGTTTATCTCTTATCGGGGGGACACAGAGTGGTCAAGTTTGTGAAATTTTTTACTCTTAAAAAAGAAACCAAGTTTAAATTTAAAACCAGGTCTGGACCAGTTGAAGGAAAACTACAAACCAGGTCCTTAGGTTAGATCCAAACCAGGTCCAGGTCCTCAGTTTAGATCCAAACCAGGTCCAGGTCCTTAGTTTAGATCCAAACCAGGTCCAGGTCCTTAGTTTAGATCCAAACCAGGTCCAGGTCCTTAGTTTAGATCCAAACCAGGTCCAGGTCCTTAGTTTAGGTCCAAACCAGGTCCAGGTCCTTAGTTTAGATCCAAACCAGGTCCAGGTCCTTAGTTTAGATCCAAACCAGGTCCAGGTCCTTAGTTTAGATCCAAACCAGGTCCAGGTCCTTAGTTTAGGTCCAAACCAGGTCCAGGTCCTTAGTTTAGATCCAAACCAGGTCCAGGTCCTTAGTTTAGATCCAAACCAGGTCCAGGTCCTTAGTTTAGGTCCAAACCAGGTCCAGGTCCTTAGTTTAGATCCAAACCAGGTCCAGGTCCTTAGTTTAGATCCAAACCAGGTCCAGGTCCTTAGTTTAGGTCCAAACCAGGTCCAGGTCCTTAGTTTAGATCCAAACCAGGTCCAGGTCCTTAGTTTAGATCCAAACCAGGTCCAGGTCCTTAGTTTAGGTCCAAACCAGGTCCAGGTCCTTAGTTTAGATCCAAACCAGGTCCAGGTCCTTAGTTTAGATCCAAACCAGGTCCAGGTCCTTAGTTTAGATCCAAACCAGGTCCAGGTCCTTAGTTTAGGTCCAAACCAGGTCCAGGTCCTTAGTTTAGATCCAAACCAGGTCCAGGTCCTTAGTTTAGATCCAAACCAGGTCCAGGTCCTTAGTTTAGGTCCAAACCAGGTCCAGGTCCTTAGTTTAGATCCAAACCAGGTCCAGGTCCTTAGTTTAGATCCAAACCAGGTCCAGGTCCTTAGTTTAGATCCAAACCAGGTCCAGGTCCTTAGTTTAGGTCCAAACCAGGTCCAGGTCCTTAGTTTAGATCCAAACCAGGTCCAGGTCCTTAGTTTAGATCCAAACCAGGTCCAGGTCCTTAGTTTAGGTCCAAACCAGGTCCAGGTCCTTAGTTTAGATCCAAACCAGGTCCAGGTCCTTAGTTTAGATCCAAACCAGGTCCAGGTCCTTAGTTTAGATCCAAACCAGGTCCAGGTCCTTAGTTTAGATCCAAACCAGGTCCAGGTCCTTAGTTTAGATCCAAACCAGGTCCAGGTCCTTAGTTTAGGTCCAAACCAGGTCCAGGTCCTTAGTTTAGATCCAAACCAGGTCCAGGTCCTTAGTTTAGATCCAAACCAGGTCCAGGTCCTTAGTTTAGGTCCAAACCAGGTCCAGGTCCTTAGTTTAGATCCAAACCAGGTCCAGGTCCTTAGTTTAGATCCAAACCAGGTCCAGGTCCTTAGTTTAGGTCCAAACCAGGTCCAGGTCCTTAGTTTAGATCCAAACCAGGTCCAGGTCCTTAGTTTAGATCCAAACCAGGTCCAGGTCCTTAGTTTAGGTCCAAACCAGGTCCAGGTCCTTAGTTTAGATCCAAACCAGGTCCAGGTCCTTAGTTTAGATCCAAACCAGGTCCAGGTCCTTAGTTTAGATCCAAACCAGGTCCAGGTCCTTAGTTTAGATCCAAACCAGGTCCAGGTTCTTAGTTTAGATCCAAACCAGGTCCAGGTCCTCAGTTTAGATCCAAACCAGGTCCAGGTCCTTAGTTTAGGTCCAAACCAGGTCCAGGTCCTCAGTTTAGGTCCAAACCAGGTCCAGGTCCTTAGTTTAGATCCAAACCAGGTCCAGGTCCTTAGTTTAGGTCCAAACCAGGTCCAGGTCCTTAGTTTAGGTCCAAACCAGGTCCAGGTCCTTAGTTTAGGTCCAAACCAGGTCCAGGTCCTTAGTTTAGATCCAAACCAGGTCCAGGTCCTTAGTTTAGGTCCAAACCAGGTCCAGGTCCTTAGTTTAGATCCAAACCAGGTCCAGGTCCTTAGTTTAGATCCAAACCAGGTCCAGGTCCTTAGTTTAGGTCCAAACCAGGTCCAGGTCCTTAGTTTAGATCCAAACCAGGTCCAGGTCCTTAGTTTAGATCCAAACCAGGTCCAGGTCCTTAGTTTAGATCCAAACCAGGTCCAGGTCCTTAGTTTAGATCCAAACCAGGTCCAGGTCCTTAGTTTAGGTCCAAACCAGGTCCAGGTCCTTAGTTTAGATCCAAACCAGGTCCAGGTCCTTAGTTTAGATCCAAACCAGGTCCAGGTCCTTAGTTTAGATCCAAACCAGGTCCAGGTCCTTAGTTTAGGTCCAAACCAGGTCCAGGTCCTTAGTTTAGATCCAAACCAGGTCCAGGTCCTTAGTTTAGATCCAAACCAGGTCCAGGTCCTTAGTTTAGATCCAAACCAGGTCCAGGTCCTTAGTTTAGATCCAAACCAGGTCCAGGTCCTTAGTTTAGATCCAAACCAGGTCCAGGTCCTTAGTTTAGGTCCAAACCAGGTCCAGGTCCTTAGTTTAGATCCAAACCAGGTCCAGGTCCTTAGTTTAGATCCAAACCAGGTCCAGGTCCTTAGTTTAGATCCAAACCAGGTCCAGGTCCTTAGTTTAGGTCCAAACCAGGTCCAGGTCCTTAGTTTAGGTCCAAACCAGGTCCAGGTCCTTAGTTTAGATCCAAACCAGGTCCAGGTCCTTAGTTTAGATCCAAACCAGGTCCAGGTCCTTAGTTTAGATCCAAACCAGGTCCAGGTCCTTAGTTTAGATCCAAACCAGGTCCAGGTCCTTAGTTTAGATCCAAACCAGGTCCAGGTCCTTAGTTTAGGTCCAAACCAGGTCCAGGTCCTTAGTTTAGATCCAAACCAGGTCCAGGTCCTTAGTTTAGGTCCAAACCAGGTCCAGGTCCTCAGTTTAGGTCCAAACCAGGTCCAGGTCCTTAGTTTAGATCCAAACCAGGTCCAGGTCCTTAGTTTAGGTCCAAACCAGGTCCAGGTCCTTAGTTTAGATCCAAACCAGGTCCAGGTCCTTAGTTTAGATCCAAACCAGGTCCAGGTCCTTAGTTTAGATCCAAACCAGGTCCAGGTCCTTAGTTTAGATCCAAACCAGGTCCAGGTCCTTAGTTTAGGTCCAAACCAGGTCCAGGTCCTTAGTTTAGATCCAAACCAGGTCCAGGTCCTTAGTTTAGATCCAAACCAGGTCCAGGTCCTTAGTTTAGGTCCAAACCAGGTCCAGGTCCTTAGTTTAGATCCAAACCAGGTCCAGGTCCTTAGTTTAGATCCAAACCAGGTCCAGGTCCTTAGTTTAGGTCCAAACCAGGTCCAGGTCCTTAGTTTAGATCCAAACCAGGTCCAGGTCCTTAGTTTAGATCCAAACCAGGTCCAGGTCCTTAGTTTAGGTCCAAACCAGGTCCAGGTCCTTAGTTTAGATCCAAACCAGGTCCAGGTCCTTAGTTTAGATCCAAACCAGGTCCAGGTCCTTAGTTTAGATCCAAACCAGGTCCAGGTCCTTAGTTTAGATCCAAACCAGGTTCAGGTCCTTAGTTTAGATCCAAACCAGGTCCAGGTCCTTAGTTTAGGTCCAAACCAGGTCCAGGTCCTTAGTTTAGATCCAAACCAGGTTCAGGTCCTTAGTTTAGGTCCAAACCAGGTCCAGGTCCTTAGTTTAGATCCAAACCAGGTCCAGGTCCTTAGTTTAGATCCAAACCAGGTCCAGGTCCTTAGTTTAGATCCAAACCAGGTCCAGGTCCTTAGTTTAGGTCCAAACCAGGTCCAGGTCCTTAGTTTAGGTCCAAACCAGGTCCAGGTCCTTAGTTTAGATCCAAACCAGGTCCAGGTCCTTAGTTTAGATCCAAACCAGGTCCAGGTCCTTAGTTTAGATCCAAACCAGGTCCAGGTCCTTAGTTTAGGTCCAAACCAGGTCCAGGTCCTTAGTTTAGGTCCAAACCAGGTCCAGGTCCTTAGTTTAGGTCCAAACCAGGTCCAGGTCCTTAGTTTAGATCCAAACCAGGTCCAGGTCCTTAGTTTAGGTCCAAACCAGGTCCAGGTCCTTAGTTTAGATCCAAACCAGGTCCAGGTCCTTAGTTTAGATCCAAACCAGGTCCAGGTCCTTAGTTTACATCCAAACCAAAATCAAATCCAAAATCACTTACAAATCTTACAATAATCACTGTCGCATTCACTGTCCCGGCAAAGAGAGAAAACGTCCTATTTCATGGACTAATGACGCTTGAGTCGAGTCATTTGTCTCAGTCTTTCATAACAATAATGTCCATCCTTTTCATAAACACTTATATAATACACTCTTTTATATGACGTTATTTTTCATTGTTTTTCCAACGCAAAGCGAACAAAGCTGTGTTAGAACTGAGACTTATCTGGAGCTACAAACCCAGGACTAGAACAGGATCAAACCAAGTCTAAATCAGGACTAAACTGGCTCAAACCAAGTCTAAATCAGGACTAAACTGGCTCAAACCAAGTCTAAATCAGGACTAAACTGGCTCAAACCAAGTCTAAATCAGGACTAAACTGGCTCAAACCAAGTCTAAATCAGGACTAAACTGGCTCAAACCAAGTCTAAATCAGGACTAGACTAGCTCAAACCAAGTCTAAATCAGGACTAAACTAGCTCAAACCAAGTCTAAATCAGGACTAAACTGGCTCAAACCAAGTCTAAATCAGGACTAAACTGGCTCAAACCAAGTCTAAATCAGGACTAAACTGGCTCAAACCAAGTCTAAATCAGGACTAAACTAGCTCAAACCAAGTCTAAATCAGGACTAAACTGGCTCAAACCAAGTCTAAATCAGGACTAGAACAGGATCAAACCAAGTCTAAATCAGGACTAAACTAGCTCAAACCAAGTCTAAATCAGGACTAAACTGGCTCAAACCAAGTCTAAATCAGGACTAAACTGGCTCAAACCAAGTCTAAATCAGGACTAGAACAGGATCAAACCAAGTCTAAATCAGGACTAAACTGGCTCAAACCAAGTCTTAATCAGGACTAAACTGGCTCAAACCAAGTCTAAATCAGGACTAAACTAGCTCAAACCAAGTCTAAATCAGGACTAAACTAGCTCAAACCAAGTCTTAATCAGGCCTAAACTGGCTCAAACCAAGTCTAAATCAGGACTAAACTGGCTCAAACCAAGTCTAAATCAGGACTAAACTGGCTCAAACCAAGTCTTAATCAGGACGAAACTGGCTCAAACCAAGTCTAAATCAGGACTAAACCGGCTCAAACCAAGTCTAAATCAGGACTAAACTAGCTCAAACCAAGTCTAAATCAGGACTAAACTGGCTCAAACCAAGTCTAAATCAGGACTAAACTGGCTCAAACCAAGTCTAAATCAGTGACATACTGCACCTTTAAACAGTTATTGAGTTAAATGTACCAGAGTTTGACGAGCGCTGCCTTTTCCCGCAGAAGTCGGACCAGAACTTCATAAATCCACTGGTCGAGTTGCATCACTTTAGTTGCCCAGGCGTTTTCTCCCCCCCCACAATGCACCTGGTCTGTCTCCCTCCACCTTTGATACGCCGTCATTTATTATTGATAGGAACACATCAGGTCTGCGGGTCCATGGCCTCCAGCAGCAGAGGAGGTTACAGCACAAGCATGAGATGGTTTCGTATCAGACTCGCCACATTTGTACGTTCAGTGTTTTAAGAAGGAAAAGCGAAAAACTGAATCTGTTTGAAGACAAAAAGATGCAAAAACAGACAAAACAGACGACCTGAAGAGTTAACAAGTTCACCTTTAATGTGTGTTTAAAGTGACAGGTCGGACCATTTATTGACCAAAAACAATATTAAAAATGTATTCCAGAAAAGCACATTTTTTTAGGTTTTTAATTTTGTAATTGATGACATCACACAAGCAAACACTGGGCAAAAACTCATCTAATGTCAAGTTTTTTTTACAAATAAAAATACATGAGATTGACTTTATTTCGTTGAATTCATGTTTAGAGTCAAAAAGGTTGTTTCTTTTGTGTAAATTCTGCAAAAACTTTGACTGGAATATAACTTCACCTGTTTTTCCATTATATTGTTTTATGTTCATCCAAAGCGAATAATATAGATTGATCTATTTAAAATCTTTCATTAACAATATTTAGATTTGGTGACATCATATTTGTTTTGGGTCAACACTTTCTTTCTTTTTTTGGAGTGTAAAATATTAATATTTGAAGAGATTTATGTGTGAATAAAAAACGTTTTTTTCTGTCATTTTTGCCAGTGTTTCCACCAGAAACCATAAACCAGGACTATAACAGGACTATAACAGGACTATAACAGGACTATGACAGGACTATAACAGGACTATGACAGGACTATGACAGGACTATAGCAGGACTACAACAGGACTATAACAGGACTGTAACAGGACTGTAACAGGACTATAACAGGACTATAACAGGGCTATGACAGGACTATAACAGGACTATAACAGGACTATGACAGGACTATAACAGGACTATGACAGGACTATAACAGGACTATGACAGGACTATAACAGGACTGTGACAGGACTATAACAGGACTATAACAGGACTATAACAGGACTATAACAGGACTATGACAGGACTATAACAGGACTGTAACAGGACTATAACAGGGCTATGACAGGACTATAACAGGACTATAACAGGACTATGACAGGACTGTAACAGGACTATAACAGGACTATAACAGGACTATAACAGGACTATGACAGGACTATGACAGGACTGTAACAGGACTATGACAGGACTATAACAGGACTATAACAGGACTATAACAGGACTATGACAGGACTATGACATGACTATGACAGGACTATGACAGGACTATGACAGGACTATGACAGGACTATAACAGGACTATAACAGGACTATGACAGGACTATGACAGGACTATGCCAGGACTATGACAGGACTATAACAAGACTATAACAGGACTATGACAGGACTATGACAGGACTATAACAGGACTATGACAGGGCTATGACATGGCTATGACAGGGCTATGACAGGACTATGACAGGACTATAACAGGACTATAACAGGTCTATAACAGGTCTATAACAGGACTATGACAGGGCTATGACAGGACTATAACAGGACTATAACAGGTCTATAACAGGTCTATAACAGGACTATAACAGGACTATGACAGGGCTATGACAGGACTATAACAGGACTATAACAGGTCTATAACAGGTCTATAACAGGACTATAACAGGACTATAACAGGTCTATAACAGGTCTATAACAGGACTATAACAGGACTATGACAGGGTTATGACAGGGTTATGACAGGACTATGACAGGACTATAACAGGACTATAACAGGACTATGACAGGACTATAACAGGTCTATGACAGGACTATGACAGGACTATGACAGGACTATAACAGGACTATAACAGGTCTATAACAGGACTATGACAGGACTATGACAGGACTATGACAGGTCTATAACAGGACTATGACAGGACTATGACAGGACTATGACAGGACTATAACAGGTCTATAACAGGTCTATAACAGGACTATAACAGGACTATGACAGGACTATAACAGGACTATAACAGGTCTATAACAGGACTATGACAGGACTATGACAGGACTATAACAGGACTATAACAGGTCTATAACAGGACTATGACAGGACTATGACAGGACTATGACAGGACTATAACAGGTCTATAACAGGTCTATAACAGGACTATAACAGGACTATGACAGGACTATGACAAGACTATAACAGGACTATAACAGGTCTATAACAGGTCTATAACAGGTCTATTACCGATCTGAACACATTTCTAAACAAAACACACAAAGAAGGAATACAGTTGTGATATTAGCAGTATTTATTAATAACATATTAATGACAGCAGCGGGATGATAAAAGCGTTTCATGGTGAAAAGTCAAGTTGCATCACAAAATCACTTACAAATCTTACAATAATCACTGTCGCATTCACTGTCCCGGCAAAGAGAGAAAACGTCCTATTTCATGGACTAATGACGCTTGAGTCGAGTCATTTGTCTCAGTCTTTCATAACAATAATGTCCATCCTTTTCATAAACACTTATATAATACACTCTTTTATATGAAGTTATTTTTCATTGTTTTTCCAACGCA
This sequence comes from Eucyclogobius newberryi, assembly GCF_026437365.1. Classification (NCBI taxonomy): domain Eukaryota; kingdom Metazoa; phylum Chordata; class Actinopteri; order Gobiiformes; family Gobiidae; genus Eucyclogobius; species Eucyclogobius newberryi. Next base: position 30,135,016 of record NW_027315768.1, read on the forward strand.
AAGCGAACAAAGCTGTGTTAGAACTGAGACTTATCTGGAGCTACAAACCCAGGACTAGAACAGGATCAAACCAAGTCTAAATCAGGACTAAACTGGCTCAAACCAAGTCTAAATCAGGACTAAACTGGCTCAAACCAAGTCTAAATCAGGACTAAACTGGCTCAAACCAAGTCTAAATCAGGACTAAACTGGCTCAAACCAAGTCTAAATCAGGACTAGACTAGCTCAAACCAAGTCTAAATCAGGACTAAACTGGCTCAAACCAAGTCTAAATCAGGACTAAACTGGCTCAAACCAAGTCTAAATCAGGACTAAACTAGCTCAAACCAAGTCTAAATCAGGACTAAACTGGCTCAAACCAAGTCTAAATCAGGACTAAACTGGCTAAAACCAAGTCTAAATCAGGACTAAACTAGCTCAAACCAAGTCTAAATCAGGACTAAACTAGCTCAAACCAAGTCTAAATCAGGACTAAACTGGCTCAAACCAAGTCTAAATCAGGACTAAACTAGCTCAAACCAAGTCTAAATCAGGACTAAACTGGCTCAAACCAAGTCTAAATCAGGACTAAACTGGCTCAAACCAAGTCTAAATCAGGACTAAACTAGCTCAAACCAAGTCTAAATCAGGACTAAACTGGCTCAAACCAAGTCTAAATCAGGACTAAACTGGCTTAAACCAAGGGCAAGGCAAGGCAAGTTTATTTGTAGAGCACATTTCATACACAAGGCAATTCAAAGTGCTTAACACAACATGAAAAATGCATTAAAATCACAAAGAAATTACAGAAACAGAAATACAATAAAAATGAACTAATTAATGAATTAGAAATAAAAATAAAAAACAAGTCTAATTCAGGACAAAACTGGCTCAAACCAAGTCTAAATCCGAACTGAACTGGCTCAAACCAGTCCAAACAGTAATGTTTATTTACTGTGTTTATACCGTTATAGTTTTACACCAATCGAATCACCAATCAATATTGGTTGAGAAAATGACAGGAAGTGACATCACACTAGGGACACTCATTCAGGTCAAGGTTTTTGCAGAATTTACACAAAAGAAACAACTTTTTTGACTTTCTAAACATTAATTCAACAAAATAAAGTCGCTCTCATATATTTTTATTTGTCAAACAAAAAATAAAAAAGCGAAATTAACTGGGTAATTTCCTAGTGTGATGTCATCAATTACAAACAGGAAGTGAAATTATAAACCTAAAAAAAAATGTTATTCTGTCATAACATTTTTTATAATTTTTAGCAAAATTCAAAATATATTTATTTTAACTGCATTTGAGTTCAATGAGTCATCCGACCTGTAGAGGGCACTTTAAACGGGACGCTGACCAGGAAGCATTAACATCATAATAATAATAATAATAAAACGATGATTATGCTGACTGTACACTGACTATTGAGCGGGCTTTTGCGTAAAAAACAATGAATACTTTTAGTCAGTTACAAGCCTGACCACACAGACCGTCACGGACAACTGCTGCGCTCGTGTGGTCCTCTGGAGAACGCTTGTCCGAATTGAAAAATGCACACCAACGCTCGTTGGTGTGCATTATTATATGCACATATTATATTATATTAAGTTATGGAAAAGAAAACGGGAACTGAGCAAACGCTGTCGCCGACTTCCACACCTGACGTCGCCTGCTGCGGAGACAACGACAACTGATTTGTCTGTTTATCTGAGCTCTTCAATGTGACAATTTAGAGCGAAAATCCCATCCTGGAAGTCTACCTGAGCCTCCTTACCTTTGCAGTGGCAGGTCACTCCCCTCTGCCCACAACAGCCAATCAAAGCCCAGCTCGCCTCATTTAAACCGTCTTCACGACATGTTTGAAACGCTCGTCCATCCCAGAACACTCACAGTGCCTTCTGCTGCTTCTCTACTGCTCGTTTTGTCTGTCTTTTTGAGTTGTTTTGTATCATAAGAGCAAAAGACTCTTGATATCGTTTAATTAATCACAATTCAAGCATTGCTATGAGGAGGTTTTCCACTATTAATGTTCAGCTTTTGACAAAAACAACAACACATCTGACTGGTTGGACTAAAGCTCTCATCGGACGGGATTAGTTTCACCTCGAGTCGTCAGCTAAACTGGAATAATTACCAACATTGTTCGTGTTTCTCGTCCCGTGCCAAACGTCCACGTCTGTAAAAATGTCTGTAAACAACAAGCCAAATTTGACCTACTGTATTTCAGCAAATTAAAGCTCCTCAGGTGAATCTAGTCCCGTGCAGATGCTCATTATTTAGTCAGTGAATTTACTACAAATCAAGTTAAAATGTCTCTATTTCTCATTTCGCGTCCAGATTTGAACTAAATTAATACTATTGATTTACCAATTCAATTCTATTTCTTTCTACGTTTGAACTGAAAACAAGGCTGAGGTCTCTTTGAAAAACGTTTGGGTGCTTTTGGTTTATGAATTAATTAAAGAGTTAGTTCCATTTCTGGAATAAAGTCGGTAAAAACAAGAAAACGTCCGAATGAGCACAAAAAACTTCAAATGCCCTATAATAATTTTTCAATTTTACAGACGTCCGGGGGTGAAACTAATCCTGTCCAAAGAGGCCAGAGCAGACTCTTTTATTACTGGGGATGTCAAGATTATTCGGTTAATCAATAATCGTGATGATTTACGTAAGAACCAAAAAATAATAATGATAATCGTGACAATTTTAGAAGCAAAATTAGGTATTTTTAAATCAGTCTACAGTCCAAAAGAAATAGATCTAAATGTAACGTACCGTATTTGTCACATTTAACTTGATTTTGTCTTTCAGAAAGTTTAATTGTGTAAAGTCGGTCACAAACTTGAGGAACAGTAACGTGTCAAAGATAATTAAAGATTTCACAGTCTCAATAATCGTTAATAATATGGCTGAGCAAAATAATATGTCTGTTTGCCGCAACCCGACCAACCGGGTATGAAACTAGCCAACTGAAAAAAAAAATCTGCATTTTGTAAAAATGATGAAATTTTTTTATTTTTCTAATATTTTGCCAACTCACCTACCGGTCTTTCCAAAAGCGACGTGTTGATTAATTTTATAGCGCTGGTCAACTTATGTTACATCCCAAGGAACAAATAATGTATTGCACGACACATATACGTTAGCATTTTCGGCCCTCCATATAATTCTGTATAAAACAGACCATGTAGGAATGACCCTACATTTTCTTTGAATTGTTGGTTTGTCTCTGTCTGTCTCTGGCTTTGCCACCGCTCATGTCATTCTCCATCATGGTGTCGCTTCATATTAAATTTGACCTGCGCTTTGCATTCTGGGACATAAACACGCCCAGCAGCGTCATCACAACAAACATGGAGGCGCCCGTGTCCCCCACATGTTCCCCCCGCTCGCCTTCACTACCAAAATAAAGGATAACGTCATACAAAAGGTCGATTGAAATATCTTAAAATCGGGAGACTAAATCTCCCAATTTTAAGATATTTCAATCGACCTCTACCGGGTTGATCGAGACGTTTTCCGTCATTGACTGTCGAAGCCTGACCCCTGGACTGTAGAAGCCTGACCCCTGGACTGTCGAAGCCTGACCTCTGGACTGTTGAAGCCTGACCCCTGGACTGTTGAAGCCTGACCCCTGGACTGTTGAAGCCTGACCCCTGAAGCCTGACCCCTGGACTGTTGAAGCCTGACCCCTGGACTGTAGAAGTCTGACCCCTGGACTGTTGAGGCCTGACCCCTGGACTGTAGAAGTCTGACCCCTGGACTGTAGAAGCCTGACCCCTGGACTGTTGAAGCCTGACCCCTGGCGATCACTCCGAGTCAAAAAATGGCGACAATTTGGATCTTTTTTTTTGCCTTCAAAGTAAAAAAAATAAGAATTTACCTACTGACCGACCCACTTGAAAAATGTTGGGTCGGGTTACAGCAAACAGACAATTTATTTGGGGCAGTCTAATCGTGACAATTTTCGAAGCAAAATTAGGTCTTTTTAAATCAATCTACAGTCCAAAATAAATAGATCTAAATGAAACGTACCTTATTTGTCACATTTAACTTGATTTTGTCTTTCAGAAAGTTCAATTTTGTAAAGTTGGTCACAAAATGGAGGAACAGTGTCAAATGAATAATCGTTAAATCGTGACGTTTTTCCTCGCAATAATCGCAAAACACCAACATTCGATATCGCGACGTCTATCGGCGACGTCCAAACCCAGACTTTCCGAGGTGAAAAACGCTTCCGAAACACGAGTTTGCACGAGGACCACACGGACACAAGGAACGAGCGCGTATGTTTCGGAATGGCGAAAAAGAAGACGCGAAGCTCCAGATCAGAACCGTACAAAGCCACCGAGCACGACGCGCAGAAACACAGTGTCCTCCGCCGCACGTTTGTCAGCACAGCGTCGCTCTCAGTGTCAGCGCCAGCGACAGCAGCAGCTTCCTGGGGCGGGACGGAGAGGCGGAGAAAGGGGAGGAGGCGGAGGAGAGCTGGGGGCGTTTCCGCTGCCGGGGCCCGTTGCACAGGGGCGTGTTGCAGCAGGTGATGCACACGGAGTGGAGTTTGCCCGTGCAGAACTGCTGGTACCCGGACGAGGCGATGAGGCACGCTCCGGACGACGCGCAGGACTTACGGTAATGAGTTCCTGCGACAAAAGAAGAGAAGATAGAGAAAAGGGGTAAGTTTGTGCTGTGAGAATGGGGAGGGGCCAAGAAGAAGCTGAGGTGAAAAGGGTTTACGAGGTCAGTCAACGTTCATACAGAATAATTTAAATCACTTTGAAATGGGGCTGCAGAATTTAGAAAAAGTCGAATCCAATAAATCGTAGTGTATGTTTAAAAAGTAGAAATTCACGTGAAATACTGTATTAACTGATGAACTAATACAAGAATCACATGCATTTTAGAATTTGTAAAGGTTCAACATGTTTCTGTAAAAAGACATTTTGGATATTTTGTTCTTTGCAAAGGACGTCGTGTAAATGACTGCGGCCTTGGCGATTTTTATAATTGGGTCAAGCCGAACCGATGTAGATTAGATTGTGATACATTTTGAAGAATGCGCTATACAATTACCGGAGTATAAGTTTCCGGACTATAAGTTGCACCTTTTTACACAGTTTTGGTCGGGGTGCGACTTATACTCCGGAGTGACTTATATGTGATATTATCAAAACATTATTATATCATTTGGTCATTATTTTCACGCTGGCGACCGCAGTTCACATGTTGATTATTTTCACACAACCACAAGAGGGCGCTCTAGGCTCTAAGCGACGCAGAAGAAAAATCTGCACTTCCTCTACCTCTGGAGTTTGTGGAGTTGTTTAGAAGTGACACAGAGGAAGAAGAATTCAATGGATTTAGTGATTTGGGGTAAAACTGATGCTTTGGTAAACTTGTTAGCATGTTCTTTATGCTATAGTTATCTGAATAACTGTTCATATGTTACGTTAACATACCAGACACTTACCACAGTTCTGTCTGTGCCTCATGTAGCTGAAGGTGTTAGCGTTAGCATACGTCATGTAGCTGAAGGTGTTAGCGTTAGCATACGTCATGTAGCTGAAGGTGTTAGCGTTAGCATACGTACACCTATTCACCATGTTCTCTCATCTGTTATTATTTTAAACTGCATTTCAAGATTAAATGTCTGTTCTTGGTCTTGGATTTTATCAAATACTTTTCCCCCCAAACAGTGCGACTTATACTCCAGTGCGACTTATACTCCAGTGTGGACTAGAGGAAGTACGGATTTAAACTCCGACACAACTTTAGATCAGCCTTTTCAGACACAAACGTGAAGCGGCCAAACTCTCATCCCAAAGCCTCATAAAGTGACTCACTCTTTCTTACACGTTTGAAAAGATAAAATGTTTCATAATTAGACAAAGACGGCGTGTGCAGCTCTGGTTCTTTCACGAATGGAAATGGAATTGACAAATATATCAAAATGCAGAGGAGAAAGCGGTTCATTTGACTATTTCACGCTCGTATTGGTTTAAACCTTTGGAAACATTTTTATATTTACAAGTGATCCTCCAATACAGCAGAGGTGTTAATACTATACAGTAAAGTACATGTGCCCAGTAAAGCGTGTGTGTCAGGCAGTAACTAAACACACGTATTTGGTGGTTTTCAGAATATACAGTTACTTTCCTCAAATCAAAAGTATTAATATCAGTATAAATTTAGGCTTCGTGCCACTTTTCCTTCTTTAATTACTGATATCTAAACGCATGACAAAAGGTGGAACAAATCTGACGTTTTACCTCTAAAATAATGCAACGTAAAGTGAAAGTGTCCAGAATATAGTACTCTAAAATACACTCTAAATCTAAATAAGTCTGTAACTTTGTCTGTAACAGGATTTTCAAAGTACTCTTCAAAACACGACAAAAACGTGCAAAATACAAAACGTGCGGGATCGTGATCAAACATTCATAACGCGTGACAAAACAATAGCCCAAAGCAAAAAACCCCAAATCTGCATCCATCATTTCCCACGAGCACATTTCCATACGCAATAATCCGTCATCTGTTATGGGCATAATAAATGTGACTCGGCGGTTTCATTAACGCTCCGGGACCGAGGGCGTTTGCTCCCATTTACGCAGACGTTCTTAAACGCCCTCCGCCCGCGCTCGCCTCGTGAGTTAATTCGGAGGGAAACTTTTCAGCGGGATTTATTGTAATGAGACGCGCACAGGCCGAAGCGCTGAGTTCGAGCGGTAAAACACGCTGTGATCGCGGCTCCCGACGACAAACCGGGACGATAAATCAGACCGTCAGAAAACGGGGAACTTCTGGAGGAGTCGTGAAATGACAGAGCGGTTAGAGATCGAGCCACGTGTGCTGTACTATCGGACTTTTTCTTTTTTAATTCCGTTTTGTCCGCCATCTTATAAAAGAAAAGCTGCTGTACATCAAAATAAAGCTGTTAACCCGGCTTATTTACGGTCAAATCGATCATTCTGGGAAGCATCAGGGTCAGTTTGTTTTCCAGACCCACGAGTAAAAAATTAGCCAAAAAAAATAAATAAAAAAGGAATAGGACGTTTATTTGGATTCCACCTGGACATTTTCTGCTTTATTACAAGTCCCTAAAACTCTATTTTAGTGAATTTACCTCAATCAGACCTTCCTCTAACACCAGCTTTATTCATTTATATATTTAACTAAGAAAAGGCGGGACTTCTCTGTAAATACCCCCCCTTTTTTTATTATGTTCAGCGTCTTTGGGTCACTGAAAAGCGCTATATAAATAAAAGTTATTATTATTATTATTATTACTTAAATCTGAATTCCTCTGTTGTTTGTAATTATGATTAGAGTAAAACAGACGTCAGAGTCCAAAACTACAGAGTCTCAGCTCCATGAAGAGTCCAGAAGGTTCAGGAACAGCTTCAGTTTGAAATGGGGCTAATTTTTCAGACACTTTTGGAAAAATCTGCCCCTAAGTATATGATATTTATTATTATAGATTATTCCGATCACAATATAGTCATAAGAACCAAAGTCATTAAAATCAGGACAATTTTAGAAGCAAAATTAGGTCTTTTTAAATAATTTTACAGCACAAAAACTAGATTTGTATGTAAGTACTTTTGAATCTGGCTGTATTTGTCACTTTTAAGTTTATTTTGTCATTCAGAAAGTTACATGTGTAGAGATTTTTTAGCCAATACAACTGAAATAAAATGGAAGATTTCACTGTTTTTTGGTCACAGTCTCAATAAACAATTGTAAACGTAACAATCAGTAAACGTCAAATCGTGATGTTTTTTCACTAAAATTGATCTATCGTATTTTCTGGACTACAAGTCGCACCTTTTTTTCATAGTTTGGGATGCGACTTATATGTGATATTATTTGTTATTTTCATGTCATGTAGCTGAAGGTGTTAGCGTTAGCATACGTACACCTATTCACCATGTTCTCTCATCTGTTATCATTTATTTTACGCGTTACCAAAATGCGACTTATACCCCAGTGCGACTTATATATGTTTTTTTCTTCTCTTTTATGCAATTTTTGGCTTGTGCAACTTATACTCCGGAAAATACTGTATTTTTTCTGTGATTCTGTGGGTTAATCTTGATTTAAACGACCTATCCCTGCGTTTGTCTCATTTTAGACCTGGTTTAGTCTCATTGTAGACCATGTTTAGCACTGCCTGTCCCGTGTTTAGATCTGTTTTACCGGTACTTGCAAAGTCAAACATGTTGGTGAATAATCCCGCTTGTTATGAGGACATTAAATTGCACCTTAACCTCATGAGTTACGCCGAGTCTAACTTTCCCCAGTCTGTACTTAGAAAAACCCTCGACGAGCTTTTATTCCCCTCAGTCATTTTTCATCCAAAACATTTTACTGCCGCGGGCTCATGATCAATCCGCGCGTCACCTTTATGTCGCTCGTATACCAACTGTCACGTCGACTAACGCTCAGGCCGCTGTGATTTACAGGATCATAAAACTCCACGCCGTGTTAACCAAAAACACACTTCTCTTTGGAGTTTTTAAATTCGTTCCGCACTCGGCTCCGGGTCGAGTTAGAGACGACTCAAAGCTGAGGCCGATCTATTTGTCGAGTCAGAGTTAAATATAAAGAAGTGGTGATGACGCGTGAAAAAGAACAGATCTAAATGTTGTTCTGTGGGTTTGTTGTGATGGTTGTTGGGCGAAGAGATGATAAACAAGAGAAAATAAATAAGGTTGTATTTCAGAAATATTGATTTAAACAAAAGAGGAAAACTAGGATGAACTCTACATTTATTTATAGTTATTAAATAGTATTGGGAGTAAATGTATTTTTACTTCCTGACTCTGGCACCAGCAGGAGGCCGGTCCATGTTTAGTCCTGACTCTGGCACCAGCAGGAGGCCGGTCCATGTTTAGTCCTGACTCTGGCACCAGCAGGAGGCCGGTCCATGTTTAGTCCTGACTCTGGCACCAGCAGGAGGCCGGTCCATGTTTAGTCCTGACTCTGGCACCAGCAGGAGGCCGGCCCATGTTTAGTCCTGACTCTGGCACCAGCAGGAGGCCGGTCCATGTTTAGTCCTGACTCTGGCACCAGCAGGAGGCCGGTCCATGTTTAGTCCTGACTCTGGCACCAGCAGGAGGCCGGTCCATGTTTAGTCCTGACTCTGGCACCAGCAGGAGGCCGGCCCATGTTTAGTCCTGACTCTGGCACCAGCAGGAGGCCGGTCCATGTTTAGTCCTGACTCTGGCACCAGCAGGAGGCCGGTCCATGTTTAGTCCTGACTCTGGCACCAGCAAGAGGCCGGTCCATGTTTAGTCCTGACTCTGGCACCAGCAGGAGGCCGGTCCATGTTTAGTCCTGACTCTGGCACCAGCAGGAGGCCGGTCCATGTTTAGTCCTGACTCTGGCACCAGCAGGAGGCCGGTCCATGTTTAGTCCTGACTCTGGCACCAGCAGGAGGCCGGTCCATGTTTAGTCCTGACTCTGGCACCAGCAGGAGGCCGGTCCATGTTTAGTCCTGACTCTGGCACCAGCAGGAGGCCGGCCCATGTTTAGTCCTGACTCTGGCACCAGCAGGAGGCCGGTCCATGTTTAGTCCTGACTCTGGCACCAGCAGGAGGCCGGTCCATGTTTAGTCCTGACTCTGGCACCAGCAGGAGGCCGGCCCATGTTTAGTCCTGACTCTGGCACCAGCAGGAGGCCGGCCCATGTTTAGTCCTGACTCTGGCACCAGCAGGAGGCCGGTCCATGTTTAGTCCTGACTCTGGCACCAGCAGGAGGCCGGTCCATGTTTAGTCCTGACTCTGGCACCAGCAGGAGGCCGGTCCATGTTTAGTCTTGACTCTGGCACCAGCAAGAGGCCGGTCCATGTTTAGTCCTGACTCTGGCACCAGCAGGAGGCCGGTCCATGTTTAGTCTTGACTCTGGCACCAGCAAGAGGCCGGTCCATGTTTAGTCCTGACTCTGGCACCAGCAGGAGGCCGGTCCATGTTTAGTTCTGACTCTGGCACCAGCAGGAGGCCGGTCCATGTTTAGTCCTGACTCTGGCACCAGCAGGAGGCCGGTCCATGTTTAGTCCTGACTCTGGCACCAGCAGGAGGCCGGTCCATGTTTAGTCCTGACTCTGGCACCAGCAGGAGGCCGGTCCATGTTTAGTCCTGACTCTGGCACCAGCAAGAGGCCGGTCCCTGAGAACAGGACTACTGGTACTTCCTGGTTCTAGTCAGGACTCGAGCAGCAGCGTTCTGGATGAACTGCAGCTGTTTTACAGCTCGTTTGGAGAGGCCAGTGAGCAGGACTTTACAGTCTAATCTACTGGAGAAAAACACATGGATAAGTCTAAGTCGCTATGTTCTTAGAGTTAGAGAAACTTTATTGATTCACAAGGGAAATGACTTGTACACGGTAGCTTAAAGAGCAGAGGAAGGGTGGAAGAACAGAGGAAGAGCAGGGGAAGAAGAGTGGAGGAAGAGCAGAAGAGCAGAGGAAGAAGAGTGGAGGAAGAGTGGAGGAAGAGTGGAAGAACAGAGGAAGAGCAGGGGAAGAAGAGTGGAGGAAGAGCAGAGGAAGAAGAGTGGAGGAACAGAGAAGGAGTGGAAGAACAGAGGAAGAACAGGGGAAGAAGAGTGGAGGAAGAGCAGAGGAAGAAGAGTGGAGGAACAGAGGAGGAGTGGAAGAACAGAGGAAGAGCAGGGGAAGAAGAGTGGAGGAAGAGCAGAGGAAGAGTGGAAGAACAGAGGAAAAGTGGAAGAACAGAGGAAGAGCAGGGGAAGAAGAGTGGAGGAAGAGCAGAGGAAGAAGAGTGGAGGAAGAGCAGAGGAAGAGTGGAAGAACAGAGGAAGAGTGGAAGAACAGAGGAAGAGCAGGGGAAGAAGAGTGGAGGAAGAGCAGGGGAAGAAGAGTGGAGGAAGAGCAGAGGAAGAAGAGTGGAGGAAGAGCAGAGGAAGAGTGGAAGAACAGAGGAAGAGTGGAAGAACAGAGGAAGAGCAGAGGAAGAAGAGTGGAGGAAGAGCAGAGGAAGAGTGGAAGAACAGAGGAAGAGTGGAAGAACAGAGGAAGAGCAGAGGAAGAAGAGTGGAGGAAGAGCAGAGGAAGAGTGGAAGAACAGAGGAAGAGTGGAAGAACAGAGGAAGAGCAGAGGAAGAAGAGTGGAGGAAGAGCAGAGGAAGAGTGGAAGAACAGAGGAAGAGTGGAAGAACAGAGGAAGAGCAGAGGAAGAAGAGTGGAGGAAGAGCAGGGGAAGAAGAGTGGAGGAGCAGAGAAAGAGTGGAAGAACAGAGGAAGAGCAGAGGGAAACCTGAATGCCACCACCAGATGTCGCTGTGATCCATTCCCTTCACATTTCCGCTCTCGCGCTTTGGCCTCCGTCTTTATTACAAGTTACAAAGATAAAATGGTGAAAAGAAACATTGCGTGCAGAAATAACACCTCGGCTTCCACATTCAGAGACTCAAATGAACCTGAGCACTTTCTCATTTCCCTTCGGCCTGATACAGTAAATTAACTTTTGTGAACGGCAGAAGCTAATTTAGATAAGGAAACACAGAGAGCGAGTGGCGGCGGCCATTTTGATCGAGGCGTCACCGTGAGAGACGAGCAGAGCAGGACATAGTGACCTCCACATCTGGAATAACTGTTAACGAGGTCACGTGTGTGGAGATGTAACCATGACGCAATGAACCGTAACTGACAATATGAGCGGATTTGTCTGGTTTTGTGACTTCCCCAGATGCAGAACACATTAATGTTTAAAAAGGGGATTTATATTATGTTATATTATGCCCCTTTTTTCATACTTTTGGCCGGGGTGCGACTTATACTTATATTTATACTTATATACTTATACTCCGGAGCGACTTATATGTGATATTATTTGTTATTTTCACACTTGTAACTGCATTTCATACTCCAGTGAAACTTATATATGATTTTTCTCCTCTATTATGCATTTTTTGGCTGGTGCGATTTATATTCCGGTGCGACTTATAGTCCAGGAAATACGGTAATTACAGTCAATACAACCTTTCTGGCATGACTCAGTTCATGAGTCAGTTTATACTCAATACTGATGCAAAAAGTAAAACATTAACAAAAATGTAATAGGTATTTTATAGGGATTCCACCTTTTTTTTTTTTTTTACTTAATTACAAGTCCCTAAATCAAATTCGAATAAAATCAAAATCAAATTGTTTCCACTTATAATTAGAGTTAATCAGAGGTCGAAACTACAGACTACTACAAACTTCCTCAGCTTCACAAAGATATTCAAGGAGATATTTTAGTCACATATTTGTCAGAAAAACGGGCCCCCATGGTCAGGGGTTCACGGTCCACTATGGGGGTCACACTGTAGGAACGTGTTTCAGCTCCTGGGACATGTTTTAGTAGCATAGGAACTAAAAAGAGTTGGGTCAATAGTTTCCATTCATTTACAGTGTTCGGGTTTACAGTGTTCGGGTTCACAGTGTTCGGGTTCACAGTGTTCGGGTTCACAGTGTTCGGGTTCACAGTGTTCGGGTTTACAGTGTTCAGGTTTACAGTGTTCGGTTTTACAGTGTTCGGGTTCACAGTGTTCGGGTTTACAGTGTTCAGGTTTACAGTGTTAAGGTTTACAGTGTTAAGGTTTACAGTGTTCGGGTTTATAGTGTTCAGGTTTTACAGTGTTCGGGTTTACAGTGTTCGGGTTTACAGTGTTCGGGTTTGCAGTGTTCGGGTTTGCAGTGTTCGGGTTTACAGTGTTCGGGTTTACAGTGTTCAGGTTTATAGTGTTCAGGTTTATAGTGTTCAGGTTTTACAGTGTTCGGGTTTACAGTGTTCGGGTTTGCAGTGTTCGGGTTTACAGTGTTCGGGTTTGCAGTGTTCGGGTTTGCAGTGTTCGGGTTTACAGTGTTCAGGATTACAGTGTTCAGGTTTACAGTGTTAAGGTTTACAGTGTTCGGTTTTATAGTGTTCAGGTTTACAGTGTTCAGGTTTACAGTGTTCAGGATTACAGTGTTCAGGATTACAGTGTTCGGGTTTACAGTGTTCGGTTTTACAGTGTTCGTGTTTACAGTGTTCGGGTTTACAGTGTTCAGGTTTGCAGTGTTCGGGTTTACAGTGTTCAGGATTACAGTGTTCAGGTTTACAGTGTTAAGGTTTACAGTGTTCGGTTTTATAGTGTCAGGTTTACAGTGTTCAGGTTTACAGTGTTCAGGATTACAGTGTTCAGGATTACAGTGTTCGGGTTTACAGTGTTCGGTTTTACAGTGTTCGTGTTTACAGTGTTCGGGTTTACAGTGTTCAGGTTTACAGTGTTCAGGTTTACAGTGTTCAGGTTTACAGTGTTCAGGTTTTACAGTGTTCGGTTTTATAGTGTTCGGGTTTACAGTGTTCAGGTTTACAGTGTTCGGGTTTACAGTGTTCGGGTTTACAGTGTTCAGGATTACAGTGTTCAGGTTTACAGTGTTAAGGTTTACAGTGTTCGGTTTTGCAGTGTTCAGGTTTACTGTGTTCAGGTTTACAGTGTTCAGGTTTACAGTGTTCGGGTTTACAGTGTTCAGGTTTACAGTGTTCAGGTTTACAGTGTTCAGGTTTACAGTGTTCAGGTTTTACAGTGTTCAGGTTTACAGTGTTCGGGTTTACAGTGTTCGGGTTTACAGTGTTCAGGATTACAGTGTTCGGGTTTACAGTGTTCGGGTTTACAGTGTTCGGGTTTACAGTGTTCGGGTTTACAGTGTTCAGGATTACAGTGTTCAGGTTTACAGTGTTAAGGTTTACAGTGTTCAGGTTTACAGTGTTCAGGTTTACAGTGTTCAGGATTACAGTGTTCAGGTTTACAGTGTTCGGGTTTACAGTGTTCGGGTTTACAGTGTTCAGGTTTACAGTGTTCAGGTTTACAGTGTTCAGGTTTTACAGTGTTCAGGTTTACAGTGTTCGGGTTTTACAGTGTTCAGGTTTGTGTTCGGGTTTGCAGTGTTCGGGTTTACAGTGTTCAGGATTACAGTGTTCAGGTTTACAGTGTTAAGGTTTACAGTGTTCGGTTTTGCAGTGTTCAGGTTTACAGTGTTCAGGTTTACAGTGTTCAGGATTACAGTGTTCGGGTTTACAGTGTTCGGTTTTACAGTGTTCGGGTTTACAGTGTTTGGGTTTACAGTGTTCAGGTTTACAGTGTTCAGGTTTACAGTGTTCAGGTTTACAGTGTTCGGGTTTACAGTGTTCGGGTTTACAGTGTTCAGGATTACAGTGTTCAGGTTTACAATGTTAAGGTTTACAGTGTTCGGTTTTGCAGTGTTCAGGTTTACTGTGTTCAGGTTTACAGTGTTCAGGTTTACAGTGTTCGGTTTTACAGTGTTCGGGTTTACAGTGTTCAGGTTTACAGTGTTTGGGTTTACAGTGTTCAGGTTTACAGTGTTCAGGTTTACAGTGTTCAGGTTTACAGTGTTCAGGTTTTACAGTGTTCAGGTTTACAGTGTTCGGGTTTACAGTGTTCGGGTTTACAGTGTTCAGGTTTACAGTGTTCAGGTTTACAGTGTTCAGGTTTTACAGTGTTCAGGTTTACAGTGTTCGGGTTTACAGTGTTCGGGTTTACAGTGTTCAGGATTACAGTGTTCAGGTTTGTGTTCGGGTTTGCAGTGTTCGGGTTTACAGTGTTCAGGATTACAGTGTTCAGGTTTACAGTGTTAAGGTTTACAGTGTTCGGTTTTATAGTGTTCAGGTTTACAGTGTTCAGGTTTACAGTGTTCAGGATTACAGTGTTCAGGATTACAGTGTTCGGGTTTACAGTGTTCGGTTTTACAGTGTTCGTGTTTACAGTGTTCGGGTTTACAGTGTTCAGGTTTGCAGTGTTCGGGTTTACAGTGTTCAGGATTACAGTGTTCAGGTTTACAGTGTTAAGGTTTACAGTGTTCGGTTTTATAGTGTTCAGGTTTACAGTGTTCAGGTTTACAGTGTTCAGGATTACAGTGTTCAGGATTACAGTGTTCGGGTTTACAGTGTTCGGTTTTACAGTGTTCGTGTTTACAGTGTTCGGGTTTACAGTGTTCAGGTTTACAGTGTTCAGGTTTACAGTGTTCAGGTTTACAGTGTTCAGGTTTTACAGTGTTCGGTTTTATAGTGTTCGGGTTTACAGTGTTCAGGTTTACAGTGTTCGGGTTTACAGTGTTCGGGTTTACAGTGTTCAGGATTACAGTGTTCAGGTTTACAGTGTTAAGGTTTACAGTGTTCGGTTTTGCAGTGTTCAGGTTTACTGTGTTCAGGTTTACAGTGTTCAGGTTTACAGTGTTCGGGTTTACAGTGTTCAGGTTTACAGTGTTCAGGTTTACAGTGTTCAGGTTTACAGTGTTCAGGTTTTACAGTGTTCAGGTTTACAGTGTTCGGGTTTACAGTGTTCGGGTTTACAGTGTTCAGGATTACAGTGTTCAGGTTTACAGTGTTCGGGTTTACAGTGTTCGGGTTTACAGTGTTCGGGTTTACAGTGTTCAGGATTACAGTGTTCAGGTTTACAGTGTTAAGGTTTACAGTGTTCGGTTTTGCAGTGTTCAGGTTTACAGTGTTCAGGTTTACAGTGTTCAGGATTACAGTGTTCAGGTTTACAGTGTTCGGGTTTACAGTGTTCGGGTTTACAGTGTTCAGGTTTACAGTGTTCAGGTTTACAGTGTTCAGGTTTTACAGTGTTCAGGTTTACAGTGTTCGGGTTTTACAGTGTTCAGGTTTGTGTTCGGGTTTGCAGTGTTCGGGTTTACAGTGTTCAGGATTACAGTGTTCAGGTTTACAGTGTTAAGGTTTACAGTGTTCGGTTTTGCAGTGTTCAGGTTTACAGTGTTCAGGTTTACAGTGTTCAGGATTACAGTGTTCGGGTTTACAGTGTTCGGTTTTACAGTGTTCGGGTTTACAGTGTTTGGGTTTACAGTGTTCAGGTTTACAGTGTTCAGGTTTACAGTGTTCAGGTTTACAGTGTTCAGGTTTTACAGTGTTCGGTTTTATAGTGTTCGGGTTTACAGTGTTCAGGTTTACAGTGTTCGGGTTTACAGTGTTCGGGTTTACAGTGTTCAGGATTACAGTGTTCAGGTTTACAATGTTAAGGTTTACAGTGTTCGGTTTTGCAGTGTTCAGGTTTACTGTGTTCAGGTTTACAGTGTTCAGGTTTACAGTGTTCGGTTTTACAGTGTTCGGGTTTACAGTGTTCAGGTTTACAGTGTTTGGGTTTACAGTGTTCAGGTTTACAGTGTTCAGGTTTACAGTGTTCAGGTTTACAGTGTTCAGGTTTTACAGTGTTCAGGTTTACAGTGTTCGGGTTTACAGTGTTCGGGTTTACAGTGTTCAGGTTTACAGTGTTCAGGTTTACAGTGTTCAGGTTTTACAGTGTTCAGGTTTACAGTGTTCGGGTTTACAGTGTTCGGGTTTACAGTGTTCAGGATTACAGTGTTCAGGTTTGTGTTCGGGTTTGCAGTGTTCGGGTTTACAGTGTTCAGGATTACAGTGTTCAGGTTTACAGTGTTAAGGTTTACAGTGTTCAGGTTTTACAGTGTTCAGGTTTACAGTGTTCGGGTTTACAGTGTTCGGGTTTACAGTGTTCAGGATTACAGTGTTCAGGTTTACAGTGTTCGGGTTTACAGTGTTCGGGTTTACAGTGTTCGGGTTTACAGTGTTCAGGATTACAGTGTTCAGGTTTACAGTGTTAAGGTTTACAGTGTTCGGTTTTGCAGTGTTCAGGTTTACAGTGTTCAGGTTTACAGTGTTCAGGATTACAGTGTTCAGGTTTACAGTGTTCAGGTTTTACAGTGTTCAGGTTTACAGTGTTCGGGTTTACAGTGTTCGGGTTTACAGTGTTCAGGTTTACAGTGTTCAGGTTTACAGTGTTCAGGTTTTACAGTGTTCGGGTTTACAGTGTTCGGGTTTACAGTGTTCGGGTTTACAGTGTTCAGGATTACAGTGTTCAGGTTTACAGTGTTCGGGTTTACAGTGTTCGGGTTTACAGTGTTCGGGTTTACAGTGTTCAGGATTACAGTGTTCAGGTTTACAGTGTTAAGGTTTACAGTGTTCGGTTTTGCAGTGTTCAGGTTTACAGTGTTCAGGTTTACAGTGTTCAGGATTACAGTGTTCAGGTTTACAGTGTTCGGGTTTACAGTGTTCGGGTTTACAGTGTTCGGGTTTACAGTGTTCAGGTTTACAGTGTTCAGGTTTACAGTGTTCAGGTTTTACAGTGTTCAGGTTTACAGTGTTCGGGTTTTACAGTGTTCAGGTTTGTGTTCGGGTTTGCAGTATTCGGGTTTACAGTGTTCAGGATTACAGTGTTCAGGTTTACAGTGTTAAGGTTTACAGTGTTCGGTTTTGCAGTGTTCAGGTTTACAGTGTTCAGGTTTACAGTGTTCAGGATTACAGTGTTCGGGTTTACAGTGTTCGGTTTTACAGTGTTCGGGTTTACAGTGTTCGGGTTTACAGTGTTCAGGTTTACAGTGTTCAGGTTTACAGTGTTAAGGTTTACAGTGTTCAGGTTTTACAGTGTTCGGTTTTATAGTGTTCGGGTTTACAGTGTTCAGGTTTACAGTGTTCGGGTTTACAGTGTTCGGGTTTACAGTGTTCAGGATTACAGTGTTCAGGTTTACAATGTTAAGGTTTACAGTGTTCGGTTTTGCAGTGTTCAGGTTTACTGTGTTCAGGTTTACAGTGTTCAGGTTTACAGGGTTCGGTTTTACAGTGTTCGGGTTTACAGTGTTCAGGTTTACAGTGTTCAGGTTTACAGTGTTCAGGTTTTACAGTGTTCAGGTTTACAGTGTTCGGGTTTACAGTGTTCGGGTTTACAGTGTTCAGGATTACAGTGTTCAGGATTACAGTGTTCAGGTTTACAGTGTTCGGGTTTACAGTGTTCGGGTTTACAGTGTTCAGGTTTACAGTGTTCGGGTTTACAGTGTTCGGGTTTACAGTGTTCAGGATTACAGTGTTCAGGATTACAGTGTTCAGGTTTACAGTGTTCGGGTTTACAGTGTTCGGGTTTACAGTGTTCGGGTTTACAGTGTTCAGGTTTACAGTGTTCGTGTTTACAGTGTTCGGGTTTACAGTGTTCGGGTTTACAGTGTTCAGGTTTACAGTGTTCGGGTTTCACAGTGTTCAGGTTTGTGTTCGTGTTTACAGTGTTCGGGTTTACAGTGTTCGGGTTTACAGTGTTCAGGTTTACAGTGTTCGGGTTTCACAGTGTTCAGGTTTGTGTTCGGGTTTACAGTGTTCGGGTTTACAGTGTTCAGGTTTATGTGCGTTATATCTATCTGCACGGCGCCCCCTACGTGTCACGAGGCGCAGCTGTTTCTCATGTAATCCGGTTGTATCCCTCCACATATCAAAGAGTAAAAACACATTTCAAACCATGAATACAATGCTTATTTGTTTGGGTAACGACAATTAGCTCTTAAAGGAGCAGATATGTTATGTTCTTGTCGACTTTGTACTTGAAAAATGAGAACATATTGTACATATTATACTTTATACTTTAAGATTGTGAGCAATAAATAAAGAAAACCCACTCAGAAACCAGTGAAGTGTCTGAATGACCCGGGACAACACGTCAAACTCAAGGCAACATCTTCAGAGTCGACGTTTGCAAATGGAAACTCTTGGTCCATTAAACAACAAAAGCGTTATTTTGTTTTTTATCCGTAATT
The DNA here is from genome assembly GCF_026437365.1 of Eucyclogobius newberryi. NCBI lineage: Eukaryota > Metazoa > Chordata > Actinopteri > Gobiiformes > Gobiidae > Eucyclogobius > Eucyclogobius newberryi. Next base: position 30,153,623 of record NW_027315768.1, read on the forward strand.
ATGTGAGAAAACGCGCGGGTAAACGATGAGAAAACGTGCTTTAAATCCGAAACGTCTGCGGGAAACGACATCACTCCGACACAGTGAATGTCGAATCTGATCACGGTCGCAAAGTCGGGAAAAATTACAATTAGGCGTTTGTCGACTTAACGTAGCCGTAGTTAAACCAGACGAAGAAACACAATCACTTTCATTACGGCGTTTGGTGGTTTCTGTGTTGATTATTCAGACTTGAAGGGATTATTTGAAGGAAAGTAAATAACGCGCCAAACGAACAATAACACGCGTAAGCCCCGAAGTACAAACCCGCATTATCAGATTCGTACAAAGGTTTTAGAAGTACAAATGGAAGTCTCTGTCTGTTGTTTTCAATTAGCAGGTTTTCACAGCTGTAATTATCTCCATTAGACTGGAGCGCGTGACCCTGGTGCGCTGCGCGCCCAAATCACTCAGACACGCGCCCAATAAAAGCAAAGTTTAGATGGGAAAATGTATATTTATAAAGTTAATGGACGTGGAAAGTAAAATATAATGCACCAGACTGACATTACGTGTCTCGACGTTTTCAGACACTCTAAATGTTGCTTTACAAATAGTCGCTCGGCAGACGCTGAAAGACGTGGCAGCTGTTTCATACTTACAGCACATGAATGCACTGAAAGAAAAGTGGTCTGTACGTTTTAAACTGCCGGGATTCAAACCAACAACCGTCCAAAGCAGCTGCCGACATCGCAACTACTTTTGAGTGCCATTTTTACTTCTTTTACACCAGTTATCGCTTTAATGTACACAATGTAGACGTAATTAGCTTCTTCTGCCACACGGTCCACGGGTTTTGGAGGTAAATTAGAACCGTTGCCATGGCGATGTACGATTGAACATTTAATAAAGTGCTCGAAATGGCTTGTAAACTGGAAACTGAAACGAATATGCAAAGAATAAAAGGAAATGCAACCCCTTTTTTGATCATTTAAGACGTTTCCTGGCGAATTACCGTATTTTCCGAACTATAAGTCGCACCTTTTTTCACAGTTTTAGCCGGGGTGCAACTTATACTTATTTATACTTATATACTTATACTTAAACTCCGGAGCGACTTATATGTGATATTATTTGTTATTTTCACACTTGCAACAGCATTTCATACTCCAGAGCGACTTATACTCCGAAAAATACGGTAGGTGAATTTTTTAATGATCCTTGTGGTATTGAAATGTGTATTGATCATATTCCTCGATCAAAATTGAGTATTGTGACAGCATGAATGGCTGAATGTTTAAATCTGTTCAGTGGTTGGGGTCGTCATACCTTCTTCCTGAGCAGCACCTCAAACCGACTTTGCAGAGTTTTTTCACAGTTTGCTGAAGTGAACGAGGAGCCGCAGCGATTGTATCTGTATCATTTATTCACATGTTCGATTCTATTATGAAAATAGTCATTAGGGCCTGTAAGTATAGCCACCTTCTAATTAACACGAGCTGCATTTCTAAGTGGAGTTGCCGTGGTGACAGCAATAACGTGACAAACATGCTATTTTTATTCATCGTTATATATTACACAAGCGACAATCTGTTTGCTGAGCCATGGTCCGGATGGAGATGACATCTGGGCTTTATTACCTCATCTTTAGCGTTTCAATGACCTCATGCTCTCGTTTAGACTGTGAAAGTTACATCATGAATTAGTCTCATTTAGTTTCACAGTTTTGCAGTTAAGTAGACAAATCAGACTTAGTTCTACATATTGCTTTTAGTCGAATATGAAGTCTAACCCGGGTGGACTCCGGTCTGGACCCGGACCCGAGCTCGGTCTCGCCCGGACTCAAACCTCAGACACAGAACTTTGGAGTGAACAGCGTAAGACTCTCGTTCACACAGAACGAGCAGAGCTGCCCCCGTGTGTTTGTGACGAGCGAGTTTTAAGACATCGTTTCAAATGAACTGGGAGTTTGAGGCTTTCCTTCATGTCCTCTTTCTCCCTCTTTCTCCATCTCTCCCTCTTTCTCCCTCTCGCTCCTTCTTTCTCTCTCTTTCTCCCTCTCGCTCCCTCTCTTTCTCCCTCTTTCTCCCTCTTTCTCTCTCTTTCTCCCTCTTTCTCCCTCTTTCTCTCTCTTTCTCTCTCTTTCTCCCTCTCTTTCTCCTCTCTCTCCCTCTCTTTCTCCACTTTCTCCCTCTTCCTCCCCCTCTTTCTCCCTCTTCCTCCCCCTCTTTCTCCCTCTTCCTCCCCCTCTTTCTCCCTCTTTTTCTCCTCTTTCTCCTCTTGCTCCCTCTTTCTCCCTCTCGCTCCCTCTTCCTCCTCTCTTTCTCCCTCTCTCTCCCTCTCGCTCCAAACACACAGGAGCCCGTCCCGCACCATGAGCCTCTGCCCTCTGCCCTCTGCCCTCTGCCCACTGCCCACTGCCCTCTGCCCTCTGCCCTCTGCCCACTGCCCTCTGCCCTCTGCCCACTGCCCACTGCCCACTGCCCTCTGCCCTCTGCCCTCTGCCCACTGCCCTCTGCCCTCTGCCCACTGCCCACTGCCCTCTGCCCACTGCCCTCTGCCCTCTGCCCTCTGCCCACCGCCCACTGCCCTCTGCCCTCTGCCCTCTGCCCACTGCCTACTGCCCTCTGCCCACCGCCCGTGCACCACCGGAGTGAGAAAGCTTGAACAGCAGGAGTCTGATGTCTGTTGTATTCTGAGTGAATAATAAAGAAGAGTGATGAGAGAGTTCTCTTTGTAACACTTTCACTTTAGAGGTTTTTGTCTGTACCGCCAATTAGCCAATCACATCGCTGCATTGTCTTGTGCAGAGGAAAGTCCAGGGTTTGATGTTCTGACCAGAACAAAAGCAACATGCTCCACATCTTGAGGACAAAACTGTGATTATTTGCGGAGCTAAACCTGGACTAGAACAGGCCCAAAACCCAATCTACATCAGGACTTCACTGGACTCCAAACCAGGACCAGCATCTGAACCAGGACGAAAACAGAAATCAAGACGCTCTCGCCACAAAAACCTCAAAACGTTGAATGTTACATCGACGTCCTCACTTTTAATAACGCGTATCTCCCTTTTTTAACACAGCGCCAACCGCACATTACACCGAGAGACACGGACCCGGCTCGTACACGTTCACTCAAGCAGGAAGTTCCCATTTCCCACTTCACGAGCGGCGTCTGCCCTTTGGATCAGGAGCAGCGGCACAAAGACTCTGCTTACCGGGTTCGGAAAAATGAAGGGCTAATTTAGTCTGAAAACGGAGCCGATATTAAGCGGAGCGGACGACCTTTAGCGGCTAACCTCACAATTATTCAGGCGGTGGAGAGTGCGGGGAAAACAGCAGAAAAGTAACACATCTCATCAACCAGTTAGAACAAAAGTAACCGATAGAGATCATGCACAAAGGTCAGAGGACGTTACGGGGCTAAAAGTGTGGCAAAAGAGGCCGCGACGGGGCGCGGCGGAACTAATTCACCTAAAGCAGAGCGGTTTACTGTGAAAATGTTGTTACAAAAACGGTTTAAGCTTCAAACTGGACCAGAAAATCCTGCGTAAACGACCGCTAAGCACGGACTCGACAGGCTGAACAAATCACTGCAGACATATTGCTGTATAAAATGTTGTTTGAGTTCATAAAATAAGCACGCTTAATAGTGCTGAGCCATCTGAGCTCGAACCGGTGCAATCTGAGAATTTAACGAGCAAAGAGAAAAAGGAGCAGAAGAAGCCGAAACCAGGACAATTTGTGTTATATTTGAGTGAAGAAGACTGTGCAGGAGCCGTCAGCAAGAGGAAGAACAAGAAACGTCCAAATAAGACCTGAAGAACCTCCTCAAGCTGTCAATGTTTTTATGTGTTTATGTGTTTAAATACCGTATTTTCAACACTATAAGGCGCACTGGATTATAAGGTGCATTAAAGGTTGAATGGACAATTTTTTGGCCCAAATCTGAGTCTTATTTCCTCGTGGCGTGGACGGCCGATTAGTCCTGCCACGTATCAATCATAAAACGCACCTACTGCACAGCTGCAGCCTCGTGAGGCTCGTCCCCCGAGAGCAGCACGTTTCCGCGTGTCTAAGCGCATGGATCTATCATAATATAGTTCCCTCAGTGTACAGGACAAAATTAAGAGAGAGAAAGACAGTTCGAGCTGACTCAGAGAGACAGAAATCTACGGGAGACGAGAGATGCGATGCGATCCGACGCGCTAATAAACAAACACACGTGTAGAAGTGAGGCTGTTGTGCGCGTACGCACAGGTGGAGTGCGCGTACGCACAGGGGGAGTGCGCATGCGCACTTCTGCTTGAGTTCTCAAATCGGCGAAAAATCGTCCATTACCCCTTTAAGCGAAACAAAACGTGTACCACACAAAATCACTTCGAGGTCAGTAAGCACAACCAGAATTCATCCATATATAAGGCGCACTGGATTATATGAAAATTAAAGGCTTTTAAGTGCGCCTTATAGTGCGGAAAATACGGTAGTCTTGTAACAACAAAGGACATTTTTTTTAATGTGAGATTTAATCATTAAAAAAAAAATTGGTAATATTCTTGTTTTGAGGACAATAAAGTGAACCTCTGCCATGGGAAATAAAGACATAATTAGTGCATAATACATCCATGAATTAGTGACATTATTTAATGCACACACACACACACACACACACACACACACACTCCTCTGACATTGTGTGCAGTGTAAGGTTTGTCACGTCTCTGTCTGCAGCAAAAACATGATTATTACTCTATTATATGATGATTACTAAATAGTTAATAAAGATATATGTGAATCAGTTTGAGCCGAATGCTTTTGCTCGCCATTAAATCTTTTTTGCAGGTGACGGTGTAAGAGTAAAATTGAGCGTGTTAATTGACTCTGTGACTCTGCGTCGGTCACAACCGGAGGAGCATTCAAATGAAGCCGTTTCTTTGGCGATGTCACGAACGCTAAAAAGCCCAGATTTATCCGGTTCACAGTAACAGCGAAGCAGAAACGCAGCGCAGACAGCAGAATTCACAGATGTATTGGCCTTTGATCCAGAATACACAGTTATTCAAGTTCAATGGTCGCCTCAGATTAAAAGTGCTTTTTTGTGCCGAGAGCGTTTATCTGCTTTTGTCAGTGAAAACAAAAGGGAAACATCGAGGGAGGAAACACAGTTCAATATAAAAGTTGAATAAATGTTTCTCTGTATGAGCCGCTTTGTTGCCATTCCACGTTTTCACTGAATCCACAATGTTATCTCATCATCTGCTCTTGTACAAACAGTTTTACAGCACAATACATCGGCACTTCTCTTTTGGGGATTGGGACAAAGACTGTAACTGTATAGTTTTTAAGTTTCTATAAAGAAATAACAACAGATAAAAAGCTTTTTTTACACCGCAAGAGTGAAAAAGCAGTGTGAGCAGTGTGAGCGGTGTGGGCAGTGTAAGCAATGTGAGCAGTGTGGGCAGTGAGAGCAGTGAGAGCAGTGTGAGCAGTGTAAGCAATGTGAGCAGTGTGGGCAGTGTGGGCAGTGAGAGCAGTGTGAGCGAGCAGTGTGGGCAGTGAAAGCGGTGTGAGCAGTGTGGGCAGTGAGAGCAGTGTGAGCAAAATGAGCAGTGAGCGCGGTGTGAGCAGTGTAAGCAATGTGAGCAGTGTAGGCAGTGAGAGCAGTGAGAGCAGTGTGAGCAGTGTAAGCAATGTGAGCAGTGTGGGCAGTGAGAGCAGTGAGAGCAGTGTGAGCAAAATGATCAGTGAGCGCGGTGTGAGCAGTGTAAGCAATGTGAGCGGTGTGAGCAGTGTGGGCAGTGAGAGCAGCGTGAGCAGTGTGGGCAGTGAAAGCGGTGTGAGCAGTGTGGGCAGTGTAAGCAATGTGAGCAGTGTGGGCAGTGAGAGCAGTGAGAGCAGTGTGAGCAGTGTGAGCAAAATGAGCAGTGAGCGCGGTGTGAGCAGTGTAAGCAATGTGAGCAGTGTGGGCAGTGAGAGCAGTGTGAGTGGTGTGAGCAGTGTGGGTAGTGAGAGCAGTGTGAGCAGTGTGAGCAGTGTGACCGGTGTGAGCAGTGTGGGCAGTGAAAGCGGTGTGAGCAGTGTGGGCAATGTGAGCAGTGTGGTCAGTGAGCGCGGTGTGAGCAGTGTGGTCAGTGAGCGCGGTGTGAGCAGTGTGAGCACTGTGGGCAGTGAGAGCAGTAGTGACAGCAGCAGCAGTGACAGCAGCAGTGACAGCAGCAGGACAAATAAGAACATCTCCATGGAGACAAGCAGATCCTCCACCAGACAAGTGTGAGGAGAAACAAGTCCCTTCACAGCAAGAGGGCACGTTTTACCCTGTAATTAAGTAATTTGTATTTTGGTTTATTGGTTTATTTTGGCTGAATTCTTACACCGCGGGTCTTTAAGGAGCCAGTGTGTCTTTTATCCTTGTCCGAGTTTAACCCAGTTTAGTTTTGGTTTAAGCTAAACTTGTCTAGATTAATACGCAATGACCTGATTATATGTGTTTTTATAGAACTGAAAGAAATGCCTCTAACGTTCCAAAGGCAAACACGGGCTGTCTCCATGGTTTGGTTTAGTTTGGTTTAGTTTGGTTTGGTTTAGTTTGGTTTGGTTTAGTTTGGTTTGGTTTGGTTCAGTTTAGTTTGGTTTGGTTCAGTTTGGTTTGGTTTGGTTTAGTTTGGTTCAGTTTGGTTGAAACTTTTCATCTCCATGGAGTAAAGCAAATACGCAGTGCTGCTTTAAATAAAGGTCAATAAATAAATAAACAAACATTATTTTTGACTACTATTTTTGTCTTATTATTAGTTTTAGTGTAAATCGTTAAAAATGAAAGTCTTTGGTTTGAACTCCCATGAGCCCCAAAACCAATTTAAAAAAAACTCAGTATTTTCACATTGCTTCATTTTTTACAGTGTCAACGTTTGAGGTACTTTTAGTGTTTATGTCCATTGTCGTGTTTTGTGGTCGTTCTAAACATTTTATTGCACTACAAGTTTTTTTTGCACATGTTTCGTTGGTGTTTTTAACTGCAAATGGCAATAAACTGAAACTAAAACAGATTTGAACAGACCCTTTTCCACATCTTGAGCCAGGATCTTGGGCAGATCTAACGAACCGGAAACTTTTGATTATTTCAGGATTGACGGGGGAAACCTGACGCTCTCCGCTCCACCAGTTACTGCATCTGAACAGTAGCTCTGTTTGGAGATGAAATGTGTTTACACTCGATCATAATCCAATGAGGAGGAGATTACTCAGTCCAGGGATTTGGATTAGACTCTTGTTTGAAGGTGCGATGCTGAGTGTGTTTTGTTGATTGTGGCACAAATCCACTTATGGGCCCTCGGTCTGGAGCATTTTGTGTCTTTACAATGTTTGCTTTGGCTTCATGTTACACACCAGATCAACATTAGGACAGAAATTTAACTTAAAAAATCGGTGTATGATTTGTTCAACGGATTTTCGATTTCAAAAGAAAAACAAAAAAGGGTTTTGCTTCACGAGACAAATTACAATAAAACGGTTTTGAGTTTCCATTTTTTAATTTCATCCCAAAATTGAAAAAAAAACAACAGATATTGGCATCAGGCTCGGAGCATGCTTTCTGTATTTAATTCACCTTTATTTGTTCTGCGTGAGTTGGTTCTGGGCAGGGGGGCCGAGCTGGAGTGAAATGACCATCTACAGCTCATGTGCGCCCCACACTGGGTGACACTGGGACTGCGCGGGTCATCACCGTGGACAGATGAAGAGGTCTGGGGGGGGGGGGGGGGATCATCTGCTGTCGTGGCTGTGCTGCTGCTCTTACAGATGAGCTGCTCTGTTCATGGAGCACACGAGTTTCACACCTTCTCCTTTGTTCTCCCGGCTGTGAGCTTATGGTTTTTGTCCTGTGGAACGTGAACCTTTGCCCCAGTCTGAGGTGCAGAGCCTCTGGAGCAGGTTTTCATTAAGGATGTCTCTGTGCACTGCTGCGTTCATCTTTCTGTTGATCCTGACTTATCTGCTCCTGCCCCTTTAAAAACACCCCCACAGCACCATGCCCCCCCCCACCCCCCACCCCCCACGCTTCACTGTAGGAACAATACTGACCTGGTGATGAGCCACGCTGGATATTCAAGCTAAAGAGTGAGGAAATCAGCTGAAGGGCCCTCAACTTCATGCACCTTTAATGAAACGGCCTCATTTCATCTTTTGAAGACAGAGAGTTAAAGAGGCCGTTTATGTCAAAGAAGAGAATCAATCAAAGTTTATTTGTAGAGCACAGTTCATACAAAAGTAACTCAAAGTGCTTTACAATAGTAAAAAACATGTTCAAATCCCAATACAATATAAATCACAAGACATAAATAAAGCATAAATAGTAATTTTAAAATGTAATCAAATTGAATGAATCGCAGATAAAATACTTTCACTCAAAACCAGAGCTAAACGGAACCATTTTAGTCTAGATTTAAACACCGCCAGCAAAGAAGAGCATCTCACAACCTCAGGCTGGCACCAGCAGGAGGCCGGTCCATGTTTAGTCCTGACTCTGGCACCAGCAGGAGGCCGGTCCATGTTTAGTCCTGACTCTGGCACCAGCAGGAGGCTGGTCCATGTTTAGTCCTGACTCTGGCACCAGTAGGAGGCCGGTCCATGTTTAGTCCTGACTCTGGCACCAGCAGGAGGCCGGTCCATGTTTAGTCCTGACTCTGGCACCAGCAGGAGGCCGGTCCATGTTTAGTCCTGACTCTAGCACCAGCAAGAGGCTGGTCCATGTTTAGTCCTGACTCTGGCACCAGCAGGAGGCCGGTCCATGTTTAGTCCTGACTCTGGCACCAGCAGGAGGCTGGTCCATGTTTAGTCCTGACTCTGGCACCAGCAGGAGGCCGGTCCATGTTTAGTCCTGACTCTGGCACCAGCAGGAGGCTGGTCCATGTTTAGTCCTGACTCTGGCACCAGCAGGAGGCCCGTCCCTGAGAACAGGACTAATGTGATGGTACTTCCTGGTTCTAGTCAGGACTCGAGCAGCAGCGTTCTGGATGTACTGCAGCTGTTTTGATTTCGGTCCATGTTCTTCAGGTGATAAAAAGCTGCTGGTGTCATGAGTCATTATCACCCCCAGATTTCTAACTTGATTCGGAGGTTTTAGAGCGAGACTCTGGAGGTGACGCTCACACTGTCTCTTTGTTTCTGTGGGACAAAGACCATGATTTTGGTCTTATTTGAGTTCAGCTGGAGAGACTTGTTTTCTTTCCCTCTTTAAACAGAAATGGAGGTGTAAGGTTGAATTCACGGGTTATTTACAGGTGCATTTTGAAGCCGTGGAGCGACATCAGCCCTGGTCATTCAGATGCTAATCAGGTACTAATCAGTGATGACGGTGCTACATTCAGCTAACAATAGGATTTCTATGGCTCATCACAGAGCTGTTAGGACAACAAGGAAGTCTAGTTTCAGGGGAAACAGGACAGGGTTTGATCAGGAGTTCTCAGACTAGATCTAAGGATTAAAAATGAATTTTGGACTTTTTGAAACATTGTCCAGATCACAACAACTGAATGCTTTTCTGTGATATTTTTTAGATTATTCGACTAGTCAAACAGTTATTTCTATTGTACATTGCAACATTTTAAATACATTATCAATAAAATAGGTCGAAACAGCCTGACCCTAACCCAAAAAATGTTTATTCTCTTTTGACATTTTGACAACGCCACTGTTTTGGTTATAAAAAGCTCTTTTCATGCGATGAATAGTCTGCATAGTCCAGTTAATGATAATCAAAATACAACTACGAGTATTTCCTTACAGTCGATTGGCCACAAGTAGTCGAGTCATCGTTACAACCGTGTAAACTTGTAGTCACATATTTGTTAGCGCTAATAAAATGATTCAATTCAACACCACATGGAATTAGAATATCAAATCAGCACAATCAAATTTGAAGAAGGGCCGCGAGCATCTCACTGATCCGGCCACGTATCAGATCCACAGAGCACCAAGAGGACCACGAGATCGCAACAAATATTTAAACTGACCTCTAATACACAACGGCAAATTAAACTCACTATTCATTCCCAAATATGAAACTACTCACTCTAAACCTTCTCCTTTCTGATTTTTGGATACATTTATTCGACAAAATCCAAGACCAAGAACAGATATTTAATTAGAGAACATGGTGAATAGGTGTACGTATGCTAACGCTAACACCTTCAGCTACATGACGTATGCTAACGCTAACACCTTCATCTTCATGACGTATGCTAACGCTAACACCTTCAGCTACATGACGTATGCTAACGCTAACACCTTCAGCTACATGACGTATGCTAACGCTAACACCTTCAGCTACATGACGTATGCTAACGCTAACACCTTCAGCTACATGACGTATGCTAACGCTAACACCTTCAGCTACATGAGGCACAGACAGAGCTGTGGTAAGTGTCTGGTATGTTAACGTAACATATGAACAGTTATTCAGATAACTATAGCATAAAGAACATGCTAACAAGTTTACCAAAGCATCAGTTTTACCCAAAATCACTAAATCCATTGAATTCTTCTTCCTCTGTGTCACTTCTAAACAACTCCACAAACTCCAGAGGAAGAGGAAGTGCCGATTCTTCTTCTGCGTCGCTTAGAGCCTAGAGCGCCCTCTTGTGCTTGTGTGAAAATAACAAATAATATCACATATAAGTCGCTCTGGAGTATAAATCGCACCCCGGGCCAAAACTATGTAAAAAGTTGCAACTTATAAACCGGAAAATACGCTACATCTTTTGTTTAGTAAAAAAAAAAAGGTGATCGCCCAAGACGCCATCGACGATTAATCGACACGGCAACCACAGGTCTACATCCAGTCGGTAGGTTCCATGGTGTTTTTGCTTCACAATCTGCCCGAACGAGGAACATAAAAAGCACTCACCGTCGTCCATGACCAGCACCTCTTTCTGGCACATGTCCTGAACGTTGACGGTGCAGTTTACGACGAACTCGGGAGCGGCGCAGTCCTGGGTCATTTCACACTGATAACACTGGATCTGCAGCGCCCGCCCTGGAAACACAACCACAACACGCTCATGTCCATTTAACTGTAGAAACGGACGGCAGATGTGCGGCTGCGGCGGTTTATTAACGGTTTATTAACGCCCGAAATCCCGACGGCAGTTTCCTCGAAAGGCGAATTAGAAAACGTGCCATAAACGTGTAGAAAATGTAGTTTAAGTTGTTTTTTGCACAGTTTAACACACGGACGCTCTCTTTTAGCTCCAAATAAAATCTTCCAAAACTGAAATGTCTTTGTGTCATTGTTGGTTAAGAAATGCTTCTCAAACAGAATCACGTACAGCAGGAAGCGGGCGATATATCGACGATAACGAGGGACGATATTATATCAGACAAATGTGAAATGTCTGTGTTGAGTTTTAATCGACTCTTTTGGAAGATTTTTCACACTAAACGATGCACTCAATATTCACATTTTTGCACGTCTTCAAAATAACACCATTTATTTCATTTACAAACTACATTTACACTGTACGTTATGTAAAAGACTAAAGGTTAAAGGGTTTAGTCATCAGACCTTTAGTCGTTTACTCGATTAATCGGTCAGTGATGTCTTGGTCAACTCATTGATTTATGATGACTTAACAGGAAAGAGAAGGTGAGTGACCCTGAGGTTTGGGAGTGAGTTGTGGTCTTAACCTTTCTTTTTCAGACACTGTTATGTAGTGATTCTGTTTTTAATGATTTGCAATTGCATAATCTCTTTAGTCAAACAAGAATCTCTTTAGCCGACTAAATCCTGGACACAGTTTTGAAAATGTTTTGACTTTCATCCAAAAAGTCATTTTCAATCTGATGGAAATTGAGTGTCTGGTATTTATTCTATCCTGAGATCAGATGAGTCTTTCCCAAAGGGAGGAATTACAGACCGGACTCATTTGTGCTCAGAGCCATAAAAAGTCTAGTTTCACAAACCGTCTCCATCAGATTGAAATGATTTTCGGATGGAAGTGGAAATGTCTGACCAGGACCAGTTCTGCATGAGGGATTAGGACTTCATTACCCGTGTCTGTTTTCAGAATCCAAGTGTTGAGGACGTGCTTAATATTCAGAATTAAATAATAAAGACATGTTTCTGTTTCTTAAATAGCCACATTGCTCATGTCTGGATTGTGATTCCTGATTTCATCCACAAAGATTCACCAGTTTCTTATGGGTCCAAAAGGTTCTGTGCATTTAAATGAAGGGATGATATTCATAATCATCATGTTCTATAACATCTTTATTAACCAGAATATGATTTCCCTATGTGTTGTGAAAACTACAGAGTAACTGTTTTCTGGAACAGGTTCTTTTGCATAAAAAACAGAGAAACAAAAAGTTATTTAAATGTTGAGTTTTCACACTAATATTCATTCTTTTTTATATATAATGTAACTCAATATTCTAAGCATTCTGAATACATTTCTCTTTATTATACCATTTCAGCAGGTTTATTCAGTATTCTGTCGATCTGACTGGTAACTGCATGTATATAATATCATAATAAAAAAGCCAGTTACTCACTGAATTCAATTTACAAATAATATGATTATAATTATTAGGTTGTTTGCGATTTACTAACTGCGACCATTTAATTTGCTATTTTGATTCGATAATGATACATATTGCAGCCCAAACAAAAAAAGGCAAAGTCTCACGTTTTCCATTTGGTCCAAATTCTGTCAAAAGTCCCAATACGATTTTTGTATTTTTTTCAATGGTCAAATATAATATAGTCTTTGATGCTGGTCCAGTTCCTGTTGCGTTTTGTCCTTTGAGCAGATGAAACTTTTCAGCTCTAATTCCCGTCGGTTCCTTTGGTGAAAACACCACAGAAACATCACGTGGAGCTGTCACTCACCTGCGATGATCAGTTCAATAAAAGTCCCGCTAAAACATGATTGTGGAGCATCATCCATCAGAACACGCGATCCAACCCCTACAAGACGCGCGCGCCTCCAAACCCGCCGCGTAACGAGCCAAAGTCATTACGCGGCGGCTCGGTCACTGCCGAACCCGCGCGCCCCCTTTGATCTTTACCCGCCCGAGCGCGCGTGTAACGGTCCCGTACCTGTCCCGGGGCAGAGCAGGAGCAGAGCGGAGAGCGCGAGCAGCCGCATCCTGCGCCTTCAGCAGCTCCAACGTGAGTCCGGGGAGCGCGCACGGAGACGGAGGCGCGTGGGGCCGCCGCGTGCCATGGCCGGTGTGAGACGTACCCCTCCTCGTGCGTCCGCGGCGCGAAATGAAGCCGGAGGAACGCGCGCTCTGCCACACGCGAGCTCCTGTGTCACGTGATCAAAGAGTGCGCAGGAGAGTGAGAGATTTCATTCTTTTTAACCAAATTATATTAAGAAAATATAGTTAATGTGTTTAATTTTTTTTTGTTTTTTAGGATTTGTGTAAATGACAACCGACAGTTAGAGGTGGTCGATATTGACACAAATCTGGATTATATTGAATTATCCTGTCAACGATATTCAAAAGTTAAAACATGCTTTTAAATGTTTTAGTGGAGGTTTAATCATCAAACAAACGTGAAATGTCTGTTAAATTAATCATTCAAGTTCAGACATACATCATTTTACCTTTATTTGAAAGTTTACATCATCATTTTTCATTATATTTTTTATTTTGAATCACCTTTTTTGTATTTTTTTTGTGCTATAAACGTTACTCTCAACATTCAGATTTTGCATATTTTCAAAACAACATTCACACTATTATATACATATATTTCGATATATTGAACCAGAATTTAATAGACTTGACAACTTCAGTGATATTTTGTTGCTTATCCTTAACAACAAATATAAAAAAAATACACACACATTTTGATCATTGTAATCATTATCTGAACTAAAATTATAATTAAAACTATAAATGATACTTGCAAGACCCAGTTTTGGTGACGCTCTGACCCAGTTAAATAAATAAAAAATGTGTTTCCTTTTGCTCACACGACTCTGAGAGGAAACATTGTTAGTTTTGATTAATGTGTTTCAATTCATCATTTTACCAGCACAGAAGTGACAGACGACTGTGTTAAACAAGGTCTGTCAAAGTCCCAGTAAATTCAAGAAAAAACATGGACTGAAATTACAGCATATTTGTTCATTTTGGTAGAAAAAACACACGTCCTTAACGACAGGGGCCTTGCAGCTCCACAAACCTGACTTGTACTTGTCTTGGAGGAGCCTCTTCCTGCTTGTTTCCATGGAGAATGTTTTAACTGTCTATTTCCATGGACTCTCCACCTCCAGAAAGTTGCATACTGTTGTTTTAATGAGACAATGTGCAGTAATGAGCACAGACACGTGTAAATGTGTCATATATTGGTTGTTTTCAGATTTTCCCATTAATAACAGTGTAATTTGACGTATCAGAAAGATTAAATCACACTTTTTGAACTGATGATTTATATTTGTGACTAAACACATTCACTTCTTGTGTTATAACATTTCAACAATATTCATTTGAACTGATCCCGTGTGTGTTAAATATGATTGGCGCGCAGAAGGTTGTGACGTCATCTGAAAAACAGCAAAAGCAATAAAATAAAAATACGACAAATATGGGATAAGACAAGGGATGTTCTGGTGTTCACGTGACTCTGGTTCGAGTTTTAAAGTGTGTTTTGTGCTTTATTTCAAGAAGAAGACTGTTTATTTCATCATTTTAAAAGGGCAAACGTGTTAAACCGGATCAGTCACGTTTAAGTACCTTTGGGGACGTCAGAAACACATTTTGTTTGATTTCTTTTAGGATTTTTTTAGCGTGAAATGGGAGTGAGAGAGCGGAGAGGACATGCAGTGAAATCGTCGGAGTCAGGATTGTAACTCAAATTGATTTTAATCGTGCTTATTTCATTTTGATACAGTGAATTCATTTGCCTGGAGGTAGCCGACCTGGTCCAGATCCCTGCTTTCTAAATATTTCATACAAATCTGTCCAAACCAAAGATTAAAGCAGTTTTTTTTGCATTTTTGTCCGTTGGAGGGTTCGTCTCCATGGTGATGCAGTTACTCTGTCTGTCTGGTATTAAACTTTGCATTTATTCCAGTTGTTTCATTGCTCAGAAAACGCCTCGAAAGTCGTGCACTCTTGCCGCGAGGTGGTTCGTTTTCCCACAGATCTGACCTGTCACTCGGCCTGGCGGCGTCCTCAGCCTGTTTCCATGGAGATACCCTCTGAGACAGATGACAGAGCTCAAAAACCTGGAGCTGATACAAAGTGGACAGTGTATTGGCACGAATTCATCACAATTACAACACGGAGCGGCTTAGCACCCTTTTTTCACCTTTCAATTAGAAAGCTCTCGTTCACTCGACTGAACGCGGCGCTCTCCTGCGGTCAGCGCCTCAGACTCTGGACAGTTTGTCTAAAGCGCATGACCCTCCTGATCCTGAGCCAGGCCAGGGTCAGTCACGGCGCACTCACCTGGAGGATGCGTTTACCTGAGTCACTTCTTCATTTGTTGTACTTCTTGCAGTAGATTTTGGCCGTCGTACATAGGATTGGGGCTTTTAACAATCTTTTTATTTTTTCTCAGACTCTTAGTGTTGAACTATAACATAAGTTCATCATTTCGCATTCATTGTAAACTGCAAGATTGATCTAAAACAGCTTAATAATAGAAACGGGTCCAAAACTGCAGAAGTGATAAGCTCCGCCTCTTTCAGAAGATTGTCAAGTGGCTACGTGACATTTTAGAACTCCACATGTGACACTCTGAGTCACAACTAAGGACAGGGACGTGGGCGGGGATAGGGGGAAGGTGAATGCACTCCGGAATCTAAATACAACTTGAAGTAAATGAACGAGGAGGAAACGCCGTTGTAACAAGGTTATGGTTAGTTAGTTGGTTTGTTTGTTTGTTAGTTCCTTAGTTTTTTAGATGGTTGGTTGGTTAGTGAGTTAATTGGTTAGTTAATTAGCTAGTTAGTTGGTTGGTTGGTTGGTTCATTTGACAGTTCTTTGGTTAGTTGGTAAGAAGCTCTCCATTAGCTAACTGAACTCTCTTCTCGAGGTGAGTCGACGTGACTTGTTTTTTTTCTGGTCAATTGTGACGTCACTAAAATGTGGCTTTTTTAAATAGATTTTTTTTACATTTTAATAGCACATTTATTTGCATAAACATTTTTTTTGGGTCTGATATTTCACATTAGATTACTATGTCACTAGAAAAGTAATTATATTACAGTAAAGCGTTACTGCTCCCTCCATTTACACCCATTTGTGCACAAGAAAACCCCCAAATCCAAACATCTGGAACAAGGGTAAAATAAATATATTACTAATAAAGGGTTAACATCTGGTTCATCGATGCAAAGGTTTGACCCTCAGCCTCAGATGCATGGTTTTTGGTTCATATCTCTGTAATGACTGAGCCTTTCCACATGAAACAAAAACTCAGCGTCTTCTCTGGAAAAAGAAACGAAAATGAATTAATTGTTCACACGAGCTTCATCTCGAAGGACGTGATGGTCGTCCGTCGAAATGAGCCATGATTTGAAAATGACCAAATAAAGAAAACGCTCAACACGTGTAGATCATACGTTTGGGTTATTTCTTCAGTGTAAAGTGACTCATGGTGTTACACACGGCCACGCCCTCCATCTGAAGTTAGCCAATGCATCTTGATCTGATAAGGTCCAGGAGTTCTTCATTAGCACCTGCTGGTTAATGTGCTGGCAGGAGCGATCACAGCGGTCGTTAGCATCAGAGGCTAGGTGTGAGCGGAGGAGGAGGAAGTCGACGCTCTAAAGTTGGGGTTTGGGGGATAAGACCATTGTGCAGCGAGGTACAGAGGCCTTTCCACAGACTAATAACTCTGTCAGAGAGAGTTTGGAGAGGACGCCACAGACTTTCACACACACAAGATGGATTATCCTCTTCAGAGCTGCTCCACTGGACGACATTATTTCTATATCGAGCAAAAGAAACAAGCTGGAAAACGATTTTGAAGCACAAATGTTAAAAACCACACTTGACATTGGGACGTGGTAAAGTAAGTAAGTAAGTACATTTTATTTATATAGCACCTTTCACAGACAGAGGTCACAAAGTGCTTCACAAAACACAGAATAAAACAATAAAAACACAAAAAACTTACAGTGAACAATACATATACAACAATATACAGTAAAATCAGTCCATAAAACAAGTGCATTTAAAAGGCTTGACTAAATAAAAAGGTTTTAAGCTGACCCTTAAAAGCAGTAACTGAGTCCAGTGACCGTAGGGAGAACGGAAGATCGTTCCAGAGTCTGGGGGCAACAGCCTGGAAGGATCTGTCTCCTCTGGTCCGAAAACGGGTGCGAGGAACCAACAACAGTTTCTGGTCCAAGGACCTTAGTGAGCGAGAGGGAGCGTACGGTTTGATCAAATTGCTGATGTACAGACCTGACCATTTAAAGCTCTAAAAGTTAAAACAAGAATTTTAAACTGTATCCGGTAGGAGACCGGCTCCAGTGAAGGGCTTTAAAGTAAAGAGATCCTCCTACAGCCAGAAGTGTGACGTCTTGATCCCAGGGCCAGGCGTGTCATACTGTGGTTGTGTCCTTGGGCAAGACACTTCAGAGACTTGAACTTCCATGAATCTGTGACTGCGTAAAGATGGACTGTCATTGCACGATTTGGCTCAATTTTTCTATACGCATAAACGCCAAAGTTAGGGACAAACCTCATTTTGTTTGAGCAAATTTACTCTTGGAATTGGATCCTTTTTACTGATACTTTTGATACTTAAACAAATTATTTTAACGGCTGAAAACAGAGCAGATCTGAGCAAACTCTACATTTAAGGGCAAAAACCATCATTGTCGTTTCTCTCTCTAAGAATAAACTCTTTGTAAACTTCAATATAAGTACATTCCAACTTAGCACTACTTGTTGCTATAGTGAAGAGTACAGACCGATATTGACTGATATAATGGCAAGGCAAGGCAAGTTTATGTGTAGAGCACATTTCATACACAAGGCAATTCAAAGTGCTTCACACAGCAGGGAAAATGCATTCAAATCACAAAGAAATTACGAAACAGAAATACAATAAATAACTAAATTAAAAATTATCAATCCAACTGATTTTCTAAACTAAGAAAATCACAAACAAAAGAGAAGAGTGCAAAGAAAAAATCCTTTCAGTCATATGCGCAGCTAAACAAAACTGTTTTTAGCTTAGATTTGAACATTGTCAGAGTAGAAGCCTGTCTCACATCTTCAGGAAGACTGTTCCAGATTTTAGCTGCATAAAACTGAAACGCAGATTCTCCATGTTTAGTCCTGACTCTGGGCACCAGCAGGAGGCTGGTCCATGTTTAGTCCTGACTCTGGCACCAGCAGGAGGCCGGTCCCTGAGGTCCTCAGAGTCCGAGATGGTTCATATGGCACTAACATATCCAAGATGTACTTTGGTGCTAGGCCATGGAGAGACTTGTACACAAGCAGAGGTGCTTTAAAGTCTATTCTCTGAGCCACAGGAGCCAGTGCAGAGACCTGAGAACAGGACTAATGTGATGGTACTTCCTGGTTCTAGTCATGGGCCGATATTTGCACTTTTTAGAGTATTGGTATCGGTTGTTTTGGCCGGTCCGCTGCCCAACAAAGAGAGCAAAGATGACTCTGCACAAAGCAAGAAAACGCTGCTCTCTCAAAGGTCTGCGGTGAATCCCAGCTTCAAATGACATAATTTGAATGAAAACTCTGCCCTTCAAAATGGCCCAAAATCTTGGCAAAGCTGATTGGCCGTCATTTCCTCTGGATTCAACACAACTGGCATCAGCATCTGCCATTAAAAAACACACACACAACACATAATAAACACATTTAAAAGAGTTAAACGGGGAGAGCTTCAATCCGATGTATGAATGTAAAGGATTGTGATCGGAAAGGGCCTTTATAGCACAGAATGGCAGCCACGTCTCTGCCACTTTGACCCGAGGCAGCAGTGGCCACACCATAACGTCTAAAATTTCCCCCAAAAATGCTAACTCTTTTGCCAACCGATCACATCAAGCTCGCGGCTGTTAAACTTAAGTTAACGTCTTGCATCTCCGCGCGCTACATCCGTAATAAACAAATACACACATATATCCGCCGCCGCTTCCGTGTCGCGTAAATCTTCGGCTTTTACAAACGTTGGCCTGATTAACAGCGGGAGTTTGGGCTTCTTCCATACGACCGGTTCCAGTAAATAAATCTAGCGTGTGCGTTTGAGTTAATTCCCCATCCCTGCGCGTCGTGTGCGGCATCCGTCAGGAGCAGCGAGCGTGACGCAGCGTTTTACAGGACGTTTATTTGACTGTGCGGCTAAATGAGTTTGACTCGGTGATGTTTTTAGGCTCTGGATCGCACGCCGAGTGGAAAATGTACACGCGAGTTCAGCCACCAGGTATTTTTGTGTGGTAAAAACACTAGAGATACTACATAGAGAGACGGAGATGGAGGTAGTTTGAACCGCTGACCCACTGGTAGATGTGTAAAGCCTCAACTCACTGTGCCAAATGATATATTGAGCAATTTGTCGTACATTACGTATTCAATTAAGGTAAAAGAGGTTGTAGAACTTTGATAAGTTGACAGGTCAAATTATTACTGTATTTTCTGGACTATAAGTCGCACTTGAGTATAAGTCGCATTTTTTGGGGAAATGTATTTGATAAAATCCAAGACCAAGAACAGACATTTCGTCTTGAAATGCAGTTGGTGAATAGGTGTACGTATGCTAACGCTAACACCTTCAGCTACATGACGTATGCTAACGCTAACACCTTCAGCTACATGACGTATGCTAACGCTAACACCTTCAGCTACATGAGGCACAGACAGAACTGTGGTAAGTGTCTGGTATGTTAACGTAACATATGAACAGTTATTCAGATAACTATAGCATAAAGAACATGCTAACAAGTTTACCAAAGCATCAGTTTTACCCCAAATCACTAAATCCATTGAATTCTTCTTCCTCTGTGTCACTTCTAAACAACTCCACAAACTCCAGAGGAAGAGGAAGTGCAGATTCTTCTTCTGCGTCGCTTAGAGCCTAGAGCGCCCTCTTGTGGTTGTTAGTGCGAAAATAACGAATAATATCACATGTAAGTCGCTCCGGCCAAAACTATGAAAAATGGTGCGACTTATAGTCTGGAAAATACGGTATTATGATCTGTTCTCGGGTTTCGGCTTTCTACCATTAAACAAATCTAATGTTTTGCTTATTGCCATGGGAACGCTCCTGATTTCTTTCTCATTCTGAAACCCTCGACATTTTCACGTACATTTCTCATCATAATTATGTCTTATATATACACGGCGACTGGAGTCTTCCAGTTGGATAATATTGACAAATGAAGTGTGTTAGTGATGAAAATCCGACATTTATAATTCATTATTTGACATTTTGATTTAATAATGTCATTGTTTTCGTTATTAAAGGTCTTTTGACAACTGCTTTAGAGTCTGTCCATGATTATTACGACCATCAGAATGTGATTATGATGATCTTAATGGTCGACCAGTCATAAACTCTGATCCTCCGGCTTGGTCCTGTCCAAACCCGGCTCAAGGTCAGTTCAGGAGCACATATCTTCGGGGCTAGTCATTTGAGGAAATCTGACCAGAAATAGGGAGAATTTAAAAACTCCAAATGGCTACGAGCAGAGGCATCCGTTTTGTGAAAGTGATTTGAAACAGAAAAGGGAGACATTTTTTACGGCAGTGTCCTCAGGCTTTACGGTCAGACCTTCACCCGGTTAGAATACAAATCTCCGCTAACCGAATTTTTCATCAAGGCTTATAACACGGAGCTTTCAAGGGGAACGATATCTAAATTATATCGGCGCATTGCTAATCTGGACAGCCAAGCTACTGAATATGTTAAAAACAAACAAGAAAGAGAAGGTAATCTTGTTTTGACGGATGAAGAGTGGGAAAGTGTGTGTACGTCCCAGTGGAGGAGCTCCACACGTGTGGAGGGGAGTTCTGATGGAAAAATGTGTCACGTTTCGTTATAACGCCGTGTCAAAGTGCTCATTATTAAGATAAGATAAGATAAGCCTTTATTTGTCCACACAATGGGGAAATTTTGGTGTTGCAACGCAAGTAGATACAGAAGTAAAAGAACAGATAACTTATAGGAAGCTTTAAAAAACACTCTTCTACTTTAATAGAAAAACTCTTATAAACAAAACTCCTACAGACAGAACCTCTTCTTAATAAGAAATAGAACAAAATAAAATAAATAAAATAAATAAAATAAATAAAATAAATAAAATAAATAAAATAAATAAAATAAATAAAATAAATAAAATAAATAAAATAAATAAAATAAATAAAATAAATAATTTGAATTAAATTGAATTAAATTGAATTAAATAAAATAAAATAAAAAATAATAAAAAATAAGATAACATAAGACAAAAAAATTATAATAGTGGCAAAAGTAAACACTCTTATTTACAGCAGTTCTATGCACATGAATATGACATTATTGCGTATGAGTATTGCACAAGAATATGACATTATTGCGTATGAATATGACAGTATTGCACATGGTTAAGTCACAAGGAAACGCAGACTGTTGGAGAAACTGTGGCAGCGAGGAGGCAAACCACAGAACTATGTATCTGGGCCTCAAAACTCCTGCCGTGGACACAATAAACGGATACTTTGGAACTGGTACTATTGGAAAAAAAGGTCATCGCAGGGAAAATGCTGACACAAACATCACCGACAATCAAGGACTGGACTGACATCGTGACAGACATCAAGCAAATGGAAAAACTGACATTCAAACTTAATTTTAAAGACTTTGGATCAAGTGGGAATTTCAATTTCATTTTAACGTGCCATGATTTTGTTCATTTGGCTGTTTAGCTGATGTTTATTTGTATTTGTATAATTATTTTGGCTCCTCTGCTCGTGTTCTGTCCTGTGTTTTGTGTTTATTCCTCAAAAATATTGACAAAAACGGCAACTTTGAACATAAAATCGGTTATACATCACTGGATATATGATTTTAACTGCCTTTTCTCGGGTGCTCGTATTGTGTAAAGGTAATACTGAGGCTGTGGCGCCCTGCTATGAAACCGTCTCGTGTTGTTGCAGGTGCGATGTTGTGATGATGGATGACTTTGCTGAGGAAACGTTCTTTTACCCGTTTCTTTCCTGGAGCCTCACAATCAAACCGTCCGGACTGTGAACGCCAAACCTGCAACAGAACTCACAGCCTGCACGCCGAGGGCTCGCTTAGTCCTTCAGTCCTGTTCCAGGTTTAGTGTTTAAGAAAGTATTCGGTCTGTGAAGTTTAGTTAAACTGAAGTAATAGTAATAGAAGTAGTGAAATGTACTTGCTAATCTGAATTACCGCTAATATACAGTGGTTTCTACTTGTAACACTGCAAGAACTACGTGCAGTACCGTCTCATGGCTGCTACTCCTACTATTACTACAAATACTACTTCTTATACTGTTACTGTCTTCTGTCTACAGCAGCTGCTACTACTACTAACTAGTACAACAGCTTTGAGTGAGTTAATTGGCAAAAAAGAAACCACTAGCAGAGTTGTCCCTCTGAATGGCTCCAGTTGTTAGCTTTTTATGTCATTTTTTGATGCCGTGTCTGTGCAAATATGTGCACAGTTAATCGTTTGTTTAATCCCCGTGAACGTCAGTTAATCCGCGTCTTTATTATTGACCAATAACTGTTTTGTTTTTGGATTTTCTGACTTTTTGCTGGTACAATCGAAACATTTGCCGGTGCGATTTTGAGCGTCACCAAAACAAACCAACGTGAATTATTTCCCACCAACTCTGCTCAGTATAGTTTAGAGAATTACACCTATTAAAACATTGATTCAAAATATATAGTTAGCGTATTTTCCGGAGTATAAGTCGCACCAGCCAAAAAATGCATTATAGAGAAGATAAAAACATATATAAGTTGCACTGGAATATCATTTTTGGGGACATATATGTAATTGTAATTTAAAATAATAACAGATGAGAGAACATGGTGACTAGGTGTACGTATGCTAACGCTAACACCTTCAGCTACATGACGTATGCTAACGCTAACACCTTCAGCTACATGACGTATGCTAACGCTAACACCTTCAGCTACATGAGGCACAGACAGAACTGTGGTAAGTGTCTGGTATGTTAACGTAACATATGAACAGTTATTCAGATAACTATAGCATAAAGAACATGCTAACAAGTTTAGCAAAGCATCAGTTTTACCCCAAATCACTAAATCCATTGAATTCTTCTTCCTCTGTGTCACTTCTAAACAACTCCACAAACTCCAGAGGAAGAGGAAGTGCTGATTCTTCTTCTGCGTCGCTTGGAGCCTAGAGCGCCCTCTTGTCAGTGTGAAAATAACAAATAATATCACATATAAGTCGCACCCCGGCCAAAACTATGAAAAAAAACCCCCGGTACTTTAAATATAGAAATCAAACTTGCCAACTGCATAAAAGTACCCTCAAAATACTAAACAAAGACAACATTTAGGTATTGAAATAGTTTATTTTCCATTCATCTTTTACATAAAACGAAGATCATATACAGTCTGATCGTTGCTACTGAAGGTGACTCTCACACAAACACATCACTGAAATGATGGAAACATATTGGAGAAGGAGTCGTGTTTGCGGGTTGGAGCTGCGTGTGCGGGTGCTGCGTTCAAAGACACGGTGAGAGTTAGAAAAATACAATGCTCCTGTGAGAGGTGCTCTTTGTGTGACAACAGACGCCGTGCTCCGCATACCCGTATTATTTCAGCCAATCGGATCCCTGAACACCGCCGCTACGTTAGCTACACGCGTGAGAGCGGCCGATGCTGCCTTTCCCGCGCCGCGCAGAGGTAAAACAGACTGGTACTGTGCAGCACCACAGCACTTTAAGCAGTTTGAGTTGCCCATAAAGTTAGATTCAGCTGATGTATTTAGTCTGGATCAATTGTATGTGTGTTATTATGGTGAGAAGAATGGAATTGTGTTGATGGATAAAGTTTGTGCTGTCAAAAAGTCACTATTTTGATGAGTTAAGACTTGGACCAAGACTTGAAACTCTTGCGACTACGTGATGCTTCTATACATTTTTATTTTCTTTTAAGGAGCCTTTTCAAAATTCGTATAGTTATGAAAATACCAGCTGTGCTCAGTATTTTGATGCAGTGACTTGGAAGGACTTGAGATTCAAAACAAAGAGACTTAAGACTTGGATTTGTCTGTTTTTAACTTCTTTGACTTTAAATACTTTTATTTCTGCTTCCGGAGCAGTGTTTGTTTGATCGTGTAAATCAGCCGGACAAGACGCGTCACAGCGACACCGGAAAATTCGAAACAGACAACAAACAAACAAACACACAAACAAACAAACAAACAAACAAACAAACAAACAAACAAACAAACAAACAAACATTGCTCCGAGAAAGGAAATAAAAGCATCTAGACACACTTGAGACTTTCTAAAACTAAAACTCGGTGCCACATCTGTGTTTTTCTTGTCCATTTGTCGTCCCGTGTTGATCATATTAAACCCATTTTTGGATCAAGTTCAAGTGAATCTAGTATTTGAACAGCGTACTTACATGACATACTATAATAGATGTGTGTTTTCACTCTGTATTGCTTGAAATTAGTGTAAAAAAAGAGGAATGTGATTGACAATATCTTATTCAAAAGTTGTAGATTTAACTTTATGGGCAACAGAGTATGAGGTGATTCCACAGAGAGTATGGCTATTGACGCCATGCAACCCAATCTCCTAATAATATGTATTTATGTGGAATAATATGTCAAGTATGTGATGTTTACGCGTTTACAACACTGAGATTTAGCTACAAGAAGAACCTGAATCTATCAAGTGGCAAAACATGATCAATTCTTTCTAGTTTGGTCAACATGTTTTGCATAATACTTATTACGGCAAAGGCTATTAATGTTACAGTCAATTGTGACCTTTACAGTACAATTCAGGATTTAAAAAGACACGGTAGAAGTTTGGGTTGCAGGTCTGATATGTCGATCGTTGCATTCATTTACTGTATATGTAAGTAACGAGGAGCGGGCAATGTACAGTTTGTGAAAAGCAAAAATGAACACGGAAGTCCGGGAGCGGATCAAAGTAAGTAACAGGAACGTTAGTTAAAACCATTCAACGAGATGCATCAAAAACACCAGAACGTCAGTAATAAAAGACACGTTTACAGAAAGGGTGCCGCCATTTACAGAGAAATGTACAACAAACCGACAATAAATACTGACTAGAGAGACTTTAGGGCTGTCCAGATGAAAGGATTAAGAAAGAACCATAAATGTTTTAGTACCTGTTAAATCATCTGATGTTTTGTTTGTATTGCTTTAGAAATCTGTTTCCATTAGTTAAAATAAATCAGTTTTAGTCATATAAATATATGAGGATGACACCAAAATTACTCATTAACTATTATTATTATCTTGAGTACAAGTGTATTTTAAAACCAGATACAACGCTGTACATAACATAATAAATATGTTTTTTGGTTATATTTGGTGGAGAAGTTACGATTCAGGCCTTTGACTTCAACGGAACCTGTTTTTATACTGCACTTTATACTCTAAAGATGATTTTACAGTTTATTTATGACAAAAAGCAATTCCAAACAATAAAAATGGAGCGCGTTACTCGTTATTTAGTCCTAAATTGAGCCTATTTTAGTTTATGACTTGGTTTGGTTTATGACTTTGTTTAGTCCTGATCCAGGCCAGGTTTTGTTTCGGGTTTAGTCTCGGTTTTGTCCCAATTTTGTTTTTTTACGAAAGACTTTCAGTTAACTTTTGAAGATAATACGTGCTCAAGTTGACTTATAAACTACCAATACTAAAATGGAACAGAATCATTTGACAAAAACATACAAAAAAATACAATAAACTCCGTACTCAAATTCACCATCAAGTATTGGCATTTGCGGCAGAACGACAGGAAGTGAAACGTGTGCGAGAAAACTGGACAACCCCGGCAGTCCCCGCGGCGATGACGATATGTTCATAGAAAATGGCGAGATCCACAGCTTCTATCAGACAATGTGACGTTAATTTTCCCTGAGCTAGCACAACTCCGCCGCCTACACGCGTCTCCCGTGGGTGCGGGTCAACATGCAGGAACTCTCCTTTGTCTTGATGTCATAACTGTGGGTGCAACGACGAGGAGGCGATGTCAAGAGGCTTTCGCTAAAACATGCAGCTAATGGATAAATATAATGCAAACCCCTCATCGCTTTACATGGGAAGTATTCAACATGGTTTGTGTGGACAGAGAGTCAGTCGAAACAATATGACGCGCGCAGCAGATATTATGTGCAGTATGACATCGTGCTGCTAATGTTTGGAGTATTATTTGAGCTCGCAGCTGTTTTTGGGGGATAAAATGGGCTTTTCTAATGCACCAGCCAGTTTGTTACTGGTCACAACATGTAGACAAAAGCTCTCAAGAGGTGTAAATGAGGACTAAACCAGGTCTAAACCAGAGCTAAACCAGAGCTAAACCAGAGCTAAACCAGGTTTAATCAAGAGCTAAACCAGGTCTAAACCAGAGCTAAACCAGATTTAAAACCAGAGCTAAACCAGGTTTAATCAAGAGCTAAACCAGGTCTAAACCAGAGCTAAACCAGATTTAAAACCAGAGCTAAACCAGGTTTAATCAAGAGCTGAACCAGGTCTAATCCAGAGCTAAACCAGGTTTAATCAAGAGCTAAACCAGGTCTAAACCAGAGCTAAACCAGAGCTAAACCAGGTCTAAAACCAGAGCTAAACCAGAGCTGAACCAGGTCTAACCCAGAGCTAAACCAGGTTTAATCAAGAGCTAAACCAGGTCTAAACCAGAGCTAAACCAGAGCTAAACCAGGTCTAAAACCAGAGCTAAACCAGATTTAAAACCAGAGCTAAACCAGGTTTAATCAAGAGCTGAACCAGGTCTAATCCAGAGCTAAACCAGGTTTAATCAAGAGCTAAACCAGGTCTAAACCAGAGCTAAACCAGAGCTAAACCAGGTCTAAAACCAGAGCTAAACCAGAGCTGAACCAGGTCTAACCCAGAGCTAAACCAGGTTTAATCAAGAGCTAAACCAGGTCTAAACCAGAGCTAAACCAGGTCTAAAACCAGAGCTAAACCAGGTCTAAAACCAGAGCTAAACCAGGTCTAACCCAGAACTAAACCAGGTCTAACCCAGAGCTAAACCAGGTCTAAACCAGGTCTAAACCAGAGCTAAACCAGGTCTAACCCACAGCTAAACCAGGTCTAAATCAGGACTGAACCAGGGCTAACTCAGGTCTAACTCAGGTCTGAACCAGGCCTAACTCAGGACTAAACCAGGTCTAACTCAGGTCTAAAGCAGGTCTAACTCAGGTCTAAACCAGGCCTAACTCAGGACTACCCCAGGTCTAACTCAGGTCTAAAGCAGGTCTAACTCAGGTCTAAACCAGGCCTAACTCAGGACTAAACCAGGTCTAACTCAGGTCTAAAGCAGGTCTAACTCAGGTCTAAACCAGGCCTAACTCAGGACTAAACCAGGTCTAACTCAGGTCTAAACCAGGCCTAACTCAGGACTAAGCCAGGTCTAAAGCACAGATACCACACTCTTAACACTTTTAACTCACTTAGTCCAAACCCAATGACAATAAGTTCATCTCTATTCTTTGGGAGTCATATTGTTTTGCCTGATCACTGTATAGTGGGCGGTGCAGGACGCATGCAGGTCAATAAATACATTTTGTGAAAAGTATAAAAAAAAAACTCCAACAAGTTTAGTGCACACTTTAAAAATTCACATTACTCAGTCAGGTATAGCGCTCTCGAATGGCAATATCAGTAGTAAGTGCTGTACAAAGATATCCTAAAGGTGAGGAAAGGGTCTTCAACCTTTGCATTTCTATTGAAAATATAACTCACTATTAAATATGACTCACGTGGAGCAGTGCAGACGGTGGTTAAATAGGAGGAAGTGGCCACACAATGTTATTTATGTGTCATGTGTGGCTTGCGTCGGGGTCAGAACGGAGGCCTGCTGCATCCACCACGTTATGGCACCCATCAATAAAGTTATACCTCCAACTGTAAATTAACTCGAGAATGATTCGCGAAATTGGAAAAAAACAAACAAGAATAGCCGCTGTTTTGCTACATTTACTGTAAAATGATTGAGGGACGATGTGTAAATAATCAAAAAAATGCAGATTTAAACGACAAATTGTCCATAATTTTGTATTTGAATGTCTAACGCTCTGTTGCTACAAAGAAGAATCAGAAAATAGCATTCTCCATAGTTGCTGGTTGCGTTGTTTGCATTTTTGAAGTTAATTAATCGCCAAAATCATCTCCAAATCTGGATCTGGACGTTTTAGGAAAGGTCAAAAAGCGTTTCGTCGCAAATTGGCGCTGCAAATCGTTGAAATAAAAGGGCATGTTGTTAAATATATGCAAGTTTGCGTTCAAATTATTAAAGACATTTTTAGACTTTGAAAATAGCGTAAAACAATGTTACATCTCTTTTTATCGTGACTTATTATAACAATAGACTTAGCAGCTACAGCGTAAGAGTTAATGTGTCTTCTTTGTCGTTGGCTACAGGAAACAGGAAGTGCAAATCCTCGCTACAGTGAGCTCATGCGTGAGTCCAGAAGGGTCGGTTCGGTCCACTTTTGGTCCACTTTTGGTCCACTTTTGGTCCACTTTTGGTCCACTTTTGGTCCGCTCTTGGTCCACTTTTGGTCCAGCTCTTTCCTGCTTCAAACCTGGGTCATAAACGTGGGATGCAGAGGTTCTCCATGTGAAACGGACTTCGATTGTACGATCTGCTTCAGGACAAACTCTGGAACAAAAATATGGCAAACGTAAGTCAGAAAGTGGATGTGGCAAAACCGTAAAAAAGCCAAAAAATAAGATAATAAATGAATGAGTGCTTGAATTAAGTAGTATTTTAACACGAGATTTGCTAGTGGAACAAGCATAAAATGTACTGTTTAGCTAAAAAATAGGTGTCATCTTTTATATGAGGAAAAGACAAACATTTTCTTTCTTGAAATTAGAAAAAAAATGCTCCTGCTCTTGAAATATGAGCTTGTTTTATTGGCAAATTGTATTTCAAGACAGTAAAAATATACGGTACTCAACCGCAGATAAATGTTACATAATTCAAGCAATTTTTAATACTGGTTCTTATCTAAAATTATCATGTTTTCCAGTGTACTTGGTTTATTCCCATGTATAAAGTAAAATTTGTCTTTCCCCAGTGTAAGTGTAAAAGCAGCTCTTAGGGTCAAAATGAGACCGTGCGCTGTCTGCATTCAATAATAAAGCGTATTTTTTTAGTCTAAAGGAATCAGGAAGTGCGCCTCTAGCATTCTAGTTGTTGTTGGCTTTGACGTGATGGTAAAACTCTGGCGTCTGAACGTTTTGAAAAACTCTGATAAACTATTCCATTAGCATACTTGGAATGCATCAGGAAGTTTAATGCAAAAAATCGATATAATTTTTTAGTTGTTGCATTTTTAATACAGTAATAATCAAATAAAGCACTTTTAATGCCACTTTCTATATGAACAGCAGAAGTGGGAATTCAATTTTGCAATTATATCCTATTGTGAACTAAACAATAAAGTTAAAATATACTTCCTAATCATATTTTACTCATTATTAAAATATATTTTAACGCCTTTGACATCTATCACAATTCGGTACAAATACAAGGGCCATTTGACCATTAATACAATCTCTGCAAGTTAAAAAAGTAATTCTGCATTTTTGAATAATATAGGTGCTGACTGAAGTAGAAGTTTGTTTTACCACCACCTAAATGTACGTTTACGCCTCGTACGATTGGACAGTTTATCCCGGTGTTAATGAGCTGCAGGAAATGTAAACGAGCAGAGGAAACTTGTAAGTCATGTGTCGAGCTTTGTTCATTAGGACTTTGTCCAAGCGAGACGCAGTTACAGGAAATGGCATTCTCCAGCAAAGTGTAACGTTTACATTAGCCCAGAGATGATTCACGATTTTTTTTTCTTCTGCCACTCGGAGTATACGTAGCGCTATAGTACAAGTACTCAGAAGAAGGTGGCTCACAGTTGGCGAGCTGCAGTCGGCTCTGTTCTTTCTGTTGACTTGGAGTGGGCCGCGGTTTGGATTTGACACAGTTCATCTTCTTTGGTTCCATGTCGCCTGAAACAGTACAACAAAATGAGAGGCTTGTGATTGGCTCGTCGGGCCACTTTGTTCTGCGACCTGTGAGGAGAAAAGACATTTACATAATACGCATTGTTCGTTTTGTTATTCAAACGTGCTCCTCTCTGGCGTTTTAGGACTTAAAATAATGTACGTATTGAAAGGTGTTGCATCGTCAGGATTTGGTGTTGGCACTCCATCTACTGGCAGCGGTGGGAATTATAATGCGGGAAAAACATAAGCTAGCTTGCCCCGGACATGCTAGTAAAGTCATGCGGTTGTAATGAGTGCGGTTTGACGACAGAAGCGCTCCGATTGAGTCTTCTGGTGATTCATGGACTTAAAAACCGCCGGATCTCGACTTCTGACATCACACATCGGGGAAAGTTGAAACCGGGTGTTTTCTGAGGCTCGGAGAAGGAGCGGGACAACAGTAAACGGCATTAAAGAAAGTGTGACGGAAGTTTTTAAGAGTTTTTGTTTATAAGAGTTCTTCTATTGAGTGTTTTTCAAACTTCCTCTAAGTGATCTGTTCTTTTCCTCTGTATCTAACTGCGTTGCAACAATGAAATTTCCCCATGTGTGTACAATAAAGGATTATCTTATCTTAAATACAATACCAGGGATGTTTTTGGCTGAAGGAACAATGTTATAACACGATTAAAAGCCCAATATAATATGTCGTTCAGTGTAATCGTCATTGATTGTGTTTGCAAATTCAAGACGACTAAACTTCACCTTCATTGTCACTGAATATATAGATTTAGTGCATCTGTAGGTGCAGTAAAAATGTATCACACGTCACACTACACACATTGTATACTGTTATTGTGTCCTTGGGCAAGCAATTTTTCCTTTTTTTTCTGTCTATCAATTAAACTAGAGTGAAATAAATTGTAAATTGCTTTGGGTGCGTCGCGATATGAATGAAAAACAAACGTATTATCGCGGTCAGACTGGCACATCTGTAACACAACCACTGGTCGGCTGCGGATGTGCCACTTTTGTAACGCTGCACATGAAAAAAACATCCTCGTCTTAAATAAAGGCGCTTTCGTACGACTCTTGCACCGAGCACAGCCACTGCGCTTTCAAAAACACGCCGCTGAATGAATAAAATCAGTGTCTTCTGAACTATAAAGCCTGATTAGATCTTGATTGACACTTGTCTTCAGATTTAGACTTCAGACACCATGGCAACAGGTCCAACGCGAGCTACGCCATTTGTTTTAACGCTTCAGAAACTGCCACTGTTTATTTAGATAAGTTAGCAGCAAGCAGCCGTTCAACTTAATTAACCTTTAGAGAAACGTTGGTTAGAGATATGTAAAGGTCCAATCTGCTGTCTCTGGGATTAGAATACGCTGTTTGATGAACTGTTGTGGTGATTTCGGGCGTCACAATAATACGTTGAATTGAAAATGGGGCCTAGCATAGGGAACATTAACTTTAAACTGTGTAATGTGTTTCATTAAGAAGGCTCTCGACTGCTGGGTCACAAATGGCCTTCGTTAATTGAAAGTGCACTGATGTAACCGAGGACACGTTTGTGGTTTCAGTTTGGTGGTGACACTGGACACTTTGCATCTGGATTTGGCTCTGGTGGAGATACAGGCGGCGACGTGGGGGGTGTGGTCTGCAGAGGGTGAAACGTAGCCCGAAGCAACCGTTAACATTCTCGGATATGGACACAAATTTGGGCTGTTGGACCACTTTGTTCTTCTCGAGTTGTTGTAGTGGAAGTGTGGGTGACAGAGCAGCTCTTCTACATTGAAATGAATGGATGGCTTTACGCACAGAAAGTCTGATAGTTGGACGTTTCCTTCGATTCGGAATGTATCTGTGTGATTATGGGCGGGGCAAGTGTATTATGGGTGGAGCTAATGTGATGTACTTGACTGTGGGTGGGGCTAAAGGCTGGTACGGATGGCTTATGCTTTTATTTTTGATTATATATTAAGGATTAGGACTGCGATAGGTTTGCAGTCTTGGCAGAACTGTGAGTGGGGAAAAAAGTATGACTCTTGCACTTTTCCGTCAGATATGATTTTGTTTTTCTAATATTTCTGGTCTATCCTTTGATATTATATATGAAAAATATAATAGAACAGAAAATAACAAAAAAGTTGTGCGTTATTTAAGGTTTTATTCTTCCAGTTACATTAATTTGAGTGCCTTGAAGGGAGAAAAGCACTATATAAATGTGACCATTTGTTTCCATTTGATAAATCAGATGTTCAGACAGTTGCTCTCACGTACTCTTACTTTTTTGTAGTACTTTTTGGCACCACACCTCTGGGCAAACTATTGAGTGGGTGTGGCCTTTGTACTGTACCTTGTTGTAGGCGGGGCTAGTGTTGTTGTTGCTGTGTTACTTTTAATGGCGGTGCATTTACTGCCACCTACTGTAGTTGTACGTATGTACAAGTATGTGTTTTACGCTGTACCGTAAAAAAGAGAACAAAAAGGAGAAAGAGAGCGGCGGGGCTAGTGTGTTTAGGGGCGGGACTTTTGTTCTCTACCAAATTGTGGGCAGGGCTAGTGTGTTGTGGTTTGTTTTGTTTAACAGCTTGTGGGTGGAGGTAGTGTGTCATGGGCATGGCTGGTGTACTGTACCTGATTGTGGGCGGGGCTACTGGGTGTTGGGTGTGGCTTGTGTACTCTACCTGATTGTGGGCGGAGCTACTGTGTGTCGGGCGCGGCTTGTGTACTATACTTGATTGTGGGCGGGGCTACTGGGTGTTGAGGCGTGGCTTGTGTACTGTACCTGATTGTGGGCGGGGCTACTGGGTGTTGGGCATGGCTATGTACTCTACCTGATTGTGGGCGGGGCTATTGGGTGTTGGGCATGGCTAGTGTACTCTACCCGATTGTGGGCGGGGCTACTGGGTGTCGGGTGTGGCTTGTGTACTCTACCTGATTGTGGGCGGAGCTACTGTGTGTCGGGCGCGGCTTGTGTACTATACTTGATTGTGGGCGGGGCTACTGGGTGTTGAGGCGTGGCTTGTGTACTGTACCTGATTGTGGGCGGGGCTACTGGGTGTTGGGCATGGCTATGTACTCTACCTGATTGTGGGCGGGGCTATTGGGTGTTGGGCATGGCTAGTGTACTCTACCCGATTGTGGGCGGGGCTACTGGGTGTCGGGTGTGGCTTGTGTACTCTACCTGATTGTAGGTGGGGCTACTGGGTCTTGGGGCGTGGCTTGTGTACTGTACCTGATTGTGGGCGGGGCTACTGGGTGTTGGGCATGGCTATGTACTCTACCTGATTGTGGGCGGGGCTACTGGGTGTTGGGCATGGCTAGTGTACTCTACCTGATTGTGGGCGGGGCTACTGGGTGTTGGGGCGTGGCTTGTGTACTGTACCTGATTGTGGGCGGGGCTACTGGGTGTCAGGCATGGCTAGTGTACTCTACCTGATTGCGGGCGGGGCTACTACTGTGTGTCGGGCGTGGCTTGTGTACTCTACCTGATTGCGGGCGGGGCTACTGTGTGTCGGGCGCGGCTTGTGTACTCTACCTGATCGCGGGCGGGGCTACTACTGTGTGTCGGGCGCGGCTCGTGTACCGTACCTGGTTGTGGGCGTGGCAGGCGGCTGTGGGGCTCGCACACAGCAGTCACTTGGGGTTCGGAGGGCGGGGCTGCAGGCTGGAGGAAGGCCACAGAGGGGAAAGGCACTGACTGGAGCAGGGGCACGGACGAGTCGGACAGAGAGCTGGGCACACCCGCGTGGTCCTTGAATCCGGACGGGACTCTCCAGCGGGGCAGGGGGGAGGAGCAGCCCGGGACGCAGGGCCCCAGGGCCTGCTCCGGGGTGGACGAGGACTTGGGGAGGAGGTGCAGGATGGAGGAGAAGAAGGAGCAGGATTCGGGAAGGGGGATGGTCCCAATTCCACTGTCCAATGTTCGCATCGTGCATCCAGAGCCTGGGCACAAGCAGAGCATTCGGGGTTCAAGTAACGGAGGCGGAGCAGAGCCGGGGGGGGGACGACAGGGTAAAGACATACAGCATCTATGGTTGAAGTGGAGATAAAAGACGTCTGCGGCGAACCAGGGACCAGTTTCACAAATACAGACGTCACACTCGTAAAGTAAAACGTTACAGCCTCATTCAGCTTCTGTGAACCTCTCTGCGCTTTGTCGTCCGGAAAAAAGAGTTTATTCAACGAGGAGTGAAATGTTGTGGCGCGTCCAGCTCAAGAAGTACTTTGGCTTTTTTGCACCGCCTATAATTATACTACTAGTTTGACAAAAGCTACTCGAAGCAGCTCGTTGAAGCCTCGATAACGTGGTTAAGTCAGTTTTAAGTGAGCCCTTATGCCCTGTTCAGACTCATTCACTTTGCCAACATTTAATTTGTCTAAAATATCAATCCCGCAGCTCGATCGCTCGCGTTTGACTGATAAAAAGCCCTGTAATTAAATAAGCGATTGCGAGACACATTGAACGTCACACTGTGTAACATTCTGCGCAACCAAAATAACATCTTAACAAGTTAAATGTGCACTTTTAGATAGATCTGTGTGTCTTTTATAACTCTAAGAGGCTGGCACAGTCGAATGAATTCACTTTTCAACCGAACGCCCTCGTCACGTCCCAATTTGAGGCATTTAGCAAATTTGCGTCAATTTGTGCAGGTGCCAGAGACGGTTAGAAATATGATTTGCAGTTGTAGCTTTAGCTCATCATGTATTTAAGTTAAATCGAGTTAGAAAATAAAGTTTATTCTAACATAGAGACACGTGTTACATTTGCAACTCTCACACTATTTTTGGGTTGATGTGCAGGGCCAATTTACTTTATTTCCCCCAAATGTTACTGCAAATCAATAAAAGAGTAGCATAATGACTCTTTGCACTGTTAAAATAAAGCTTTAAATAATAATATTGGCCTGTATATCATTAGGACCGATAGACAATGTGCTAAAACGTGTAAACATCAGCCCGATATATCAGTTAACTCATCTATTTTTAGTGAAAATTAAGCAACTTTGTGCTAAAGTCACGATTCTTCTCTAAACTTGACTGTTTGCTCAGGTTTATTCGTGGTTAAATGTGTTTGCACAAACGCTGGGCTCATATTCCACGTGAAATACGCACGTTTCAAGAGTAAAACTAATTGATAGACGGTGATATTGGATGCGGTTTGTCTTTGTACGCGTTGCCGTCGTCCGGGGAACGGGCCGATCGTCCGTCTTGTTAGTGCTGAGCGAGATCCTGGCTCTGGACTTGAAGAAAGATGGATTGCCTTCTTCTCCTGACCGCTTGGGTTAAACGCAGAGACACTACAAACTATATGATCACCCGCTTCTCCCCGTGTTAAAAACAGTCCGTCCACACTTGTGAAACTGGTTCCATTGCTCAACAAACTATAAATGATCTCGTTATTTCATACTTTATTCACGGCATAAGGAGCTTTTGTTGCTCTAAACAGGCCGGACATAGTTAGCGTTTCCAAACACATTATTATTTCTCATTGTTTCTAAATGAAAAATGGAGGTTCGGGCCGGTCCAATTAACGCAGTAGGGCAGCATTATCATTTTATTAGCATAATTAAACCAAAGCGGTGCTGCCGAGAGCGACTGTGAATGTATAAAACCCACTTGAACCACGTTTTTAGTTTACACAAAGCACTGTCGGGGTTAGTTTGCATGCAATAAACACATTCAAGAGAAACGCATGTCATGGCATATCCACCAATACACCACAAATGCATGTATTTAAGACAGAAATACATGAGTTAGTCACAGCCATCGAGGGACACCGCGAAACTGGAGGCACTCACACACTTTGCAGCTCGTCTCGAGGAGAGAAAAAAGTGAATTATTGTGGGATTTCTTGAAGCTAGTGGGTTGAGATTAGCCCGTAGCACTGAGCTGTCGGGCGCGGCGCGCGAGCCGAGGCAGCTGCTGCTAACAATTTATTCATTGAAACATCAACATGGAAATTTCGACTTGGTTTTTACTTTTCAACTTAAGAGGAAGTTAGAGAAAGGCGACACGCTACTGCATTTGATTTATTATTCTTGTTTTCTAAAGGTTTTTAGCCAGTTTTCTCTCTTGATTAACTTTCACTCAATCAAATCACTCGTTTATTGTGGTTTTAACTCCAAATAATGAGGCATAAATTGAACTATTGGACATTTTTCCAGCAATATCTCGTTTAATAATACAAGTAGTAGGAGTAGTACTGTAGTAGAAGTAGAAATATGACAATTATTATTATTTTTTAAAGGTTTTTAGCCAGTTTGCGCTCTTGATTGACTTTCACTAAACGAACAAAGTGAACAGAAATATTATTATTTATTAGTTATTGTTTCACAGATCAAGGCCGTGTACAAACTGTCATTTCAAAGGCAGTTTCCCTAAATAATAATGATAAACTTAGATTTTATTGGATGATTTGTCGATCAAATCATTCATCCATTGTGGTTTTAACTCAAAATAATAAGGCAAAAATTTTAATATTGAACATTTTTCCAGCAATATCTTGTTTAATAATACAAGCAGTAGGAGTAGTACTGTAGTAGAAGTAGAAATAGGACGAGGAGAAGTGTGGTAACAGCAGAAACAGTGTATTTTGGTGGCAACAATGTCAAGGAAAAATTGAACTATTGGACATTTTCCCAGCAATATCCAGTTTACTAAAATACAAAAGATATCCAACAAAATAAAAATAAATACACATATACATATTACGTGAACAAAATCAATAATTCCATGATTCAAATATCTGAAATACATGTCATTTTGAGTAAACGACAGACAAGGTTTCAGTTTAATATTTCTAAATTAAACTTGTTTTCATCTGTTTTCCTACAATGTCTCGCTTCAACAAATAAATGCCCTTTGAACCCTGCTCTTTCCAGCTCAAAACGTCGCTGTGTCCATGGAAACGACACCTGTCCCTATCTGTCAGTAAAGCCGCATCTCTGTCAGTCCGCCTCAGGGCAGATGAGGCAACAAAACAAGTGTAATTCCACTTTGAATGCAGAGGAAAAAGAAATAAAAGCCACATTTCCAATGAACGCGTCAGCTTTGTTCGTAAATTAAAATGAAGGCTTCTATTCTGAGACACAAGCTGGCGTTATATATCAGAGACGCAGGTAAATCAGAGCGCGGATCAGAAAATAAAGACGTCTTTTTGATATTCGGAGACGGAGACTCGTGAACTGCTGATTACAAATGCATTGTTTGGCACAACAGAACGTGCGGAAACATCTGCTTCGCCCCAAATCCTTAATTAGTTCATTCGCGAAAACACATTGAGCGTTCTGTCACTTCGTAATGTGACGACGGAGAAATAATAATGCAACATTTGGGTGTTTGCAGGAGACGCTGAGCAACCTGGAGCTGAAAAAGTTACACGTTATGTTCATTTAATTTGTCTCTTTCTGATTACGTTGCTACATATGCGGATCGGTACTTTCAGAGTGTCAATTTTGAGTTATGAAATCTCAGATGTGAAAGACGTGCCACAGCCCAAGAACAGATATAAAGCCCTGCAACTCACCTTAATATTTAGTTTCTACGTAACATCTAAAATGAATAAAACCCGGTAAACAGTTGTAGAAAGACAGATAAACAACGGGAACGCTCTCATTGATCACTGACAGACTTTGTGATGGCGCAGAGTCGAACTGACGGCTCATTTCTCTGCTTAAAAAAGGTAATTTTGAGTCTGTCTGTTGAGGAAATTCATTGTTGTGAGACGAGTTGAAGTGTCCTTTATCTCCCCCTAATGTTGGCAAACAAGCTCCAAAAAACGAAAGCAAAAAAAAATCAAA
Organism: Eucyclogobius newberryi; assembly: GCF_026437365.1. Taxonomy (NCBI): domain Eukaryota; kingdom Metazoa; phylum Chordata; class Actinopteri; order Gobiiformes; family Gobiidae; genus Eucyclogobius; species Eucyclogobius newberryi. The sequence goes on from NW_027315768.1 coordinate 30,191,612, forward strand.
GAAACACATTTTGTTAGTCCAACTATTAACCACAGTCCTAAATATTACTTTATCAAACAATTCTGTATTTGACTACCGTATTTTACGCACTATAAGGCGCACTTAAAAGCCTTTAATTTCCTCAAAAAACGACTTCCAATCCAGTGCGCCTTATATATGGATGAATTCTGGTCGTGCTTACTGACCTCGAAGCGATTTTGTGCGGAAAACGTTTTGTTTCGCTTAATGGGCCTTATAGTCCGGTGCGCCTTATATATGAAAAACGATCGAAACTAGACCATTCATTGATTCATAGTGCGCCTTATAGTGCGGAAAATACGGTATTTTTACTACTCCAGTACTTACTTATGTATTACTGTAACACATTCGGCTCTCGACCGATGATCCAAATGAAATAGCTTAATGAAAATTGCCTTTTCTCCGTGAAAAGCCCGAAAACCTGCCTTATATTAAAAAATGAATACAGCAGGTCATTTGCAAAACCGATTCATAGCGGTTCAGTTTAACTCACAAACAAACACAAGCGCATCATTTACAGCTGAAATCGATCTTTGCACGTAAATCCATCTCATTTGAACTGCGTCTGCTTCACAATAACACGGATGAAAAGTGTTATTTTTCCAGTACGGCGTGAACAAGAAGCGAGCGTAATTGAGGCGAGGAGCGGCGGGACAGAGCTGTAGCCGCATCGATTCAGCCGAGTCTTTAGTCGGGAGTTTAACGCGCGCCGATGTGGCATGGCGTTGCCTAGAAAAGCAGAATTACAGCCGATTGATTGGTTCCCGACAAGCCCCCCCCCCCCCGCCGCGCTGTATTCAAGCAACGGCGTCGATGAGAGAGCCGCTCCGTGTCAGTCCTTACAAGACTGTTCACAGGAATGATTGACAGGTGAGAGGGAATAACAGCGGAAAGAACCCACAGAGCACGGAAAAGAAAAGAGAGCACGGCTTTCAACTCGTGTTAAAACATATTTATTCAGACTGGCTTTTAACACTCTATTTTGTATTATTTGGCTTGTTTTTACTTGGTTTTATGTTTCGTATTGACTTGATTTTGTTTTATTGTGAAGCACTTTGAGGGTTGTAAAGGGCGCTATAAATAAAGGTTGATTGATTGATTGATGTCATGTCATTTCAAACCTGACACAAAAGACCATAATTAACACGGAAACATAAAAATGTATAATTGACACTAAAACTAGTGTTTCAACTAGATGCTTATTTCTACAAGTGTCATTACCGTATTTTCCGGACTATAAGTTGCACCTTTTTCATAGTTTTGGCCGGGGTGCGGTACTTATATTCATACTTATATACTTATACTCCGGAGCGACTTATATGTGATATTATTTGTTTTTTTATACTTGCAACTGCATTTCATACTCCAGTGCGACTTATATATGTGTTTTTCTTCTCTTTTATGCATTTTTTGACTGGTGTGACTTGTATTCCGGTGCGACTTATAGTCCGGGAAATACGGTATATATATTTTTTCAAAACACATAAATAGAACAAAACTGCACCTTAAAAACTATGATTATTTTGTGTTTTTATTTGGAATGAAGTAGCAAACTGAAGTGAAGTTTTACTATTGTGACAAAATGAAGTAGTTCCAGTTGTAGTCTGGCTGTAATACTCGCTAAGGAGTGGTAGTAACAGTAGTAATACAAGTAGTAGGAGTAGTACTAGTGGTAGAAGTAGAAATAGGATGAGGAGAAGTGTGGTAGCAGCAGAAATAGGGGCTTGCCGTGTGTATTTTGGCGGCAACAACGTCAATAAACTTCATGACAAATCATACATCAAGAGATCGCAGCAACAGCAGTGCGAGAAATATAGAAAAATGTGTAGTTTTTAGTTTATTATTTATTTGTCAGGGACCATGTACAAGCAGTACATTAAATATTACAAATAGTACAGAATCATATCAGCTTATAGTGAAGCAGACATTACTACACAAATATGAAGACAAACTGAGATAACGTGTTTTATGTGGAAGTATTCATTTTGTCTCGACCTGGTTTAGTTATGAATTATTATTATTTGGTCCTGTTTTAGTCCAACTGTTCCTGGATAAATACTGGTTTAGCCCTGGTTCAGTTTGAAACGGTTTTAAACTTTCTAGCCCTGATTAAATGTGGATTCTGGACCGTTTTGTCCAGGTTGAGTCGTGGTTAGAGTTCTTGCTAAATTAAAATGTCAAACTCGATGTTGATACGAAAGAAATAACTTGATACTTGATACAGATTTTGATATCCCAATGATAATAAAATAATTGGCTTTTTAAACAATTTAGTGCAGTTTTCAATACTAATACTTCTGATCAGGCCAATTGTGAAACTATTCAGGAAATGTACAATGTTGCAATGTTTGTGTTGGTTTCAGTATTGATTCTTTTTTGGAAATACTAGTTTGAGTAATGATTCATATCTTGTTTAAAGGCTGTGGTCCTGGTTATGTTCGAGACAGAATATGGAAAGCCACACGTGTTTTCTATCCGAGACATTCCCTTTTGACCACGGCACATTTTAACGCCGCAGCAGACTTAAATAAAGTGTGAAAATGAGTCTGAAACATTAGAGTGCACCTGCTTTATGAAACAAATTACACCCTTAATGAGAGTAATGGTAAACACAGTAGAACAAATTGGGTTTTAGCGTGGTTTGTGTTCAATCATTTAGAAACGTCTGGAGGTCACAAAATGATGAAATCCAAAGTAAACCAAATACTGGGAGCGGTGCAATTTCTTCGGAGCTTTTCCCAACGAGAAGTAATATTTCTACAAAAAAGTTTGGAAGGTTTTTGATTAAATAGTTTCCGATTCGCCACGTATAATTCTGCACCCTCTCCTCTCTCACCAATGAACTCTGCGTCCTCGTTCGCCACGTTCATAAATCTGCTTCTTGGTCCTGTTTCCTGCAGCTTTAACCTTTCTGCCTCATCTGTGCATGTCCAAACCATCTCCATCTGGAAACCTGAGCAACAAAAGATCAGGCGGGAGCGGTCCAGATTATGGCCACTAATCTACACAACCTTAATATCATTTCTGAGGTAAGAGTGTCGCAGATACACAGAGTTATACAGAGAGACATAGATCGTCTGACCCCAAAAAACAAACTAACCTCTTCAGTTACAGCAGTGATTTATAGAGATCTGGGACCACCGGGACCATCGTGCTTTGGCCGAGATATAGAAAATTGTTATTTTCAAGTCGAGGGGTGTTTACCACGACACCATGTCTATAGATTTGTTGTTGTTGTTGTGTTTTTATACCTTTGAAATCTATTTTAGTCATACGGACCACTCCTGAATGCCTGATGGATTACAAAGACCTGTATGTCATGTGAACTTAAAGGTGCACTGTGTAGCTTTGAACTTAAAGGTGCACTGTGTAGCTTTTATGATGGAGGGGGGGTCTGCCACCTGCTTGTTAAACTCTATTACATTTACCGTATTTTCCGCACTATAAGGCGCACTTGAAAGCCTTTAATTTTGGATTATACTGGATTATAAAACGCACAAAGTGCGTTTTATAATCCAGTGCGATTTATATATGGATTCATTCTGGTCGTGCTTACTGACCTCGAAGCGATTTTGTGTGGTTCACGTTTTGTTACGCTTAATGCGCCTTATAGTCTGGTGCGCCTTATATATGAAAAATGATCGAAAATTGACAGTGCGCCTTATAATCAGGTGCGCCTTATAGTGCGGAAAATACGGTATTATGCAGCGTTATGAGGAATTTAAATCATACGACAGCAAAACACGTGATGGAAACATACAAACACCGGCGTTGGACCCGTGTCTGCTGAAGCCGGTCTTGCTCATCTCCATGGATACAGACAGGTTTAATGCCTGACCAGCCAGTCCCTCCCACATTATGTTAGAAGTCTGTCAAAACGTGTTGGGAATGGCTGGTCAGGCAAATACTGTAGGACATTTACAGCAAAGCGATACCGTCTCCATGCGGCGTTCCACTCTGATTCCCGCCGCTCTCCACCCGACAGTTAACTGCCTCTTTTTTTTTGCTTTCTCTTGTTGTCTTAACCATCAAATTAAAAAAACTGCATTGTCAACGGATCGACCGAGCGCATATCAGGGCTCTGGACCGTGACTCAAGTCCAGGCCGCTTAAATCTATTCCGATCACAACAGGAGCTGAAGGCAGCGCTAATTCACAGAGTAGTGGCTCGGATGACTGAGCTTAGCCAGGCACCAATGAAATTTTAATGAGGTGATTAACCCCCCAGGGCAAGAGTCCGAATCAGCCACGTCTGATATTTGCAATAGTGGTGTTCTCTACGGCCAGTCAGAAAGTCCTCCACGTGTCCTTTAAGACTCACGCGAGGGAAATACTTGTTTTAACTGGACAAACACAAGTAAATGTATTAAACTGACAGAGGAATTCAGCAGGAACTACATCTGGAACGATGTGCCGTTTTGTCTGAGGACAAGCAGCACTTTTATATATGAGAACTGTAGAGTTTATATGAGAACTGTAGAGTATATATGAGAACTGTAGAGTATATATGAGAACTGTAGAATATATACAGAGTATATATGAGAACTGACTGAGAACTGTAGAGTATATATGAGAACTGTAGAATATATACAGAGTATATATGAGAACTGACTGAGAACTGTAGAGTATATATGAGAACTGTAGAGTATATATGAGAACTGTAGAGTTTATATGAGAACTGTAGAGTATATACATTGTATATATGAGAACTGACTGAGAACTGTAGAGTATATATGAGAACTGTAGAGTATATATGAGAACTGTAGAGTATATATGAGAACTGTAGAGTATATATGAGAACTGAGAGTATATATGAGAACTGTAGAGTATATATGAGAACTGTAGAGTATATATGAGAACTGAGAGTATATATGAGAACTGTAGAGTATATATGAGAACTGTAGAGTATATATGAGAACTGTAGAGTCTATATGAGAACTGTAGAGTATATATGAGAACTGTAGAGTATGAGAACTGTAGAGTTTATATGAGAACTGTAGAGTATATATGAGAACTGTAGAGTCTATATGAGAACTGTAGAGTATATATGAGAACTGAGAGTATATATGAGAACTGTAGAGTATATATGAGAACTGTAGAGTATATATGAGAACTGTAGAGTATATATGAGAACTGTAGAGTCTATATGAGAACTGTAGAGTATATATGAGAACTGTAGAGTATATATGAGAACTGTAGAGTATATATGAGAACTGTAGAGTATATATGAGAACTGAGAGTATATATGAGAACTGTAGAGTATATATGAGAACTGTAGAGTCTATATGAGAACTGTAGAGTATATATGAGAACTGTAGAGTTTATATGAGAACTGTAGAGTATATATGAGAACTGTAGAGTATATATGAGAACTGTAGAGTATGAGAACTGTAGAGTTTATATGAGAACTGTAGAGTATATATGAGAACTATAGAGTATATATGAGAACTGTAGAGTTTATATGAGAACTGTAGAGTATATATGAGAACTGTAGAGTTTATATGAGAACTGTAGAGTATATACATTGTATATATGAGAACTGACTGAGAACTGTAGAGTATGTATGAGAACTGTAGAGTATATATGAGAACTGACTGAGAACTGTAGAGTATATATGAGAACTGTAGAGTATATATGAGAACTGTAGAGTATATATGAGAACTGTAGAGTATATATGAGAACTGTAGAGTATATATGAGAACTGTAGAGTATATATGAGAACTGTAGAGTATGAGAACTGTAGAGTATATATGAGAACTGTAGAGTATATATGAGAACTGTAGAGTATATATGAGAACTGTAGAGTATATATGAGAACTGTAGAGTTTATATGAGAACTGTAGAGTATATATGAGAACTGTAGAGTATATATGAGAACTGTAGAGTATGTACAGAGTATATATGAGAACTGTAGAGTTTATATGAGAACTGTAGAGTATATACAGAGTATATATGAGAACTGTAGAGTATACATCCACATGTTGTAGTGCGTGGGGTCTGACCTCATTTCTGTCCCCGGCTGGAGAACAGGAATTGCTGAAAACCACTTTTTAACTGATTCCGTCTGTTTTATTGGCTACATATTTCTTTCTATTAAACCTGCCATGCCTGATTTTCAAACCGTGAATGTAGGAAGTCTGTAATTAAATCTACCTAACTTGCTCTCACAAACACTTTGGTGCATAACTTATAACTTCTTATGCACTGATCTTTTTGTCCACTCACACAGCTTTAAAACTGAAGCAAGGGGGACCGTTCTTGCACAACCAATCAGCTCTCATCCCAAAGCATCATACAGTGTCGAGTTAATATGTATGAAGAGGTCGGATTTTTGTCACAAACTTCTGTTTTTACAATACTCTTTCTGGGAGGAATGAGGGAAGTTGGATACCTCAGCTCTTACTGTTACTATTAACACTATTGTATTAATACTGCTGTTACTACCACCACATACATATACCTTTTCATACAAATCAGAAGGTGGTTGGAATCCGCTTCCAACTTTGGGCTGCTGTGTCCTCGCACAAACCACTTAATTCACTTAAAAAATTCAAGAATGTGTTAAATTGTTGCATGTGCTGACGTGATGTGAAGTGGTAAAGACACATTTCACGTGACAGAATCATCTCTTTCCTGCTGCTTTTTGACGTACACAACACGTGCCCAAAGATGCTGATTTGCATTTCACCCAACAGCTAAAATGCCAAGAATCAAATGAAAAAGTCCAATGAAAATCCAAGCAACTCAATTGAACAGTTGAATACAAGTGCCTTCACCATGCCTGAGGTTGTGCATGCAACTTTCACTGAATGAAGCCATGACGACAAGCAGCCAGGTCTCGAATCCACTGTTAATATTCAAATGTTTCGGTTCAAAAGTCATTACAGATGCAGAAAAAGAACAGCACAACAAGCAAATGAGCAAAAGAAACATGGAGCACACAAGGCTAACGTTAGCATCGAGCACGTCGCACTGCTAACAGCAAGTTCACCACAGTCAAGACTTACACATAATAGTCATTTTTGGTCTTCACTTCTGTCTGCAAACTGTGAATTGGTAAAGCACACATAGTATATTCTTAACGCTAAAGCAAAGTAGCTAAAAAGTACATTTTGTTGGTTAGGTAGAAGATGGAAAGATCATATTCAGACCCATAATGGCGTCTTGGGAGGGGCTTGTCACTGCTGAGCCGTTCTCACTGTCAGATCTCCTGTTCAGCACCGGGATCTTTGGGAGAAATTTGTACAGGTTAGCACATTTTTACATCATTAAATACAGGAAATAAATGATTTTTTGGCTGTTGGGTGAACTTGGTTTGTTTATAGAGTGCTCCAGGACGGTGCGATGAATCAAAGTTGACTCTTTGTTGGCAGATTGCAGATAATTGCTTGGTTTTAGCTAATGGACTTGGATTAGCGTCAATCCTGGCAGATGAAGCATAAACTAGAAGTGGGCAGTATATCGAAATATCGTGAATGCTGATTTGAAGATACGCAAGAAGGTATAGAAACTTTCAATATCGGGTATATCGCTTATGATAGAAATGACAAATTCAATAAATACTTTACTTTACACGCTTGTTTTAGCACATTTCTGATGGATTGGTTAAGATTAAGTTAAGGTGCACTTTATTGTTCACATAGGGACATTTGTAGGACTACATTCGCTGGATTTTTACCTATTGTGCATGTTTTTGGGTAAATGGGGAAGCTAGAGCTGGAGCAAGTAGGAAGAACATGCAAACTCCGCACTTAAGGGCCTGGTTGGTACGGGAGTCAAACCCGCCACCGTTGTCAACATCACCCACCTCTACTTGGAGCAGTATTCAGACTTTGGAGGATCAAATTGAATCTGCATTAAATGGTACTAAAGTGAAAAGCACGTTATTCAAGCTGACGTCAGATTCTTCCTGGTTTTTTTTTCATGAGCGTCATCATTCACTTGTTTTACATTAGAAATCATAAAATCGAATTGATCATGAAGAGGAAAGAAAAGGTAATACATTTCATCCCCATGTTGCCATACCCTACATCCTATTTTTTTTTGTTGGTGTCCGTTTCTTCTAAAAATTCCTTTTTTATTGGGAGTTATTTGTGTCTAAATGGGTAAAGGGATCTTTTTTATTATCTTAACACAGGCCTTTTTCAATTCTATGGTTCTGCAATGCTAAAATGGGTCACAGCCAACACCTACCAAATCAATACATCACGTAATCCCATGGGCTCTATACTGTGCGCTGCATTGTTGGATTACCTTTGGGTCTCCGGTAATGTCTGTGTGTCCTTGTAGGTCACTGAGAGACATTCCAGGACATGGCATTGAGATACAGGAGCGCACTGCATCATGGGGCTCTCTCCTCGTAACGGCACTGTAAGAAATACACATTCATCAGCGAAACCGTCCATAGACAAAGCCCCAACATGCCTGGAGTGGTTTCAACTGATGGATTAACTTCTGTCCCTGAAAACCTGGCACGGATCTTTATAAAATGTGTCACAACTTGTTTCGGGGCGAGAGTGACTGATGCGTCTAAGATAGTTTGATAGATATAACCATCGAAGGCAGTAAATAATAATATTGGTCTAAGTGATATGGACCAATTTATTTGATTAAAGCTTGGGGCAGTGATGAGATGGAGATGTCAGTAGTTCGTAGAAGTGGAAGAAGAGAACTCAAGGCAGGTTTAAAAGTGAAGTGGTGCAGAAGAGTATTTGGTTAATTGATAATCGGGATAATTTAGATCACAATGTTATCGGAAGAACATGCTACCATGTCGCATACATAACATGTTGTATGAATGAATATCAAAAGCATTAATTTCTTACATTTCTTTGCCTTCACTTTTCCGCCTCTCTCTCTTCTTGTCGGCCTTGGTCTGCTTCCCTCCGAGCAGCGAAGTGATCTTCTGTTCCCTCTTCTCCTCCTTCACTTTGGGCGCTTCTGTCTTTTTACTTGGCGCTGGCAGTTTGCTCTTTCTAAACCCGAACCAATTCGCCAAACTTGACCCTGATTTTGGCTTCACTTGGTCCGTGGTTCGCTCTTGCTCTTGCGACTTGTGTAAGTTTTCCTCAATCCCAATCATAACTTTCTCTTCAATTGTGGTAATGGTACTTTGTCTTTCCGGTTCTTCCGACACCGGTTCTTCCGATACCGGCTCTCCGAACGCGCTCGAGAACTGTTGTTCGATTTGCAGTCTTCTCGCTTGTTCTCGTTGCAGTTTTAAGCTTTGTAGCCTTTCGCTGGACGACCCCAAATGGGACGGGGCAGCCAATCCCTCTTCAATTAAAAAGTTGTTCAAGAGCGATCGATTCATGGGGCAGTGGTAGCTACTTGAACAACTCATACTGCCTGGAAGAACGTCACCGAGGGAATTTAGCGAACATCCCGAGTGGGTTTTGATTTGCGTTCGTACTTTGCCAGATCGATTGAAACTTGGTCTATCCATGTAGCGTGCGCCAAAACTTTGACTTCGTGCTTTAGCGCCGTTCATACCCAGTACAGGCTTGAAAGGAGGTCTAGTCGATACAGAAACTGATCTTTTGAATAGCCAACCCTCTTCGTCAAACCCCCAATCCAACATCACGCCATGTTCGGGAGCCAGTGGTTGCCCGCAAGGCTCCGAATCCAACGAATTACAACGCATGTCGACTCTACGGCGAGCTTTTTCGTCTTGCATCTTTTGTGGGTCGCAAGAAAAAGTTTGAAATGTTTTGAGGCATTTTATATCATCTTTGCCTGCGCGTTCAAAGACAAGGAACGTATTGCTGTCTTGTCCGGCGATCGCTTCGTGTGACTTTGCGTTGACTGGGACTGCCATTTTAACACCTCTGGACCTTGAACCTTGCGGGTTGTGCACAATGCCGTGATAGAACACATTCGAATAAGTGTGTGGAAGCGCCTCGGAAAGCTTTGGCTCACTTATGCTTTGTTGCGATCGTTGCAAGATATTTTGACTTGCCAGGATAAAATGCGGCCCGTTTTCGTTGTGGCAAGTGACCGCCGGTGGTACAGCCTGCGATTCATGAACCTGGAATATTCTCGCCGAACCGATATGCGTATCAACTTTTGCATATAGATTGTCTTGCCCGCAAAGTAGCTGGTTGGATTTGGCTGAATTTGACATTTTCACCCCAAGCGGCATTTGCGTTTTGGAGTCTGAGCTTGATCTAAGAAGCAGTGACGTGCTCCGTCCAGGAGGAAGCGGCGGAGGAGAGGGAGACCTACGGTCTGAATTGGGAACATCGTAATCCTGTCGCCTTTGCTTTCGTGGCGAACAGAGCAAATTATCGTAGACCCCATCTTCATTCGCCTCGTTATTGGATTGACATCGTGTGATTTGCATCGGGATCTTGGTTGGGCTTTTCAAACCTTCTTGCGGCTTAAATGGCTTTGAATTCTTCACCGGAGACGCCAGAGGAGATCGATTTTGCACACTATCAAGAGATTTTGAAGTCGTCACCACTTCATGTTCCTCCCGTTCAATCTTACCGACTGAATTTTTGCCTGCACTGTGAGTTTTGCTATAGCTTGTGCGTTTACTTGCGCCGCTTTGCCCAGAGGGACTAGCTTGCCCTTTTTGCTTGTGATCCTTGATGAGCTTTTGATGCAGCGGCGAGTGAGTGTGTTTCGCTTGATCTTGTCCTCCATCGGCGCTCTTGCTCCTCAAAATGAACGCCCTCCTTGCTGAATCGCTTATATCCAGCCTTTGTCCCGGTTGCGAAGATTCAGTTGTTCCATTTTCCTGGGTTTCCACTTGAATTGCTTGGTCCCTACGTTGCGGTACTTCCATCGACGAACTCCTTTGCCTCGCTTCATTACTCAGGGCCCTGGTTGCAGCGCTTTGAATACTTCCTTTCTCCACCTGTTTCAGTCCACCTTGCTGCTTCTTAACCTGATCCAACCTGGACTTTCTGTCGGTTGTCTTTTCTTGGTTATTATTCTTGTCACTTAGCTTCAAACTTTTTTGCCGTTCTAGTGAATTGTCGTCCCCCGTTTGCAGCAAGCCATCTGTCGGGCTGACTCCTGGTTTGACCGTGGGCAAAAAGGAGAAATTATCAGTCACCGGGGAAAGCAAAAGGCCAGTATTTCCGGCTGCTTTCGAATCGCCGAGTTTTTCCAAGCTAAGTAGCTCCTTGGTTGGTTGCTCGCCAGCTTCACTATAAGCCACGTTAGCCGCTACCTCCACAATAACGTCTTTATTGGCCTTGCTGGCAGGAGTCGCTTGCTTGGTAGCGCTGACTTTCTGACCGCACTTTATCCCAAAAGAGTAAATCCCTTCATTAGACGTCATGCAGTCCTTGCAGTGCGGTGCGGTGGGAAGTAAGGAAGCCTCTTTGGGACACATTTGAAGACGTTTCAGTCCTTTTAGAATGTGGCCCTCTTTCCAGCCAAGTTCCGTTGGTTCAATGGGAGCCGACTTGTTACTGGAGAATGATCCACTGCTCAGACGCTTGTCCCGACCTCCACCACACTGTAAATACAGAGAACATTTTATTACACAAGCCCTTGTTTGTAATTGATCACTTTGACCATTTTACTTCTTCTCAAGTTCAACTGTCACACTTTTAAGCAATGGTATAGAAGCAATAGATGAGGTATTACAAGTAGCATGCACGGACAAATACAGTAGCAGTAATAGAAGTAGTATGAATTGTAGTTGTAGAAGGTAAGAGTAGAGGGGTTGACCCTTCCAGGAGGGGCGTGGTTAGAATAGTTTTGCACAGTCTCATACTAATATAAATATAAACGTTCAATCACATTCATTTTATTGAGGCAGCAACATAAAACTGTAATTTTGATGTGTGAAGGATGCAGCCAAATCATTGCTGTTTATATGTTCATTAAATTTGGCAACGAGTCAATATCTAACTTCTAGCACTATTTTGGAAAGTTTACATATTAATGTAGAATTATAGCACACTGGCAGATTTAAGACATGTTTGTTACCTATTACTTACGGAGCTGATCGCCACATCAATAAACTAAACTACTGCAAGTGGTCTACTTTTTCTAATGAGGCTCTGGTGTCACTTCCGTGTGGTCGAGTGGTTGTCAGTCGCCAAAACGGCCCTGGTTTTTCACAGTTTGTGCTGATTAGAGGCTAACGCTAACTCTCCCATTGAAAACGCATTGGAGCTGACTTATGGAGCTATTAGAGTGCAGGCCCTGTTCACAAACGCCACACGGATCTATCACTAACGGTAGTACAAGCTGTAATAGTAGTAATGGCAGTATCAGTGGTGGTGCTGATAGAGTCTGATTGAAGCCTTTACCTGTTTGGATAAGCCCCGCCCCTCTGCCCAGGTGTGTGACCCGGATGAGTACTCGCTGCAGCCGCTCGACAGGGACAGGTCGCTGCCACTGGTCCTGGGGCAGGTGAGGCTGAGCAGACTGGGCCACCTGCCGACCGCGACGGCTTTACCGTTCCTCTGCAGGTCCTGGAGGAAAGAGGGATGATGAATGGTTAGCTATAATACAAAGACATATTTAGCTTCGTGCTGCGTTACACCACACAACTATTTGATTCAACTCTTAGTAATAACTGTCAATTTTTTCAATTTTAAATAGGTTAATTTGAGGGTGTCATTTATTTTAAAAACCAGGTTCAGGCTGGTTGATTGGCTCTGACTTCAGCGCTCAATGACGCCATGTCACGCTACATTTCATTTCATTCGTCATATTTTAGACCAAAGATTGTTTTTTTTCCACGTTTTTTTTTATATTTTATTTTTTCCAATTTTATAAACAAACGATAAAACGTAACACAAAAAGAGAGTGAATGAATTCAATGAAAACACAAGTAGTCATCAAATAGACATAAATACAAACAAAATCACGGCACATTTATATTAAAATAAGAAGATTGTTTCTTTTTTCATACCTGACTGCGAACTCAACTCAACATAACAGGGATGAAATAAAAACAATACTCTGGTCTGAAAAAAGAACCCTTTAAGATAAATTCAAACTTAAATTATCCTTACTGGACTATTAAGTTTTGTCGATTAAAATGTTATTTGCTTCGGATAACACAACACGATTACATGGAATAAGATAACATACCATCTACTTTTCTTGTTTGAGTCACATTTCATTTATAATCTATTTGTTATTATTGAGCCATTCGGTCCCATAATTACCTGTGTAGAAACTATAAAATGCTTAAGGTTTTGAGACATTTTTACATAATTATTTCTAAAGAGAATCAAACAAACACAGCTGGACTTAGTTACTTAAGTAAACCTGCCCGTGTTTGCTCAATTCCCCTTAAACAAACAGAATAAACATAGTCTAAATCATGCATGCAAAGACACTTCATGCATCAATTCACATTCAGAACATCTTCCCTCTTTTACTCCGCACCAAACCAATATTTCCTGATGATACGTTTTCCCATATCTATTTCCTTTTACCCAATATCGTTCCACTGTCTGAACAATATATAGAACAGTTATTTTCGGGGCCCCAGAGCGGTCTATTTGTCCCTGTCACGCCTCTCTGTGAATCAATATACTGGACACACGGCTGTCTCTTCTCGTCCCCAGGCTTATTGAAAAATGAATTGACGTTTTCCACTCTGCAGGTTTTATGGCTCAGGTTTTAAAATACAAAGTGTTGTTGTTGGAGTTGTGTCCGAGCCGAAAGTACGTGGGAGAGCGAACAGAGTGCTGTGTGAGACGTAATGAGTGGGGAATTGAATGGATCAACTTTGGAGCTCGGATCGTGGCAGGTGGAGACGTCGTCGATGAAATGGTGGGAAATTTTATCGGGAACGTGATCTTTGGGGTCTAAACACCGGCGATGGTGATGAATGGGAGGAGACACAGAGGCTTGACTGCTCTTAGTTTGATTTATTTCATTTATTTAACCTTTATTTATTCCAGGTCGGTCGATTGAGAACAAATTCTCATTTACAACGTCGGCCCAGTTCTGCTTCTGTAACTGTGGAACGACTGGAGTGTAGCATTTACCCCTCGATGTGTACATTAAACAGCTGGAAACGTAGTCAATATAAGTGGGATATATGGTTATAATAAAGTTGTGAATAATATTGCAGTGACATGATCAGGTTTTTAAAGAAATATCCTGGTATTTCTTTCAGGGCCGCTGTACTGAGCATGAGCAAACTCAAGAAACACACTGGGCAGCTCATTTCCCAGGTCGACTCAAACTTTTTACCGGGGCTTTTTAATAAAATGTTGTCCTCATAAACCATTAAAGTCATCTACTGTGCAATACAGCCAATGTGTGTTTGCCTCTCAAACTAAAGAGACGCTGTGGGCCACATTTTTCCACTGCCGTATCTGTGCCCAAGTTGTTATAATTGCCACTCTAAATGTGCAGGATGTTCAGATTCGGCATGGCAACGGGGAGATGGGTTTCCTGGTTTCTCTGAGCGCATGTAAACATCATGTCCAGAACACTGTCGTCACCAAACGCTCAAACCGACGCTCAAACCCGGGATATTCAAGCCCATGTAAACACACTAGAGGAACAATAACTTTAGATGCAAAAGTGACTGGGCGTATGTTAAAGAGCAAACAGTTAATGAAGCTATAGATGCAGCATTTCAAGCAAATATAAAAATGCCAAAATCCCACCAAAAGCTCAGCAGATCCCATTATGTCCCCTTTTTAAATACCGTACTTTTCAGATTATAAGTTGCACCTTTTTACATAGTTTTGGCCGGGGTGCGACTTATATGTGATATTATTTGTTATTTTCACACTGACAACCACAAGAGGGCGCTCTAGGCTCTAAGTGACACAGAAGAAGAACCTGCACTTCCTCTTCTTCTGGAGTTTGTGGAGTTGTTTAGAAGTGACACAGAGGAAGAAGAATTCAATGGATTTAGTGATTTGGGGTAAAACTGATGCTTTGGTAAACTTGTTAGCATGTTCTTTATGCTATAGTTATCTGAATAACTGTTCATATGTTACGTTAACATACCAGACACTTACCACAGTTCTGTCTGTGCCTCATGTAGCTGAAGGTGTTAGCGTTAGCATACGTCATGTAGCTGAAGGTGTTAGCGTTAGCATACGTACAATTGCATTTCAAGATTAAACGTCTGTTCTGGTTTTAGATTTGATTAAATACATTTCAATTTATACTCCAGTGCGACTTATAATCCGGAAAGTACGGTACTCATAAATCCATAGAAAAGTTCATGTGCAAAACCAGAGCAAAGGGCTCATGCGTACGTCCTGCAGCACTGGTGGAGCAGTTGCTTATGTCCATATATAGATATAAAGTACATTTATACTTTTGCAGGCTCGCTACAAAACGCCAATGGCCGAAAACTCAGCTTTGGTGTTTCATTTTGTCCCAAACTAGACGAGTTAAAGCCTGATTTTCAAACTGTAAAAGTGGAAATTCAGTATTTAAATCTATCTAACGTGCTCCTCGCTCCCACAAACCCTCTGACACATGGCTGGTATTCACATGCATGACTTTACCGACAGCTTTTTCAGACAATAAAGTGAAGCGTGGTGGAAATCCAACACACTATCATCCCAAAGAGTTATATATATATATAATTCTAACAAAGCGGCACATTGAAATATACTTTACAAGGAAAAATCTGACTGTACAAGAGAAATGTTGGTACTGCAGCTTTAAGAGGCAAAAGTAGTTAAAGTGACAAGAAGTAGAGACAAGTATAATGTCATCTGAATTAGAAAATGCTTAGTCCAACTTTCATTCGTTTGTAAATTGTTGTAGTTGTAATTTCAGTTTATACATACACTTTTTTGTGCTTAGCTCAAATCACCTGTTTACTGTCTTTAACATTGTCACTTTTAGATTGAAATATTCTGTCATTGCATTTTACAAGTGCTGTATAAAAACGTAACTTTTAACACAATCATGGTATAATAACTATAAACTTTCACTCTCACATATTTCCACAAGCAAAACTGAACAGTAGAAATACAAACGCCAGGGTGGGACTCTAATTAAATCACCGTGAAATAACAACCACTTGTCACACATTGTTCTTCGGTCCACGCCTTTGATGTTCCAACTCTTCTGATTGCCTCAGTGTCAACACTCCGTGAACTCCTGCAAAGCGCCAATAAACAGAGAATAGAGAATGGTGCAACTTCATTACTTTTAGACAGAGCTCTGATATCTGAGGACAGCGCGTTCTTCTAAAATGTCATCCGCGGATAATGGACAAAGTTTGTGTCCGAAGTTTTCAAAGCGGTGTTGAAAGAAAGAAGCACAGATTAATGTTTTAACGAACGCTTCTGTGTTTTGGATCACACTTTTCCAACAAAGGAGAAGACTTTAATATTAGACGGTTTAATGCATATACTGCGCAATCTGCCTTTAGTTCAGCCGCATTCCTTCTGTGTTATGCCTAAGACAGACTTCAGCGTAGTACTTGGAGTTGGGAATTGTGTCCTCTGCGTTTTAAAGGTGCATTATGTCACTTTTTAGGTTTTGACACTCTGCCACACTGACGTTTACCCGGGCTGTGCATGTCAGACGTCGAGGTGGGAAAAAGAAACACCCGAGGAAACTCAGACACTTCTCACGATGAGGCAAATGTAAACGCTGAGCTGACGGCCGAAGTCAACAAGTAGCACATACACAGACTGATGCAAGTTAAACAGGTATAAACTAGTCTGCGCAACGAAATGTTTTGAATTCTGAAAACTCACTGATTTACCAATTATTATCAACGTTGTACCAAAAAATGTAATTAAAAAATCCTCCAAAGAAACAAAAATCAGAACATGTTGTGCATTTAAATGTCGGACAAAAAAGTAAGTTGAGTTAGTTTATTTTGTAGCAAAGCGGGGCGAGCGGCGCTTCGTTAGCCTCGTAATTACCTGAGGGTTTTTATTTATTTCTGCTGTTTTGGTGAGTTCTATTAGAGTTTTGAAAAAGTGTCTGAATGTGTAAGAGAAGAAAAGAAAAATAAAGATTGTTTTGTTGTTTCTCATTGGACACTAAACTTATGCACAACCCAAATGGTGAAATAAAACCATTAAAAACAATTAAATTCACTTTTCTAAATATAAAAAAAATCATTTCAAGATTGCTTTGTGTCACTGGTGAAGAGCTGTGAAAGTTGAGACCGACATTAAATCAGATTTAAGTTTAATAAATATTGGGAGGAGATACATTGTGATATTTTTCTTTTAATATCTTTTGTTGTCGATTTGAAACTCTAAATCTTTTTGTTTTCATGCTCAGTCTATAAATGATTCACATAAATTAGTTAGTTTATTTTGAAGCAAAATAAACTAACTAACTTAAATAATTTTTTCACATCAAGTCAAATACTGTATTTTCCGGATTATAAGTTGCACCTTTTAATATAGTTTTGGCCGGGGTGCGACTTATATGTGATATTACAGCTTGTGGAGTTGGAGAAGAAGAATTCAATGGATTTAGTGATTTGGGGTAAAACTGATGCTTTGGTAAACTTGTTAGCATGTTCTTTATGCTATAGTTATCTGAATAACTGTTCATATGTTACGTTAACATACCAGACACTTACCACTGTTCTGTCTGTGCCTCATGTAGCTGAAGGTGTTAGCGTTAGCATACATACACCTATTCACCATGTTCTCTCATCTGTTATTGTTTTAAACTGCATTTTAAGATGAAATGTTTGTCCTTGGTCTTGGATTTTAGCAAATAAATGTCCCCAAAAATGCGACTTATACTCCAGTGCGACTATGTGTTTTTTTCTTCTCGATTATGCATTTTTTGCCAGAGCGACTTATAGTCCGGTAGTAAAAATCCGGTAGTCAGATTTTGTTTTAAATAAGTTAAATAATCTAGTTGTGCTAAGCTTTTGCTCTGAAAGACTCCCAACCTTTTGGATCTATTGAACAATGACCGTTTCATCATTCGATTTTCTAACTTTTCTAACTTTCTCATTAATCCCGTTCATCTCCGAGCTTCACAAAAAATGCGCCGAATTGAAAAATAAGTAGAAATCGAAATGCAACTGACCAACTCCTAAACGTACTTCCCCGTGACGCCGCAGCCGCTCCTTCTGCAGACGGCGACCCGCGGCCCTTAATGCCACGACCTCATCTAAAAGCGCATTGATCGCTCGCGCCGCCGCTTCCTCTCAAAGTTGTTAGTGTCATCCTTTCGCAATAATTAACGTGAATGGGAATTAATTGCGCGGGGGAGCTGGAGACTCAACTCATTTGCTCCATTCATTGATATGTGCACTTGTATTACTTGATTGCGCGCGGTCTTTTCAATCCCGGGACGTCGCGAGCGAAAGGAAACGGCGCCGGGGGGACAACCTCTCGACTAATTACGGGGATCGCGTCGGGGGTTTATCGGGGGATCTGACGCCGGCGATAAAGTTGAACAAAGCGCTCAATCACAAGTGTCCGTGGAGCTGAAGGCCAAGGTCAATGCGCCGCGTGTGTTCAAGCACAATGCGACCTGTGATTGGAACAATACGACTTGAATAACGTCTTTGGGCGCCTCGTGTGGCCGGAGCGGGGCGAGCGGGGCGAGCGGGGCAAGCGGCGCTTCGTTAGCCTCGTAATTATCTGAGGGTTTTTACTTATTTCTGCTGTTTTGGTGAGTTCTATTAGAGTTTTGAAAAAGTGTCTGAATGTGTAAGAGAAGAAAAGAAAAATAAAGATTGTTTTATTGTTTCTCATTGGACACTAAACTTCTGCACAACCCAAATGGTGAAATAAAACCGTTAAAAACAATTAAATTCACTTTTCTAAATATAAAAAAAAAACAAAATTAAATCTGATTTCAGTTTGATAAATACTGGGAGGAGAAACATTGTGATATTTTTCTTTTAATATCTTTTCTTGTCGATTTGAAACTCTGAATCTTTTTGTTTTCATGCTCAGTCTAAAAAGGATTCACATAAATTATTAAAAAATGTTTGAGTGTAGATTAAGTTTATATTGGATAGTGATAATAAAATACTAAAATAGAAGCATACAGAGACATCTACAGACACAACTTACTGTGGAAGTCATGTTTGCATTGGTTTATTCAACTTAAACATCGACATTTGATTAAAAAAGGTTGCACAACGTCAACATTCAAATAACAGACTCTATGTTTAGAGCCTGGAAGATTGAAGTGATCTGAAATTAAATCTGAATAAAACTGAAGATAAAAGATGATATTTTAGACACCAGAGACACAGGGATTAAAAGTGGCTGTAAAATGTTTTCCAATTGTCCAAGAACTGAACCAAATATCTACAGATGCAGCACAAAATAAGACAATAAGACAAAATAATCATAATAATCATAATAATAACTCAATATGGAGAAGAAAAGACTTTTGCTTGTGCAGTTATGCTTTGTCCCTTTATTGTGATTTGCAAAAGGTTTTTATTTGAACATCTTTGGCTGCCTGAAGGTGAAATTATGATTTGGCTGTATAGAAAATAACTCTTTACTTTTGCTGTTTGTATATCAAGCTTGGGAGAGACAACAGTAAATATCCAGTGTTCCGGCGTCTGATGCACGATGAAGACGTCTGTTATTATGTGTTTGTGGAAAGCATTTTATTTTCAATTTGCTCTTTTAAAGTCCATTTTACCTCGATCGTTTGTGTTTTTTACTGTCATTTTAATGCATCTTTTCCTGTTCCGTAAAGAGCTTTGAATGAATCATGCTCCACAGATAAACTGGTCGGAGCCGGGATCAAACTGTTTGACATTTGGAGATGAGAAGAAATTGTTGCACAGTTTATGAAAGAAAAACGATTGGGACAAAAGGCTTAACAGTAAAACATAACTAACATTAAAACATACTTGATTTTTTACACTTTAGTTCATTCTTCCTTCACTTCCTTTTCACACGCTCGGTAAGAAACAAGACTTAACATGGAGATTTTGAAGAGAATCATGAGTTTAATCTAATTTACACAACTCTAACAAATAAATACTCTGTTTGCAGGTACTTTTCTGTACTTTTTTTTTAATGTTTTAATTTATTCAAATAACAACAAATACTGACATAACAATACAGCCTCAAAACAAAACTAAACTATAATATTCCACCTTCACCACATATTTACACACAAAAAAGACAACTAAAAGAACAAAAACCTGACTAAATAACATTGATACATCATAAATCAGAAAAAATAGTAATAATCTAGTTGTTTTTGCATGACCTCCTGTGCAGTTGCAGTCGTTTAAGTGCAGTTTGGGTTCGATACGTGCAAATATACCTCATCGTTTTTGACAGCGTTTGTTGCCCCGCCCTCTTTTCGCTCTGCCTTTTATCTATCGCACTCGCTCGCTTCAACAATCCCTCCGCCGCGCAGACCTGGCGCGTGTCTTTCATGCTGTGCTCCGGGTTAGACTCATGGTTAGTCCAGAAAGCGGCTGCTCGTTTGCTCACAGGCGCCAGATAAACCCAGCACATTTCTCCTCTTTGCACCTCTTTGTCAGCTTCAGACCTGATTTTAATTAGATTTTGTTGATGGTTTTTAAAAATCTGTGAATGGACTGGCTCCTCCCCGTCTCTCTGTGCTTTTATCTGAATATGTTTTAAATCTTTATTGTAAACCCATTTGTTGGCACAGGCTTTAAACACAAGCTGAGCAGAACATTTCATAGCGTTATTTTTGTCATTTTCTCATTTTGTTTTGCCTTTGCATCGCACGTTGGGCCATTGTGGTTGTTTTAAATGTGCTTTATGAATAAACTTAACTTGACTTGACTTTATAATAGTGAGAAAATAATCATTCACAGCTCTTGGAATGTTTCCGTCTTTAATTAGTGATAAATAAATGCACAATAAACACAGCTTTTTCCATCCTGCGTATAATGTAATGCAACTACAATATCAGGAAGTATTTGAAGCAGAATAGTACAAAAACACAGTCTGAATGCAGGTTTTCAGCACGCCCAGAGGAGCAAAGACAGAGCAGGTTTAGTAACGTTTGAACTATTAACTTCTCAGGTTGTGGGAGACAGTATTTAGCCACCGAATCATGCACATTACTGATTGAGGTGTTCCTGGATGCCGTTTTGCATTTGTTCTCCCCTTCTCCCTCCTGTTGGATCTATTCTGAGCCCGTGGGGGGGGAAAAGGTGTAAGAGTCGAGGACACCCAAACGATTTCCCGTCCGGTTGTTTTCATCCGAACGGTAAAAGCAGACGGACGCTCATCAGACCGTAAAAGCACAAGGACGAGATGGGTTTTATGCACGTTTCGGTTTGAGCTCCTCATCAGAACGCGCTGGGGTGGATCGCCGCGGCCCCTCAGCAAGGTTACACCTGTTCCATGGTCTCGCCCGGTCTTTCAGAACTCTAATTACAAACAACTCGACTGCTTTTTCCTGAAGACAGTCTGCTTCACACAGGCTGCGCGTTAATGTACTTTTTGTAGCATTAACGTTCAGTCTTTCTAATTGTTTGCTGTATTTGACTGATGTGTTTCGGACCGTTGTAGAAAGCAAATGCATATATATAGATATTCATAAAAAGTACTGTATATAAAGTCACATGACATGTTTTTGTCGTGATAATAATACTTCAAACTCGATTTTGGTAGTAAGCAATTTACTTGACTCGCGACACCAATTTTGATACCACAATGATAATAAAAAATGCTCTGTTTTTCGAGTCAAGGTTTTGTACTACAGACTGACATTTTCAACACAATGTAAACAAACACTAAGTACTAAATAAAGTAAAAATAAACACAAAGTACTTTTTAAACATGTTGGTGTTATACTACATCTGATAAAGCTCAAAATCTTTCTAAAACGCTTCAAGAAACGTCTAATTTTGTCCTGTTGAATATCGATATTTTCTCGGACGAGTGTCTAGCTTGAATACTAGTATGAGAATGAATATTTTGACACCTTTTTGTACACAAGAGGATTTATTACATTTTCCATGATTTAAAGACGTCGTGACCCAAACTGCCCAGACCAGACATAACATTAAAGATGATCATTTGTCTCACACTCACACGGAAGAGAGCCGAAAACCACAATTTTCGAGAAAGATTCATCATGTCACGCGGCTGGACGGGGCGTCACAAACACGAGGATACGAGCTGAAGGGAATATCAAATATATTAACTTTACAGATTGTATTAAAACTGTACTTTGATATAATAAGGGAATATCAACTATATTAACTTTGCTAGATTGTATTAAACTTAGTCATTCAGTCAAGCTGTGCTGAAACTGTGAAGGGGCCTCACACAGATCACATTCATAGATAAGGACATCTCATGTGCGAAACTGGAAAAGTACAGACCGAAGAGGCGTCCCCCTTCCTATTACGCCCTATATCGAAACGTTATAAATGTACGAGCAGAGCAGGGAAAGCGTCACATTCGATAGGGACGGATTTGGTAAGTGCTCTGTTGATCTGTATTAGAATTGTACTGGCAGGGATTAAACATTCGATTCATTCTAACTATTCTGATTCTTGCCCTTTCTTTCATGAACGAGCACGCCAACAGAGTGGATACGGCCGCCTTTCCACACGCTCAAAACTCAAAGGGAAAGGCCCGGGAGCTGCAGAGGTGGGCGGCCCGTCACCATCACCGTAGCCGCGATTGCGAATGAAACTCTGCGTTGGCGTTCTCAGCTATTTCTACAGTTTAAGCAGAACCTTAGCAGATTGGCCGCTTAGAAATGCTGCTCACGGACAGTAATTCATGTTCTTCCGTTAATTATTCCCACAAAACTTTAAATTTTTGCTTAATTGATCACTGAGGGGATTTGGGAGCGCCGCCGTCAGCCCAGCAGACGAAGCGTGGCGGCATGTGAGCGGAGACGGTCCCAAACGGAATGAATCGAATCGTTCTAATAATGTAATATTTAAGTTTCCAAGAGTGAAAAACATCTACAAGAACATATGCTCCACTATGAAAGTCACCCCGAGGCGCCTCAGTCCAGATCATTACAGACGTCTTGGGTCCAGCGGAGCGGTAAACAGTGGACTTCATCTTTGACCTTTGAGTTAAAGGGCAGCATGTCTGAGCTCAGTGTGAGACGCCGCCGCTGAAACGCCGCCGCTGAAACGTGAACTCGAACGTGTCCAAGAGCAGCGCATTCATCACAGTTAACATCAGCAACCAACTACTGTGGCCTGCTTCGGTAATGAGGGTCGCTTATCACGCCGGAGTGAGCGCTCAGGAGCTGCTCAAACTTTTAAGTATGCACGGGTTTCAGAACGATGAGATATTAGGATCGTGCCATGAAGACCAACAATTTAAAACAAAAAAGGATGAAAGGTCCTCAAAATGTTACATATAACAAGAACAAATCAATAAATAACACATTTTAGTGGTACGATTATTGATCAAATAAAAAAGCATATACCTTATTTTCCGGACTATAAGTGGCACTTTTTTTCATAGTATTGCCCGTGGTGCGACTTATACTTACATTTATACTTTTATACTTATACTCCAGAGTGACTTATATGTGATATTATTTGATATTTTTACACTTGCAACCACATTTCATACTCCAGTGCAACTTATATATGTTTTTTTCTTCTCTATTATGCATTTTTTGGCTGGTGCGACTTATACTCCAGTGCCACTTATAGTCCGGGAAATACGGTATATATTTGTTTATTTAGGCTTACTGTTTAGAACTATTGATTGAGGTGAAATTAGTTCATGAAATTAGTTTAATTTGGGCAATATTGACAAAAATGAATATCAATTTTTATATTATGTACATTTTGATACATTGCCCACGTCTAGTTCAACTGATTATATTGTGTAAATCTGTATAATCACACTCATCCATCAACTATAATAATATGAGACACAGTTATAGAGAGAATAGTAGAACAAAGCATATTCTTGTAGACGTTCTCACAGCGCTGCAGAGTGTTGTAGATCACGATAAAAGTGACGTGATGTGCGGTTTCCCAAAGAGCATCACATACTACGGTCAAGTTTGATTTAATCCAATATTTAGCATGATTATTCTTTCTATTAAGCAGTTAGTTGTGCAGATTTAGACAAAATTCAACGTTAAAGTGAGATCTTGACGGTGTAAAATGCAGACAAAATGTTTTTTTCCATCAAAAAAGCTGAACGTACTTGTTTGCCGTGTCATTTTTGAGTAATTCCGAGTCATAAAATCTCTTTTCTCAGCAAATATCATGTTTAGGAGCCAGTTTATTGTCCATTTATTGATTATTTGATCACTAAACATTGCATATCAGTTAAATTGAAGCATAATGAAGTTATTCCAGCGTCTTAAAACCCCCGTATTCTACATTTAACATTGTCTGAACCAGAAGACAAGCGTAAAAGACGAGAAATATCCTCCACTAATACTGAGTCCACCTTGGCTCAATTAGCAGCGCAGACGTGGATTTCGAAGGACTTTTCGGCGTTTTCCTGGAGGCGAAGCTGTCAATCTTTTATCAAATATTAGTGTTTCTAGTCGTTGCGTTCACTTCGCGTCGAGAGAAACGTGTTACTTTTCATTGCAGCATGGATCTTTTGCTCACACATCAAGCCTGAGCCAGTTGTGTGATAAATAAATAAAAAATACTGCAGTCACGTCCTCGGGCAAGACACTTCAGGGGCCGGTCTGAGGCGAGAGGAAGCCAGAGCGACGTATGTGCCATTCTGTGTTTCAGGCGGCGAAGGGATGTGAAATTCAGCACCTCTTGGTTCTGTAGCTGTTGATTTTAATATTGTATTTACATTTGCAGAGGACTTTGGGCAGTAGTGAAAGTATTCATGGGTTTTCAGACCGTTGGCGTCGCGATTAATGATGTAAAACAAAATTATATATGAATTTTGAATGGGAAAATGTCCTCAAAATGTTGCTCATGACAAAAAGCTGGAAACCATGACCACCAGACTCGTCCAGGAGTGATATCGGCCCGGTTCAGGTACAATGCTCCAGTTCCAGTGTCCCAGATATCAAGTCGGACAAACTATGAGCAGTTTATGTCCCGTAACGACTAGAATCAAATGCTAAAAAACAAGAACAAGATCAAATCGGCAAAAATTTAGATCGAATTGTGTTAATTTATTAACCAGCGCATCGTGAACACATTTGCAAGTGACAGAGCAATGTTTGAAAGTGAATGTCTGTCATTAGTTCTGTGACTTAGACTTAGCAACATTAGCGTAGCGGAACATAACAGAGCATTGAAGTGCAGAGGCTCAGCGAGAGGAACGAAGGAGAAAATAGCACATCGATGTTTTAACTGTCGGACTGTATCCAGATGCAGGACGCAGCCTCGTGGGATGCTGGATGCTCTAATTTGGAAGAACTCTGGGTTCTGAAAAGTTCCCAGAGTTTCTGAGATGTGAGGCTGATCCGGTGCTAATCTATTTACAAGTCGGATCTCGGAAAAGTTGACTAGAACGCGGCACAAACGTCTCATTCACTTTGACGAGGCAGAGAAATAAAGTATAAGTCGCACCAGCCAAAAAATGAATAATAGAGTCGCACTGGAGTATAAGACACATTTTTTGGGGGAAAAGAACCGACATTTATTCTTGAAATGCAATTTAAAATAATAACAGATTAAAGAACATGGTGAATAGGTGTACGTATGCTAACGCTAACACCTTCAGCTACATGACGTATGCTAACGCTAACACCTTCAGCTACATGACGTATGCTAACGCTAACACCTTCAGCTACATGAGGCACAGACAGAACTGTGGTAAGTGTCTGGTATGTTAACGTAACATATGAACAGTTATTCAGATAACTATAGCATAAAGAACATGCTAACAAGTTTACCAAAGCATCAGTTTTACCCCAAATCACTAAATCCACTGAATTCTTCTTCCTCTGTGTCACTTCTAAACAACTCCACAAACTCCAGAGGTAGAGGAAGTGCAGGTTCTTCTTCTGCGTCGCTTAGAGCCTAGAGCGCCCTCTTGTGGTTGCCAGTGTGAAAATAACTAATACTATCACATATAAGTTGCTCTGGAGTATAAGTCGCACCCCGGCCAAAACTATGAAAAAAGGTACATTTTGTTGTAAAATTGTTATGAACACTATGTTTTTGATGCAATTATTTCCGCAAAAATGTTAGATGAAGAAAAGAAAAAAGGAGCAATTGTTGTTTTTTATGCTAATTGCTAAAGCATTAAACTAAACACACACAGACACAGACATGTTTTGTAAAGAGGCTCTGGTGGTCGAGTGTTGGTCCAGAACCAGGTTGAACCAGGGCTGTCTAAAACAGCCCTGGTTTCTCATAGTTTGTGCTGTTTGGAGGCTAACGCTAACTAAAAACGCACTGGCGCTAACATACGGAACTGCACCCGCCGTTAGAATGCCGGCGCTAGAGACGTACAGCAAAGTATCACAAAGGTTACATTGTAGAATCGTGGTGACTGCAGCAGATTTAATCCAGCAAAGACACGTAGTAGTGGTGATAGTAGTTTCTCACAGTCTCGTTTCTGAGTGTGTGTGTGTGTGTGTGTGTGTGTGTGTGCTTGCGCGAGTGTGTGTGTGCGTGTGTGCGTGCGTGCGTGTGTGTGTGTGGGCAGCTACGTCGTTATTATTTCACCCATGATCAAAGCTTTAAAACCCAGGCCTAAGGAAAGTGTTAAAAACAAACTGCTAAATGAACAGAACGGGCCTGATCAAAGAGGATCCAGGAGAGAAACGTGAAGAAAAAACACGTTAGCAGCAAGTTAAAAGACACTACTGGCTACGGCAGTTATGAACAGACACTTTGATTAGCCGTGAATAAAACACCGTCGCCCCAAACTAAGCAGACGTCTAGATTTACAATATTAGTTTAAGTTGTGCTCCTGGACGGTGTGGGGCTTTTCCAAGACCAAAAACACACACTGTACTCCACCGACTATGTGTGACTTCTGATTTAAAAATAGGATCTGGAGTTGGAGGAGGTGACCCGACTGAGATCGCCCACAGCGCCGAAGAAAGGGTCAACTTAACGTTATTCCAAGTCAGTAACATCACTTATTATCCTTGAAAGAAAATGGAAAAGTCCAGAGAGTTAAATGATTCGTTTCAGGTTTAATCGGAAAAGCTACATTCGGTCGACGAAATCCACAGAAATCAAGATGTAAGCGTTTATTGTCACTATGTTATGATTATTGTGTGTTGTGCGTGTGTGGTTCCTACACTGCTCACATACGTTCTGAACACACACGCACACACTGTACAGCCAAGACTTTTGTCACCACATCGCCGAAACGTCCGTGAGTTTGGTGTTAGCTTGGCGTAGTAGCCAGGTCATGACATTATGTAAGTATAAAGTGTCAGGTGTATAGAAAGAGAGGAAAATATTGCAAAAACTATCAGAAATATCAATTGTATATTCACCAAACATGGTTATAAAGTGATATTTCTGAATTATGTGGTTAATTTCAACGTCCATTCACATTTTTGCACGATATTTAAACCTCATCAAAGACATTTACGGCCACATTCCTGCACATTCCCGATACAATAGTGAAATATTATCATTAATCATGCAAAATATATATATACAGAGCTTCATTTTTGTCAATATCGTCCACCACGATGTAACACTGCGAAACATATTACTCTAAAGTATAATGTAAATGTTCTACAGTCAATGTAACTCAGCTCCACCTCCGCTAAATTCTTTACAGAAATGAAACGGTGCGATGACAGCGCTGCGTGGTCACCTCCGGAGCGTCACGGTTGAGCGCCGGCCAATTTGTGCAGCGCAGTCGGATCGGCAGCAGCAGCAGCAGCAGCGGACTTCAATGACATCGTAGTTAGGGCTGGATTATAAAGCTCGGGTTCAAATGTGTCACAATTAGCGCGCGCGGGAGAGGCTAACGCCGGAGCGAGTTAGTACACGAGCAGCCGTGCGTAACACAGGGACAGCGGCCGAGCTAATTAAACGGGGTCGAGAGTGAGGCTGGGCTTTTATCCGCACAGTTACATAAGGTGCGCTGTCTTTATCCTGCTCTTTGTCTTTTCCTTTTACCCCCGCTCTTCTTTTTGATGGTGGTCGGAGTTCATTTGTAGACTTTGGGTTCTTACTGTGCATGTGGGGGACGTTCAGGCCAAGAGCAGATTGTACGGCGGCGACTGATGTGGAGAAGTGCTAACTGCGATTGTTTGCCGAGTTTGTCCCCGTGGTAAATAATGATCATCGCTTTACATCTGTCGAGTTGCAGTTTGTGAAGAAAATGTGACAATTTTTCTAACTCTTCTTTGGTGTTTTTTGGCGGCTGGTATCCAAGTGTTACATTACGGCCAACTACTGTAGTTGTACGTCTTATACTTTAGACTTTATTCTTTAGACTTTAGAACGTTGGGCTGACCTCTTGTCAAACCAGGAAGAAACTAATTTGAGAAAAACTATTGGGTGGAATTGTAAATGTAATAATTTTCCCCCTTGTTTTACTGAAAAGTGTAGTCTAATGCATCATATGACTTTAATGGACGTGTTGCCCGGTGGTGGAGTGGTTAAGGCGGCAGCACATATGCCATACGCAGTCGGCTGCAGGGTCGTGAGTTCAAATCCTGGCTCTGACTATTTACTGCATGTCCTCCCTTCTCTCTCATCCCGTTTTCTCTTTGCGGTCCTGTCTAACGAAGCCTACGGGACAAACCTCTGATTTGAGCGCTTTCCTTGTTTGCTGCTCAAAAGTCTGAACATCAATTTTTGTTTTCTCGCTGCTCTGGTGGTGGTCAGTTTACTTGCACGGGAACCAGCAGACTGATCCGCCACCAGACAGGTTACAAGTCAGGTTTGTGGAGAGACACGCCCCTTCACGACAGCCGTGGACGTTTTTCCCAGAGTTTAGTGCTCCAAAAAATCAAATAAATTAAGATTTTTGATTGGCATCGTACGCGGCTCGGCTTTGATTATTTCCTTTTGAGTTGTTGACCGATGTGAATAGTTTCGGCAAATTAACAACAAAATTAAATCAAAAT
The DNA here is from genome assembly GCF_026437365.1 of Eucyclogobius newberryi. Classification (NCBI taxonomy): domain Eukaryota; kingdom Metazoa; phylum Chordata; class Actinopteri; order Gobiiformes; family Gobiidae; genus Eucyclogobius; species Eucyclogobius newberryi. The sequence goes on from NW_027315768.1 coordinate 30,220,507, forward strand.
GCAGCACATGTAATTACAAAATGATGTAATATTCAGACTTGTGCACACACAATATGACCGAGGAAACTTAAAACCAAACAGATAATGTTGGAGTTTAGGCTTCTAGTGCCGCATTTGAAGCCATTTGAAAGCTACAGTGAACTCAGCATCACTGGCTCCTCTCCAGACGCTTCAAGTCAAGAAGTGTGTCCGCTCATGTAAAATGCAGGCGTCCCTCCCGGCGGTACGCTCCTGTCGGCCCTTTGTTTGTGCAGTGTGTGTAGTGTGTGTGTGTGTGTGTGTGTGTGTAGTGTGTGTGTGTGTGTGTGTGTGTAGTGTGTGTGTGTGTGTGTGTGTGTAGTGTGTATGTGTGTGTGTGTGTGTGTGTAGTGTGTGTGTGTGTGTGTGTGTGTAGTGTGTGTGTGTGTGTGTGTGTGTGTGTGTGTGTAGTGTGTGTGTGTGTGTGTGTGTGTGTGTAGTGTGTGTAGTGTGCGTGTGTGTAGTGTAGTGTGTGTAGTGTGTGTAGTGTGTGTAGTGTGTAGTGTGTAGTGTGTGTGTGTGGTGTGTGTAGTGTGTAGTGTGTGTGTGTGTAGTGTGTAGTGTGTGTGTGCAGTGTGTGTGTGTAGTGTGTGTAGTGTGTAGTGTGTGTAGTGTGTAGTGTGTGTAGTGTGTAGTGTGTGTAGTGTGTGTGTGTGTGTGTGTAGTGTGTAGTGTGTGTGTGTAGTGTGTGTAGTGTGTAGTGTGTAGTGTGTGTAGTGTGTAGTGTGTGTGTGTGTGTGTGTGTGTGTAGTGTGTGTGTGTGTGTGTGTAGTGTGTGTGTGTGTGTGTGTGTGTGTGTGTAGTGTGTGTGTGTGTGTGTGTGTGTGTGTAGTGTGTGTGTGTGTAGTGTGTAGTGTGTGTGTGTAGTGTGTGTAGTGTGTAGTGTGTGTGTGTAGTGTGTAGTGTGTGTGTGTAGTGTGTAGTGTGTGTAGTGTGTGTAGTGTGTGTGTGTGTAGTGTGTGTGTGTAGTGTGTGTGTAGTGTGTAGTGTGTGTGTGTAGTGTGTAGTGTGTGTAGTGTGTGTGTGTGTAGTGTAGTGTGTGTAGTGTGTGTAGTGTGTAGTGTGTAGTGTGTGTGTGTAGTGTGTGTAGTGTGTAGTGTGTGTGTGTGTAGTGTGTGTGTGCAGTGTGTGTAGTGTGTAGTGTGTGTGTGTAGTGTGTGTAGTGTGTAGTGTGTGTAGTGTATAGTGTGTAGTGTGTGTAGTGTGTAGTGTGTGTAGTGTGTGTGTGTGTAGTGTGTAGTGTGTGTGTGTAGTGTGTGTAGTGTGTAGTGTGTAGTGTGTGTAGTGTGTAGTGTGTGTAGTGTGTGTGTATAGTGTGTGTAGTGTGTAGTGTGTGTGTGTAGTGTGTGTAGTGTGTAGTGTGTGTGTGTGTAGTGTGTGTAGTGTGTGTGTAGTGTGTGTAGTGTGTAGTGTGTGTGTGCAGTGTGTGTAGTGTGTAGTGTGTGTGTGTAGTGTGTGTAGTGTGTAGTGTGTGTGTGCAGTGTGTGTAGTGTGTAGTGTGTGTGTGTAGTGTGTGTAGTGTGTAGTGTGTGTGTGCAGTGTGTGTAGTGTGTAGTGTGTGTGTGTAGTGTGTGTAGTGTGTAGTGTGTGTAGTGTGTAGTGTGTGTGTGTAGTGTGTGTGTTTAGTGTGTGTAGTGTGTGTGTGTAGTGTGTGTAGTGTGTAGTGTGTGTGTGTAGTGTGTGTAGTGTGTGTGTGTGTGTGTGTAGTGTGTGTAGTGTGTAGTGTGTAGTGTGTGTGTGTAGTGTGTGTAGTGTGTAGTGTAGTGTGTGTAGTGTGTGTGTGTAGTGTGTGTGTAGTGTGTGTAGTGTGTGTGTGTAGTGTGTGTAGTGTGTGTGTGTAGTGTGTGTAGTGTGTAGTGTGTAGTGTGTGTGTGTAGTGTGTGTAGTGTGTAGTGTGTGTGTGTGTAGTGTGTGTGTGTAGTGTGTGTAGTGTGTAGTGTAGTGTGTGTAGTGTGTGTAGTGTGTGTGTGTAGTGTGTGTAGTGTGTAGTGTGTGTGTGTAGTGTGTGTAGTGTGTAGTGTGTAGTGTGTGTAGTGTGTAGTGTGTGTGTAGTGTGTGTGTGTAGTGTGTGTAGTGTGTAGTGTGTAATGTGTAGTGTGTGTGTGTAGTGTGTGTAGTGTGTAGTGTGTGTGTGTAGTGTGTAGTGTGTGTAGTGTGTAGTGTGTGTGTGTAGTGTGTGTAGTGTGTAGTGTAGTGTGTGTAGTGTGTGTGTGTAGTGTGTGTGTAGTGTGTGTAGTGTGTGTGTGTAGTGTGTGTAGTGTGTGTGTGTAGTGTGTGTAGTGTGTAGTGTGTAGTGTGTGTGTGTAGTGTGTGTGTGTAGTGTGTGTAGTGTGTAGTGTGTGTGTGTGTAGTGTGTGTGTGTAGTGTGTGTAGTGTGTAGTGTAGTGTGTGTAGTGTGTGTAGTGTGTGTGTGTAGTGTGTGTAGTGTGTAGTGTGTGTGTGTAGTGTGTGTAGTGTGTAGTGTGTAGTGTGTGTAGTGTGTAGTGTGTGTGTGTAGTGTGTGTGTGTAGTGTGTAGTGTGTGTAGTGTGTAGTGTGTGTGTAGTGTGTGTGTGTAGTGTGTGTAGTGTGTAGTGTGTAATGTGTAGTGTGTGTGTGTAGTGTGTGTAGTGTGTAGTGTGTGTGTGTAGTGTGTAGTGTGTGTAGTGTGTGTGTGTAGTGTGTGTAGTGTGTGTGTGTAGTGTGTGTAGTGTGTGTGTGTAGTGTGTAGTGTGTGTGTGTAGTGTGTAGTGTGTGTGTGTAGTGTGTGTAGTGTGTAGTGTGTGTGTGTGTAGTGTGTGTAGTGTGTAGTGTAGTGTGTGTAGTGTGTGTGTGTAGTGTGTGTGTGTAGTGTGTGTAGTGTGTAGTGTAGTGTGTGTAGTGTGTGTGTGTAGTGTGTGTGTGTAGTGTGTGTAGTGTGTAGTGTAGTGTGTGTAGTGTGTAGTGTGATTGTGTGTGTGTAGTGTGTGTAGTGTATAGTGTGTGTAGTGTGTAGTGTGTGTGTGTAGTGTGTGTAGTGTGTGTGTAGTGTGTGTAGTGTGTAGTGTGATTGTGTGTGTGTAGTGTGTAGTGTGTGTAGTGTGTAGTGTGTGTGTGTGTAGTGTGTAGTGTGTGTGTAGTGTGTGTAGTGTGTAGTGTGTGTGTAGTGTGTGTAGTGTGTAGTGTGATTGTGTGTGTGATCAGACCTGGGAGTGTGGTGCGGCGGCCATCTTGACCCTCTGCTGGAAGAGAACACTCAGAATGCTGTTCTGCTGCTCCAGGTCGAAGACTCGCGTCCTCAGCTTCACACACTCCTCCTTCAGGTCCTGGAGCGACACGTGAACACACCGTGACATTTGTCTTCCACAGTTTGATTTTATGGCTTCAAATGGAGGCCTATAACTCAGATTCATGGTTTTCCAAAGAAACATTTAAATTTATCATCCGCAAATGTTGAAACTTATGGGTATTTAAGGATTGACCCGACAAACTTCTGAAGTAAAGTCTTAAAGGACTTTCAACCATCATGTTTTTGGGGTTGAATAATGGCTCCACTTTCTTTCTGGAATTATTACAAAAACACTATTTTAACCTTTGAGCTCATTTGAGTTGACAGAGAAGATGTTGAACTTTGTGCCACTTGTTTTCTTTAGGTAGAAAAGAAAATGAACAAAGTTGGTTCTCTGCTTTCTTGGCCGTATCCTCCTCCTCCCTCAGTTAAAGTGTAGCTTTCCCTCAGTTGTTTGTGTAATCTGGTACATCCTTGACGCTATTAATTGTCCTTCTCTTACTATTTCCTCCAAATAAATGCCAAGTAAAGGGTTCCCAGTGCATTTACGCCTGAATAATGTCTAATAAAGGACTTTTAAAGCTCATTTTGTAAAGAATAATGTAGTTTTATTTACCTTCTGAGTGAGCAGAGCCTGGACCACTTGGTTTGCCACCTGCAAACACAAAGCACACGGTGAGTGTAATGACACATATAATATTATGTAAGTGAATATAATGCATCACACACACAGGATCACAGGTCTTTACTTTGATAAACCCCGAGACTCCACTTATTGCCTCCTTAACGACTTAAACAATAATTAATTACATGTGTTATTACAATGAACAGTAGAACACAGGCTCTGGAACGATCTCTAACTCTTGCTGCAGAACAGGAACTTGTCTTTAGTATTTCAAAATGTTGCTGTATAAAAATAATACATAAATACCTACATGAAATACAATTATATAAACTGATACATACTATGATTATAATATGAATAAATGCATTAGAGCTGAACAACAATCCAAGCAGGTTTTAGACACAATAAGACGGGGTTTTGTGTTATTTGCAAAGGAAATTGTATTGCTTGATATGCTTTAATTAATTGCTACTATTTCACAAACGTACGATACTTATTTCTACGATAGAGATGAGACAGAGGAA